>NC_072793.1:187852680-188164180 GCF_028583425.1 Eublepharis macularius
CCCACCAAGAGTAACAAAAGATAGTTGACCACGTCCTGGACTCCACCCCACCCCTATTACTTGTCTGTCCTGTATTTCTGGAGGGACACAGTCAAGCCAGCTTAGAATTGCTGAATTTAGGTGCAGCCCGGAAAATCCACAACAACCAAATATTCAATTGTTGTTTGGGAGTACAGGAGATCAGCACAATCTCAGGCCACAGTTAGCTTTGCCCGGAACAAACATGGCCAAGGAAATAAGTTTCATGAATCCTGAAACTAGCAAATAAGGCAACTTAATTTGACTCCAGTGTATCAGGACTCCCCCCCCCCCCCAAGGCCTGGGATTCAGGCATACAAGGCAGGTTTTTCCATCTATCCCACCTTCCTCTCTGAGGAGACAGCCTTTCAGCATTGGTGGGGTGTGACCTAATCCCTCCCCTTTTCTTATTCTCCCTCCTTCTCCCACTGTCCCGTGGGGCCCATGCTTTCTCCCCATTGCTGCTCCTGGTTCCTGGCACGGAGGCTCCCTACGTCCCTCTCTTCATCCCCTGGTTCTCTGACACTTGCCAAGCTCCTTTCTGTCCTTCTCTCCAGCATCGTTCTCCCTCTCTAATCCCCAAGACATTTCCTCGGATTCTCTTTCCCTCTCTCATTTTGCCTCAGCTCTCTCATAGAATAGTTGTGACACCTTAATGATCAAAGATTTGAATAATTGTTGCATTAGGACTACCCTGATAAGTGTAAGTGTAAGACAATTAGTATTTGTTGAAAAAGAAATGGATGTAATACGTAATCTGTGAAATGTATATCAACCTACCCAATAAAATTCTTTACCAAAAAAAAAAAAAAGGACTAACCTAGTAGTTTTGTAAAGGATTTTGGCTTGCCACAGGTTTTTATTGCCTTTTGCATTTTCCTGTCCATCTTGCCTCCTGTCTATCCCTTTGCAGTTCATAACAGTCAACCCTTTTAAACCAATGGCCTCGTTATTTCATGGGAAAATACCCCACCAATCTGCAATCGGTGTACATAAAGGCTCAGGTCCCAAGAGATCCAGAGTAGGGGGGTTCTTGTGTGAACAGAAACATACATGTGCCACACATGCATGCACACACACACACACACACATGCATCCGTTTCAGGGTAACAAAAGACAGAAGGTTCTTGACCCCATAGTTCTCTCTGCCCTACCCCTCTTACTTGTCCTGTATTTCTGGAGGGACAGAGTCAAGCCGTCTTGGAATCGCTGGATTTATGTGTATCCAGAAGTGTAACAATTTTGTGGTTTTTTTCTCCTCATAAAAAGGACCTCAGGTTGCCAAACCTGAACTTATATCGAGGCTGGAAGAGGAGGAGGAAGAGCTGTTTCTCCTGATCTCTGATGAAGAGGAGGGATTGACAGGTAAGTGCTCCAACCTGTCATGGAATATGGTTAGGAACAACTCTTTGGAGTTTTCACGCCAGAATGTCAATGGACCCAAAGGGCGGGAAGTTTCCCGATAATTAGTAATGCCTTTGTTTGAATAGTCACTTCTGCCAATTGCTACCTTTGTGTGAACACCTTGAACTTTATGGATCTCTAATAAAGTTGCTTCAGCTGGAACACCTGTGTGTGAACTGTGGAGGGCTTGACGGGACCCAACTGCCAGGGACTGACAAACACCCACTCAGAGTGATTTACAAAATACGTTATTATTATCCCCACAACAAACACCCTATGAGATAGGTGGGGCTGAGGGAGCTCCTAGAAGAAGTGGAGGAGTGGGGAATCAAACCCTGTTCTCTAGATTAGTGTCCCACGCTCTTAACCACGACACCAAAAGGTATCTCGTCCCGCCACATGAGACTTAACTTTATGATGTTGAAAGTGAGAGTCGATTCTCCAGGCTTGTTGTTCAGACTAAAATCAGGGCCCCTTTTGGTCTCACCTCTTCGGGTGTTGACTCTTTTTTTTTTTTGTAAAATCTTTATTGTTATATTCCAAGAAAAAAAACCCATCACCACAACACCCGTGTAGGGACAGCCAAGCGGTAGCTACATAAATATTATTCCATACCATATTGTATCATATTCACACTTACTCCCAATACAACTCTATTGCCCTATACATCATTCCACATATCCTTACAATCAAATATACTTCTCAATTTCCTATTAACCGACTAATCATCCCAAATTGTTGAAACGATTCTAAATACCTCACTATCCTTCTAAACCAATTCTCCTCTTGTTCACTAACCTTTAACCCATTCATTCTATGTATCTTCATCGTAAGGTACTGTAAAACTATTATATTATTCAATGTATCCCTCCAGTGATTAATCATCAATTCCTCAGCTTCTTTCCAATTCCTTGCTATCACCTGTCTTGCTGCTTCTAACATCAAATTTATCCACTTAGATTCCTCTCTTGACCTTAACCCTATTCCATCCAAATTAATAAGTGCCATTGCTTTAGATATTCTTACCCTTCCTCCCACTATCCTCGACATTTCCAACCCAATCTGATCCCAGAATTTCTTTACTAAGGGACAATCCCACCACATGTGACTGAACGTTCCCAATTCTCCACACTTCCTCCAACAATTTTTACTCCCCGATTTTGAAATATAATATAACTTGACCGGTGTATCATACCATTTCTGTATCATCTTCAAACCTTGCTCCTGCATTAACCTAGAAGTAGTAACAAAAGGAGGTAGCCTAAAGATCTTTTCCCACTCTTCATCCCTAATATTACTTTGAATATCTGTTTCCCAATACTCCTTCAAAAACTCTCTCGGTGATTCCCCTATACCTAATAAGACCTTATACAGTTTTGAAACTATTTTAGCCTTATCTTCTCCATACTCTTTCACCAATTTTTCAAAGGGAGTGGCTAATTTTTTACCAATATTGTTAATTTCTTCCTCCTTCAACAATGAGGAAATTTGGTTTTTTTGCAGCCAATTAATCCTGTTCAAAATATTCCTCTCCTCGTCCACCCTCCCTTCTGCTCCCCACACCTTTTTCAGCTCTATAATCGTCATCTTCTTTAATTTATCTCCTACCTCCTTTGACATTGATCCCCTCAACGGGGCAAATTTATCATAAGACCATATTTTAGTAATAGGTGATATCCCCGGGGCGAGCTCTTTTTTCCACTTCTCCCATAGCCAACAGGGTCCCTGAAAGGTTGATAATTTATCACCTAACGTCTTCCTCCTTTTCCTCCTATCAAACAGACTTTCCTTTCTCCCTACTACCTCAAAATTTTCCCGTTCTATCCAACCAAGATCTTCTCCCAACTCTCCCTCCAACCAAATCATTAAATGCCTTAATTGATATGCATCGTAATAAAGACTAATATTGGGAATCCCCCATCTTTTATTCCATGATATCTATACCTACCAGCCGTCCTTGGTTTCTTGGATGCAAACACAAATCTGTCTATAGCTCCTTGCCACTTCTTCAATATATATCCTGGTATATGCCAAGGTAGTACATAGAAGAGGTAAGTCAACCTAGGAACTAAAAACATTTTAACCATCGCATTCCTTGTACTAATTGATTCTTTCCTCCTTCCCCAAGTTCTCATTTTATCTTGAATTCCACTCCAAATTCTTTTAAAATTATACTCAAATACTTTTTTTATCATTCCTAGGAATATTAACCCCTAAATACTTCACCATTTTATTTGCTATGGGAATCCCCAAAGTTTTAGAAGCTGCTAATTGTATTTTTGGTTTAACATTAAAACACATCATTGAAGATTTTGAAAAATTCACTTTCAACCCTGACACCTCTTCAAATTCCTGTAATACCTTTTTTAATGGGGCCATTGCGGACTCCAAATCCTTAATTGTCACCATCATATCATCTGCATACAATGTTAACAAATTCCCATCTACTTTCCCTTTTCCTGGGACTTCAAAACCTACTACTCCTTTATTCTTTTTTAATTTAAGCACCAACAGCTCCAGTGCTAAAATAAATAACATAGGAGATAGAGGGCAGCCCTGTTTCGTACCACCCAAAACTTGAACATACCCCTCTACTGATCCACTAATTCCTACCATCGCCTTAGACTTGGTATATATAGCCTTAATCATATTTTGAAATTTCTCCCCAAATTTATACTTTTGAAATATATTTTCCCTATACGGCCAATCCACCAAATCAAACGCTTTATAAATATCCAACGCCAAAAGCGTAAGAGGCAATTCCTTATTTTTAGCTAAGTAGACCATACCCATCACCTTCCTAACCGCTTCTACCAAATACTTCTGAGGCATGAACCCAAATTGATCTTTCCCTACCAATTGTGTTATACACTTTTTCAGTCTCATTGCCATAACCTTTGCAAATATTCGATAATCCATATTGGTGATAGAGATTGGCCTATATGAATCCCTTAGAGTCTGATCCTTCCACGATTTAGGGATTAACACCAACCTCGACTCTAACCATGAAGATGGGGTAGCAGATCCGTCCAAAATTCCCTGAAACAATTCAGTCACATGTGGCACCAATATGTCCTTAAAATGCTTAAAGAACACTGCATTAAACCCATCTAATCCAGGTGCAGATTGCACATTCATAGAGTCTATAGCCAACTTCTTCTTCCATTATATTCTTATCTAGCTCCCCTCTACTTTCTTCACTCAATTCTGGGAATTCCACTCCCTCGCAGAATTGTTCTATGTCACAATTTTTAATTCCTTTGTTTGCATACAATTTATTATAAAAATCTAAAAATTTCTCCAAAATCTTTTTAGGTTCAGTTTCTAACATCCCATTATCATCCCTAATCGCCCTTATGTTTTTTCTTACCTGGAGATTCCTCACTTTATTTGCTAATATTTTCCCTCCTTTCCCTTCAAACTCATAATACTTCTGTTTACTATACCATAATTTTAAGGTAGTTCTATTAACATCTAACACATTCAACTCTTCTCTTTTCCTATTTACTTGTTCCCGATCCTTCTTCTTCTTAGATTTCCTAAATTTCTCCTCCAATACTCTGACTTCTTCTTCCACTTCTTTAATCTTCCTATCTTTACCTTTCTTCAATCTCACCAAATTCTGCATACATACTCCTCTAATAGTAGCTTTCATTGCTTCCCATCTTATTGTCAGTGACGTATCTGATTTTTTATTCTCCACAAAATAGCATTCTATTGCTTTTTTAATATTACTCTTGCTTACTTCATCTGCCACTAACTATGGGTTAAACTTCCAAAGATGGGGCCTATTAAAATGACCTACTTGCAAAAACGCTGAGACCGGGGCATTGTCTGTAATCTTAATCATTCCAATATCCATATCTTTTACCCAATTTCTTACATCCTGAGAAATTAGAATACCATCCAATCTGGAATAAGTTCCATGTGCCCCAGAATAGAATGAGTACGAATCATCATTAGGATACATTTCCATCCAGAGTTCCAATAATCCAAATTTCCCACACATTCTTTTGAATTTCGCTACCTTTCCTTTTTTAAAACTACTTTTCCCTTGCAAATTAATATTAAAGTCATCCCCTACTACCTTAATATGAGGCGAGTAATTGTCAAGCTTCTGCAAGTACTTACACAATACATTCAGCTGGTGCACATTAGGGAGGTAAATAGAGGCTAAGACCACCGGCTCTCCTTCCAGGTAACCTTGAATAAAAATAAACCTTCCATTCTTATCTCTCAATACTTTATCCTCAACAAAATCAACCTTGGAATTTATTACTATTCCCACCCCTCTACTTTTCGAGGAACCCGGAGCAATAAATTTCTTTCCATTCCCCAAACCAAGAAAGTTCACCTCTCTCTCCCCCCCTTTATGTAACTCTTGCAGAAAGACCACATCAGATTTTAAGTCCAAGATATATCTTCCAATTCTTGCACGTTTCACCGAATTCCCCAGCCCTCTCACGTTAAGAGTTGTACATATAATATTTACATCCTTTATCATCTTACTACTGGCCATTGCACTTCCCCATTCCTCTTCTGTTCTCTACCAGCCTGGAATAAATGCCCCCAACAACCCAATACCAACCCCCCCTGACAGTGCCTGTCTACCCCGCACCTAAACACCCAGTCCCACTCTACCCAACCAAGAGAAAGTGTATATGCCAAATTCCTTGGCATATCTCTTGTATATGTAATTCTTCCCAATATGCATTCATACCCTTCCTTGCTCCAATCATACACCACCCATCCACCCCATATACCCCAGACTACCAGCCATTCCACAGTCACACACTCCAACCATACCAACATCGTCACAACCACAATCCATTCACCCCTTCCCTTCGCATACATCCCCTTCTCACACCAACCATCCAACAACCCCTTGCATCCATATTGCGGGGCGGGGGGGGGGGGAACCAAGGCACCAGCCTCACTAGATATAGACAGAAAGCTGTCTATGCTGAGCTATTCCGGTTCTTTAATCTTCCTTCCTTCTTCATTAATCCTTCATTCCTTATTCATGTCTTAATCTTGGCCCTTTCTCTAAAGTCCCAAGTCTTTTTTCCCTCTTTTTTTTCCCCTTCTTCTTGTGCTTCTGTGTGCTCTCCATCTCCTCTCCCAAATCGCTTTCTTCTTCAGACTCGCCATCAGGAGTTTGCTTATAATCCTTAGGCAGCTGCAGGCCCACCTGCTTGAATAGAGCCACCATTTGCTTCTGATCTTCTGCAACCAAAGTTTCTCCTTTATATAGCAACCTTAAGGCAAAAGGTGCTATTCTCCAACTATATTTCAATTCCTTCTCCTGAAGCGCCCTGGTAAACATTCTTAAGTTATTCTTCCTTATAATTGTTTCCTGTGATAAATCCTCAAACACCATCACTTTCTTGTCCGCATACAACAATTTATCAAGCCTATCCAAGGCTTTCATATCTTTAAGCACTTGCTCCTTTAATGCATATTGTCCAAAGCACATTACCACATCTCTAGGCCTCCTCCACTCGGCTGTCTGCTTCCCCACACGATGAATACGATCAAAAACATCCTTTGAAATTCCTAACTCCGGGAGGATTTTAGCCATCCATTCAACCACCTTCCCCATGTCCTCTGTTTCTGGAATATTTTTCAACCGTAAATTTGACCTCCTGGCCCGGTTTTCCAGGTCCATTAATTTGTCATTAATATACTTATTATGCTTTTTCAACTGTCTGGACTGTTTTTGCAAAATACCAATTTTCTTCTCATACTTCTGAGCCAACTCCCATGCCGAGCTCACAGTTTCTGCCATTGCTTCCACGGCGTCTGCTAACTTAGTTATTTTTTCATCCAGAATTACTGTCACAGCCTTGATAATGCTATGTTTTGCCCCCTCCACCGCCTTTTTTAACTTCTAGCTGAAAGTCTTTAGGCTTCGTTATTAGTTTTGCTTCCTGCTTCTGAGTCCGAGGACGCCATAACAATTCCTCTCAGCTCTCTAATTAATTATCTACTCGTTCTTCAGCTCTGCCAAATTCCAGATGCTTTTTTTCCCCTCTCACTTCCCAGCAGACAAGATTACAAGTCCTCAGGACTTGCTTTTTACATTTTTATCTCCCTAAGAAGGAATTTCTTTACCCTTTCTTAGCCTTTCACCGAGAGATCAGCCACGACACATCTTTCCCCTCAGCCAAACATGCCCCGCCCCCCGGGTGTTGGCTCTTCCGTGACCTGCTGGCGGGGCCTCCTTACAGCAGGTCATTTTCATTTCCCGCCAGCTGGCTTGGGTCCTCCTCCACCCCGGACGGGCCTCTGCTGGATGGCTCCATCTCTTCCCCCAGCTTCAAAGTAGTGGCAGCTTTGTTCCTCGCCCGCACTGGTTTCTGGGTAGTCTCAGAAGACTCCGCTGGGGTTTTCCGAGCCTTACGCCCTTTCCCTGGGGCTTCCGCCTTCGATCCAGGGCAGTTGGTGGCGAAGTCGCCCGATCCTCTGCGTTGCCAGCAGAGGCCCCGTTCATTGCTCAGAATACCAAGGTCGGGGATTTCCAGGTCAGGGTTTCCAGGAGACAGTCCTTCCTAATAAAGAGCCAGAGAGGAAGTCCCCACGATTCCGAGTTGTTCAGGCCGAGGTCAGGATTCCCAGCAATCAATCAGCTCCTGTCGGCAGGTCCGCGTCTCAGCGTAGGTGTTCTGTTCACGCCCTAGCAGCGTCTCCCTGGAGGCTTTATAGTCCTGACACCCATGCCGGCCTCTCCGCCGGCCTCTCCGGCATGGCCCTGCAATGACTCTTCCCCAATGACTGTCGGCAGGCAGCGGCCTACGAGCCAGCAAGCGTGCACTGGGCCTCCTCGCGTGTAATTCTGCCTTTAGCCTGCCTCTAGGGCATTCCAGGGGCACTGGGGGTCCTGCAGGGCTGGGAGTGGCTGGCTGTTCTGTGTCTGCTAGATCGGGGGGGTGGATGGGGCTGATTTCGGCCCAGCTTCTGGCTGTGGGTCCTGGCATGCCTGTTCCTCATTCTCCTGCTTCTTGGCTTCTGTGGGCCCTGGGCTGGGTACGTGGGGCCCCTCCTCCTCTGAAGAGCTTTCACTGTCACTGAGCCCTGGCTGCACCGTGACACAGAGAGTGAGGGTGTTAAGTTGCTAGACCATAATGTGGACTTTCATCCCTTTTCATGCCTTTTCCCTTCCCTTTTCCAACTGAGGGAGGCATTGGATGGCCACCATCCAGCTCAGGCGAGAGGTGCAGTCTGCCAGTGGCGAACCACACTCCAGGCAGTAAGATCAGCTGGCGCAGGGGCGGCTCATCCTCTGAGTAGCCCCAGGCCATTGCCTAAGGTGCCATTGGCAGAGGGGCACCAGGCAGCTCCCCCCTCCTCCCCAACTCTGCCCAGCCAGCCTGCCACTCCCTGGCCACCCACCAGGACATCTGGGCACACAGAAAATGAACAAAGTAGGCTCATACCCACTTTAGCTTTGAAGCCCTACCCCTGTGGTGTTAAAGAGAGAGGCTGAAATAACTCGGGGTTCTTGTTAACATTGAATTACCTTTTTCTCCGTGTGGCTGACCACCTCTCTTCAGACCGTCTGCCGTGTGCAGGAATGGCCATAAATGAGAAGGTTAGGAGGGGAAATGGCTGCAGGCGGTGGGGGCTTAATGCCTCAGCATTCACAACCCCCACATCACACCCGGTTTCTCTTTCTTTCAGCAGGAGGCGTCTGGGAGTCTGCGAATGAAATGAAGAAGCATCCAGCGATGGAGAAAGAGGAAATGTATTCAGATGGGAAAGAGAAGGCTGAATATAGTGATGGACTGAAGGAGGAGGAGGGAAAAGATCCGAACGAAGGGGGGAATGCTTCCGGTCTTGTAGACAGGAGTGACTCTATTCAGGACAACGTATGCAGAGGAGAGAACATGGGAGAGAAGAGGACTGAGCTCACTGCAAGCAGGGGAAATTTTCCTTACAAATCAGCCATTAATAATCCAGGGAGGATGTATGGGCTCAGGAGCACATGGTCTGCAGCTGCTAGAGGAGGTAAGGGCTTTTTGCCTTTCTTGGCTGTGGTGGGTTAAGCTGAGAAGCTAAGGGTGGTCCTCTCTAGCTTTGGGGCTTTTTGTGTGTAGTTTTGTGTTGATTGAGTGTAGTTTTGAGGCTGAGTGTGTTTGGGCTTGATTGTGTTTGAGGGTGAGTGTGTTTGTAAGGCTGCTGGGGGTTGCTGGAGTACAAGCCACACACACACCCCTTTGTGCTCACCTCCTGTGCTTAGCAGGAAGTGACCTTTTGCATTGAAAAGGCAACTGCTGGGCAGGGGCGCGAGCCTTTGGCGCGAGCCGAAGGGCGAGAGCTAAAGGGCTCTTGGCCTGTGGCTCTTAGCCGGGGGATCATAGCCGTTTTCTTTCCTCTTAGTGTGTTATTCCTAAAACAGATTAATGAAGTCAGAATGCCAGCAGGGGGTTGGGGGCTTTCCAGTGTATTGCACTGAGTGTCACATGTATGACTATCTGCCTTCTGGTCAGAAGTCCTGGATGTGTGCTCGCTGCAAGGAGCTCCTGGTTCTCAGGGAACGAGTACGTACCCTTGAGGCCAAGGTGGCTGACCTGGAGAAGCGGAGACAGTTAGATAGGCACGAGGACAAGATTCTCAGGGACAGGATAGATGTGTCCCACTCTAAAAATGGCAGCGTTCTTGTTGTCAAGGAGAATGAGGATCTTGTGGAATCAGGGCACCGTACTGAGGATAAGGGGAACATGCCCTCAGAAAGGACCTCTTCTTCAGTTGGTGAGCAGGTTTCCCTTCGCATCAAGGAACCATCCCTGGGTGGGGCGGGAGGGAGGCTCTTGGTAGTTGGTGATTCGATCCTTAGACAAGTAGATAGCTGGGTGGCACAACCGCGTTCTGACTGTATGGTGACTTGCCTGCCTGGTGCGAAGGTAGCGGACATTACGCGTGTTATAGATAGGCTGGTAGATAGTGCTGGGGAAGAGTCAGCGGTCGTGGTCCATGTTGGAACCAACGATGTTGGGAAATGCAGTCGTGAGGTCTTGGAACAAAAATTTAGGCTGTTAGGCAGGAGACTCAAGGCCAGGACCTCCAAGGTAGCCTTCTCAGAAGTGCTACCTGTTCCACGCGCAGGGCCAGAGAGACAAACGCAGATCAGGAGTCTCAATGCGTGGATGAGACGATGGTGTAGGGAGGAAGGGTTCAAGTTTGTTAGGCACTGGGATTCTTTTTGGGACAAGCGGGAGCTGTACAAGAGAGACGGTCTCCACTTGTCCCGAGAAGGAACCCGGCTGCTGGCACTTAAAATCAAAAAGGTGGCAGAGCAGTTTTTAAACTAAATGCTAGGGGAAAGCCGACAAGAGATAAAGTGTCTCTGGTTCAGGATGGTTCATCTCAGAGAGATGAAGGGCTAGGTATAACACTTCTACAGGGAGATAGATTAGAGTTGTCAACTGAGATGGAGACAAACAGTGCAGATGACCTAACTACGTCTCGAGGCAAAGTGTGCCGGGGAAGTTACAGGTGTTTATATACAAATGCTAGAAGTGCCCGAGGTAAAATTGGGGAGCTGGAATGTTTAGTGTTGGGCGAATCCATAGACATTGTGGGCATATCAGAAACTTGGTGGGATGAGGAAAATCAGTGGGACACGGTGATTCCTGGATATAAATTATATCGGAAGGATAGGGAGGGAAGGGTTGGTGGTGGGGTGGCTCTATATGTCAGAGAAGGTATACATTCCAGTAAGTTTGAGAAGGTAATTGAATTAGATTCGCTTCTGGAAATGCTATGGGTTGAAATTACGGGCCCAAATGGAAACTTAACTGTGGGAGTTTGTTATCGCCCTCCAGATCAGAAAATAGAGGAGGATTATAAAATGATGACAGGATTAAAGATGGCTGCTAAACAAAAAAACTGTGTTGTAATGGGTGATTTTAACTACCCACACATTGACTGGGCCAATGGGTGTTCAAATCGGGGGAGAGAAAGTGAGTTTCTAGACTGTCTCAATGACTGTGCTATGGAACAGATGGTTACAGAACCTACTAGGGGAGAGGTGATCCTGGATTTGGTCCTCAGTAATGCTGAAGACCTGGTGAGAGATGTAAATGTGATTGCACCACTTGGGAACAGTGACCATAATGTTATTGAGTACAACATATGTATAAATAGGAAATTGCCAAATAAGACCAACACAGCCATGTTTAACTTCAAAAGGGGTAACTTTTCTGAGATGAGGGGGTACGTGAAGAAGAAACTGAAAGGGAAAGTAAAAAAGGTCAAAACACTTGGGGAATCTTGGAGACTATTTAAAACTACAATCCTGGAAGCTCAAATTAAATATATACCGCTGGTTAGGAAAGGCACAAATAGGTTTAGGAAAAGGCCAGCATGGTTAACAAGCAATGTAATAGAAGCTGTAAAAGGTAAAAAGGATTCTTTTAGGCAGTGGAAAACTAGTCGGAGTGAGGTTGATAAAAAGGAGCATAAGCTGTGGCAAAAAAAGTGCAAGTCTGTGATCAGACAGGCAAAAAGGGAATATGAGGAGCATATTGCAAAGAACATAAAGAAAAACAATAAACAATTCTTTAAATATATTAGAAGTAGGAAACCAGCTAGGGAGGCAGTGGGGCCCTTGGATGACCAAGGCGTAAAAGGATTACTAAAGGGTGATAGGGAAATGGCCGAGAAGCTGAATGCGTTCTTTGCTTCTGTCTTCACTGTGGAAGATAAGAAGTGCATGCCCACTCCGGAAGCACTGACTTTGGGAGGGGTTTTGAAAGACCTGAGTCACATTGAGGTGACGAGAGAGGAGGTTATGCGACTGCTAGATAATTTAAAAACTGATAAATCACCGGGCCCAGATGGCATACATCCAAGAGTTCTGAAAGAACTCAAGTGTGAACTTGTAGATCTCCTCACAAAAATATGTAATCTGTCATTAAACTCTGCATCTGTTCCTGAGGACTGGAAGGTAGCTAATGTTGTCCCCATCTTTAAAAAAGGTTCCAGGGGAGATCCGGGAAATTACAGGCCAGTCAGCCTGACGTCAATACCGGGTAAGTTGGTGGAAACTATTATCAAAAATAAAATTAGTGGGCACATTGATGACCAAAAGCTGATGAGGAAAACTCAGCATGGGTTCTGTAAGGGAAGATCTTGTCTCACCAATCTGTTAGAGTTCTTTGAGGGAGTGAACAAACAAGTGGACAAGGGAGACCCGATAGATATTGTTTATCTTGACTTCCAGAAAGCTTTTGACAAAGTTCCTCATCAAAGGCTCCTAAGTAAGCTCAGTAGCTATGGGATAAAGGGCCAAGTCCTCTTGTGGATCGAAAACTGGCTAATTAATAGGAAACAGAGAGTGAGTATAAACGGGCACTTCTCACAGTGGAGGGTGGTGAGCAGTGGGGTGCCACAGGGGTCGGTATTGGGTCCAATGCTTTTTAACTTGTTTATTAATGATTTGGAATTGGGATTAAGCAGTGAAGTGGCTAAATTTGCAGATGACACGAAATTGTTCAGGGTGGTGAAAGCCAGAGAGGATTGTGAGGCACTCCAAAGGGATCTGTCGAGGCTAGAAGAGTGGGCATCCATGTGGCAAATGAGGTTCAATGTAGCCAAGTGCAAAGTAATGCACATTGGAACCAAAAATCCAAAATATAAATACAAGTTGATGGGGTCTGAACTGGCGGAGACTGACCAAGAGAGAGATCTTGGAGTCATGATAGATAACTCACTAAAAACGTCAGCGCAGTGTGCGACTGCCATAAAAAAAGCTAATGCTATGCTAGGGGTTATTAGGAAAGGGATTGAAAACAAATCAGCCGGTATCATAATGCCTCTGTATAAATCGATGGTGAGGCCTCATTTGGAGTACTGTGTACAGTTCTGGTCGCCACACCTTAAAAAAGATATCATAGCACTGGAAAAAGTACAGAGAAGGGCAACTAAAATGATTAAAGGGTTGGAACACTTTCCCTATGAGGAAAGATTGAGGCGCTTGGGGCTCTTTAGCCTGGAGAAAAGACGACTGAGGGGAGACATGATAGAGGTTTACAAGATAATGCACGGGTTAGAGAAGGTAGAGAAGGATGTGTTTTTCTCCCTTTCTCACAATACAAGAACTCGTGGGCACTCTATGAAATTATTGAGCAGTCGGGTTAGAACAGATAGAAGAAAATACTACTTTACACAAAGGGTGATAAACACATGGAATTCGTTGCCACAGGAGGTGGTGGCAGCTACAAGCATTGCCAGCTTCAAGAGGGGACTGGACAAATATATGGAGCAGAGGTCCATTAGTGGCTACTAGCCACAGGAGATAGATGGTATTCTCTTTGTGGGGAGGTGGTGCTCTGTTATCTTGATGCTGGAAGGAAGGCAGTGGGAGGGCTTCTGGTGTCCTGGCCTCACTGACAGTCCTTTAGATGGCACTGGATTTCTAGCCACTGTGTGTGACAGAATGTTGGACTGGATGGGCCACTGGCCTGATCCAACATGGCTTTGCTTATGTTCTTATGTTCTTATGTTCTTATGACAAAAAGAAAATCTATCAGTGCCTGAAGGGTGGGAAAAGCTTCAGTCACAGTGGAAACCTTTATTCCCACCAACAAATTCACACAGGGAAGAAACCATATAAATGCCTGGAGTGTGGGAAAAGTTTCAGTCAAAGTGGAAAACTTAATATTCACCAAAGAATTCACTCAGGGGATAAACCATATAAATGCCTCGAGTGTGGGAAACGTTTCAGTCAGAGTGGAAAACTTACTATTCATCAAAGAATTCACACTGGAGATAAACCATATAAATGCCTGGAGTGTGGAAAATGCTTCAGTCAGCGTGGACATCTTAATTCCCACCAAAGTATTCACACAGGGAAGAAACCGTATAAATGCCTGGAGTGTGGAAAATGCTTCATTCAGAGGGGAGATCTTAATTCTCACCAAAGGATTCACACTGAGGATAAACCTTATAAATGCCTGGAGTGTGGAAAATGCTTCAGTTGGAGTGGAACTCTTAATTCCCACCAAAGAATTCACTCAGGGGAGAAACCATATAAATGCCTCGAGTGTGGGAAAAGTTTCAGTCACAGGGGAACCTTCTCTTCCCACCAAAGAATTCACACAGGGAAGAAACCGTATAAATGCCTGGAGTGTGGGAAAAGTTTCTGTCACAGTGGAAACTTTTATTCCCACAAACGAATTCACACAGGGAAGAAACCATATAAATGCCTCGAGTGTGGAAAATGCTTCAGTCGGAGGCGAGATCTTAATTCTCACCAAAGGATTCACACTGGTGAGAAACCATATAAATGCCTGGAGTGTGGGAAAAGCTTCAGTCACAGGGGAACCTTCTCTTCCCATCAAAGAATTCACACAGAGGAGAAACCATATAAATGCCTGGAGTGTGGGGAAAGTTTCAGTCACAGGGGAACCTTCTCTTCCCATCAAAGAATTCACACAGGGGAGAAACCATATAAATGCCTGGAGTGTGGGGAAAGTTTCAGTCAGAGTGGATATCGTAATTCTCATCAAAGAATTCACACTGGGGATAAACCATATAAATGCCTGGAGTGTGGAAAATGCTTCAGTCGGAGTGAAACTCTTAATTCCCACCAACGAATTCACACAGGGAAGAAACCATATAAATGCCTGGAGTGTGGAAAATGCTTCAGTCAGCGTGGAAATCTTAATTCTCACCAAAGGATTCACACTGGTGAGAAACCATATAAGTGTTTGGAGTGTGGGAAAAGTTTCTCTTGGAGTGGCAGTCTAAATTGCCATCACAGAATTCACACGGGAGAAACCATATAAATGCTTGGAGTGTGGGAAAAGCTTCAGTCAGAGGGGAAACCTAACTTGCCATGAAAGAATTCACGTAAGAGGAAAACCATAGAAATGCTTGAAATATGGCAGAATATTACATCAGGTCAAAATTAGCAAGCAGAGAAAATTTTGGCTGTCAAAATTAGCAAGCAGCGAAATAAAACACGGAAATAATGAGTTCCATAATTACATATAATTACATGAACGTTTTCAGAATTAACCGCCAAGTCATGGAACCCACCAGTCACTGCATGTGGGCATTCAGCAGGGGATGGGAAACCATGCCATGCTGCGCATACCACGTTGCATACACTCATTCAGGAGTCCCTAGCAATTTGGGCAACACCCGCCAGAGACAGAGTGGTACCCGATGACAACCCTCTGAGTGGCAGAAGGGGGTACAGCAAACTATCACCCCAAGCCTCCCTTAGGAAACGCCCCATTGGGACCTACACAACCACTAGTCCGATCCCCAAAGTACCCAGCCCTCCTTTAAGCTTCTATAAGCGAGTGGCCATCGCCAGACCTCGTGACAGAGAATCCCACCAGCTCTTGGAGTGAAGAACAGCAGAGCCGGAGTCCAGTGGCACCTTAGAGACCCAGAAGATTTCCAGGGTAGGAGCTTTTGAGAGTCCAATCTGCAGAAGGGAGCTCTGACTCTCAGAAGCTGGTTCCCTGAAACCCTTTTTGGTCTCTCAGGGGCCGCTGGACCCAAATCCTCCTGTTCTCCTGTAGACCCACGCGGCTACCCACCTGAAACTGCCCTTGAGTGAAGAAGTGCCTCTTCTCCGTCCTGAATCTGATATTTGGAGGGAAAGGTTCCCTCTGTCTACTGTGCTTCTTTATCCCTTTTTCCCAGAGACGGAGCCAGGGCCTCCCCTGGGTTCTTCTGCCCCTCTTCATGCTGGGGAGGGGGCTGCAGGTGCAGAAGGAGATCACAGCCGGAGGCCTCCAAAGGGAGGCCAACTCCTTCGCAGCTATGGAGTTGGATGTCACCAATATGCAGACGATTCCCAACTCTGTATCTCGCTCTTCAGACTGATAGTGAGATTTTGATGTGCTTGAACTGGAAACTTTCGAGAGACTTAAATTTTAACATCATAATTCACAGGATTATTCAAAATGATTTGTGATTTGTGTGTTAAAACTAATTTGTAATTGAGAATGAAAATCAAAGATTGTTGTATTATTCTCACAATTTTTAAAAAGTTAGCAGTTTCAAGTTTTGTGCTTTTCATTTTTCCTACAATTCATCTGTTTTTGAACATTGGTTAGCAGGGGGTAGGGGGAGAACTTAGCCTTGCCTAGCGCCAGCCCTGCCTTTGAATGCCCTTCTAAGCTTCCCCTCGCCCATCAAATCTAAGCTGGCTATTCAGCGAACCTGACAGCCTCCCTGCCTGATATGTCAAACTTAATTGTCCTTTGGAGACCACCATAGTATCCTGAAGTTGTTTGTTTTGCTTATGAGGAGGATATAAAATAGCAGGATAAGGAAAACTCCTATTGTTAGCTTTGTCTATTGGGTTTCTACCAGTTGCACCATCATTTTAAACCCAGAAAAATCTGTTATGTGTTTGTATGTGTTATATGGGGTGATGGTGATATATTATTATTACTGTTGTTGTTTTATAGTCTGCCTTTCAAACTGAGATCCAAGGCAGATTACATACTGCAAGTGAATATAATAGAGTCAATAGCTGGGACATTAACAGAACAAAAGACAATATGATCAACAGCCAGGACATTCAATTAAAACAGATTCAATAGGTGTATTATCGAAGGCTTTCACGGCCAGAGAACATTGGTGGTTGTGGATTTTCTGGGCTCTATAGCCGTGGTCTAAGTCCCACCCTCTGAGGTTTTGAAATTTGATGTCTCACTGCCCAAAAACAATACCTTAATGGCTTGTCCACAGGTGCAACAATGAATTGGAAAAGGTGTGACCTGATTACCTGGGATGGGCTATAGGTAAAAATATTGCTGAAAGAGTCCTGGGGGTGTTGACCATAAGGTTGCCAGCCTCCAGGTAGTGGCTGGAGCTCTCCCGGAATTACAACTAGTCTCCAGGCCACAGAGATCGGTTCACTTGAAGAAAACGGCTATTTGGGGGGGGGGGGTGGACTCCATGGAATTATGCCATGCCAAGGTCCTTCCCCCAAACCCCACTTTCTTCAGGGTTCGCCTACCAGATCTCTAGGGATTTCCCAGCTTGGAGCTGGCAACCTTAGCTGACCGCCAACTGTTTTTGCCTCTTCCTCTCTCATGCTAGCATACTCCCCCTCCCCCTTGTTGCAAAAATAGCCAAGATTAGAGATGGGCACGAACTGTATTACAGTCTTCAAAACCCCACCAAATTGACGAGCATGCGATCGCGATCCAGCGGTTCATGACCGGCCATGGCCAATGAACCAGCATTCAGGAGAGGTCTGGTTCGGTTAGTTTGGCCACGATTCGGGTAGCCAGACACTCAGATGCCAGCAATCAATTCCCCTGGTAATGGAGCCGGGGGAATGCCTGAACTCTGTCTGCACTCCTGTCGCCCTAGAAACCCAAATGGAAGCCCAGCTTTCCTTGATCAGCAGGGCTTCCTTCCAACCACGGAGCAGCAAAGCAGTTACAAGTTGGGAGAAGAAACCCAGGGGAGGGAGGGGGAAGGGGGTGTCCTGTAGCCACAGGTACTCCAATCTCATCCCTGCAAACCCTGATAGGCAGCTCTGACGGCCAAACACAGACCTCCTGTGTTGCTCAATGGGACCTGTGCTTATAAATAGCCGTGGGCTCCCAGGCTGGGTTTCACTTTCAGCGAGCAGTGGAGTGGGACAGAGCTCTTGCTTGCCACTTGCTAGCCTTTGAGGAGAGAGACTGAGAGTACAATTCAGCTTGGATTTTGGGGGGACAGGGATCTATCTCCTCTGGTTCCAGGGCTGCTGCCTGGCTCTGGGGCCAAGCTCGGTGGGCACCTGGGCTGAGGGTTCACATTAGTGCCTGATCTGTTCAGGTCTGTGGGAGTGGTGGGCTAGGGCTCTAGTCCCTCCTTCCCTTTGGTGCCAGGGCTGCTGCCAGGCCCTGGGGCCAAGTTCAGTGGGCACCTCGGCTGAGGGATCACATTGATTATTGATCAGTGCCTGATCTGCTGTGGGAGTGGTGGGCCAGGGCTCTAGTCCTTCCTTCCCTCTGGTGCCAGGGCTGCTGCCAGGCCCTGAGGCAAAGCTTGGTGAGCACCTTGGCTGAGGGCTCACATAAGTGCCTGATCTGTTCAGGTCTGTGGGAGTGGTGGGCTAGGGCTCTAGTCCCTCCCTCTGGTGCCAGGGCTGCTGCCAGGCCCTGGCCCAAGCTCGGTGGGCACCTCAGCCGAGGGCTCACATAAGTGCTTGATCTGTTCAGGTCTGTGGGAGTGGTGGGCTAGGGCTCTAGTCCCTCCCTGTGGTGCCAGGGCTGCTGCCAGGCCCTGGCCCAAGCTCGGTGGGCACCTCGGCCGAGGGCTCACATAAGTGCTTGATCTGTTCAGGTCTGTGGGAGTGGTGGGCTAGGGCTCCAGTACCTCCCCCCCTCTGGTGCCAGGGCTGCTAAGCCCTGGGGACAAGCTTGGTGGCCACCTTGGCTGAGAGCTCACAGTGTCATCTCTGTTCTTCTCAATTGTTGTTTGCTGGCACGATGAGGCTTTGGGTGGGGGACAAGGGTGTTTGTGGGGGGAAGTGCAGAGATTGTCCCGGTTGCAGCACAGGAAGCAGTGCTGTGCAGGGCTCTGGAGCAGCAGAGATTCCCGCTTCCCCAAAATCACCAGTTGCGGCTGTGGAGGAGGCCAAAGAGGTCTTGCCGGCGGCAGAAGAGGAACTCCTGAAAAATTTTGGGGAGGAGGAAGCCGCGGGATCCTTGGAGGAATGGTTGGGGTTCGAGGAAACATCCTGCCCGTCCCCATCCCAAACTACTGGTGGTGCTGCCCCTGCCCGCGATCCACCCATCCCTCCGTCTTCCGTTGCCAGCTCCGTGGCAAATCCAGCAGCAACCCTTTGTCCTCCCTCCCCTGGAACTGTTAGTGGGCCATGGTTCAATCTCAATGTTTGGAGGCACTTTTGGGCCCTTGGTAATGACCCCCGCGTGGTGCGGTGCTGTGTGTGTGAGGGCCTGGTGCGCAGGGGCAATGACCTGAAGCACCTGCCATCGACTGCCCTGACTCAGCACCTGAAGAGGCACCACCGGAGCCTGTGGTCTCCGTCCTCGGCCAGCATAACATCCGGCGGGGGGAGACCCAGGGCCACCAGCTCGTCTGATCCGGGATCAGTGGGAGGGTCTCTGGAATGCACCCTGAGCAAGAAGCCTTGCCCCGAGGGTGCGGCTGGTGAGAGCGGAACGGTCAGGCAGGCCACCCTGGGGGAAGTTGTTCCATCAGGGCCGGGGGTGGCTCTGCTGAAAAGGGTGAGGTCAAGGGCTCAGGAGGCGGGCGTTCGTGTGGTGGCACAGACGATTGCCCTGAAAGGCTTCCCCCTATCGGTTGTGGAGGGCATGGGCTTCCAACTGCTGCTCCAGGATTTTGCCCCATGGTTCTCCATGCCGTCACGGTGCACTGTTGGGCGTTGAGTCGTGCCTGCCCTATATGAGGCAGTGTGAGACATGGTGCGCAGAGACCTGTCGGCTGCCCAAGGCAGAAGAGTGCACTTCACGGCCGACCTGTGGAGCGGCCACCATCACGGGTGCCTTGCCATCGCTGCCCTCTGGTGGCAACCACAGGACCTCTGCCTCCCCAGGCCAAGATCTGGCAGCCGTAAAAAGGTGCCCAGCTTGACACCAGGCTACAGGGCGGTGTCCATCACCCGGGCCTGTCTTCTTCAGGCCCGGGTGATGGACGAAGTCCACACTGGGAAGAACGTCGCCGCCACCGTCAAGGCGGCTCTGACGGAGTGGACATCCGAGGTGCAGAGGAGTTAGCCGTGTTAGTCTGTGGTAGCAAAATCAAAAAGAGTCCAGTAGCACCTTTAAGACTAACCAATTTTATTGTAGCATAAGCTTTCGAGAATCAAGTTCTCTTCGTCAGATGCCTGATACAGATACTGGCCAGTATCTGTATCAGGCATCTGACGAAGAGAACTTGATTCTCGAAAGCTTATGCTACAATAAAATTGGTTAGTCTTAAAGGTGCTACTGGACTCTTTTTGATTTTGACATCCGAGGTGGAAGTCTTTGTCCAGGGCTTCATGGGGATGGACACGGGAGCCAACATGTGGGCAGCCCTGAAAGGGGCATCCCTCCTGGGCCTGGTGTGCACGGCACACAAGCTGCACCTCATGATGCGGGACGTGCTCGGGCTGGGGAGCAAGCCGAGGGACAGCTGGGACGAGGGAACCTTGTGGACGCACAACCTGCTGGACAGCTGCCGTCGCATCGCTTCCCACTTCTCCTGCAGCATAGACCCTTCCCGTGAGCTGTTCCAGAGGCAGGGGGAGGCAGGGGACCCCAGCACCAACTCTTCCACCACCTCCTCCTCCCCCCCCCCCCGCTGGAACTCCACCTACGAGATGATACGTCGTCTGGTCGAGCAGAAGGGCACCTTGGAAGCCTCTGGCAGCCTCTGCAGCTTCTGGCAGGGCGAAGGAAGAAGCGGGTCCCTGGAAGGGTTAAAGGGAAGGAGCCTCCATTCCTAGAGAGGCCAGCAGAGGGGAGGCCACCCTCACTTCCGGGCTTGCCACACTCACTTCCTGTCCCAGTGAGCCAGTTGTGTGTTGCTGGGCGAAGGGGAGAAGAGGCGGCGCCGGAGGACTTTCTACAACAGGGGTAAGTCCTGCAATGATCCCCCCCTCTGCAAAGCGCCCCCCTGCTGCTGCCAGGCTTGGCCAGGGGGCTGCGTGGACCCCAAGGGGCTTTCCTGCTGCTCTCGGGACGCTCCCAGCTGAGCTCCCCGGGCAGTGAGGCAGGCGCCTTCCGCGGCGCTTTCTCTGCAGCCTGCTGCTGCTCTGCAATCTCTAGCAAAAGGGCTTCTCTTTCCCATCTGTTTATTTTTTTATTATTTATGTTATTTATAGTCTGCCTTTCTCACTGAGACTCAAGACTCGGGTTACGCAGTGCGAGGGGACATACTAAAGGGAATGACAGGATCACACATTGGAAATAATGGGAGAACCTGGAATGCCCATTGGAAATAATGCGAAACTGGAATGCCCACTGACTTGCATGGGCTCCATTGAAACGCATTAGAGCAAAAAAAAAAAAGTGCAAAGAAAAGGTGGAATGGATTTTGGAGGAAACTCTCTGGGCCCAGATAGACGATTCTCGGACTGGATTGACAGGCCCCTGAGTGGAATGACGGCCCTTGGGTGTGACAGAAGGGCTCAGGGACTGGAATGACGGGTCCCTGACTGGAATGACAGCACTTGGGTGTGATAGAAGGGCTTGGGGTCTGAAATGACAGCCCTTGGGGGTGACAGAAGGGCTCGGGGACTGGAATGACGGGTCCCTGACTGGAATGACAGCCCTTGGGGGTGACAGAAGGGCTCGGGGACTGGAATGACGGGTCCCTGACTGGAATGACAGTCCCTGGGTGTGACAGAAGGGCTCGGGGACTGGAATGACGGGTCCCTGACTGGAATGACAGCACTTGGG
This sequence comes from Eublepharis macularius, assembly GCF_028583425.1. Taxonomy (NCBI): domain Eukaryota; kingdom Metazoa; phylum Chordata; class Lepidosauria; order Squamata; family Eublepharidae; genus Eublepharis; species Eublepharis macularius. The sequence continues at coordinate 187,874,499 of NC_072793.1, forward strand.
TGTGATAGAAGGGCTTGGGGTCTGAAATGACAGCCCTTGGGGGTGACAGAAGGGCTCGGGGACTGGAATGACGGGTCCCTGACTGGAATGACAGCCCTTGGGGGTGACAGAAGGGCTCGGGGACTGGAATGACGGGTCCCTGACTGGAATGACAGCACTTGGGTGTGATAGAAGGGCTTGGGGACTGAAATGACAGCCCTTGGGGGTGACAGAAGGGCTCGGGGACTGGAATGACAAGCCCCTGACTGGATTGAGGGCCCCTGGGTGTGACAGAAGGGCTCTAGGACTGAAATGACAGGCCCCTAACTGGAATCATGGCCCCTGGGTATGACAGAAGGGCTCTGGGACTGGAAAAACAGGCTCCCAAAAGGCCCTTCTTTCACTTCCAGGAGCCCATCATTCCAGTCCGAAACGCCATCTGTCACACCCAGGGGACCTCATTCCAGTCAGAGGTCTGTCATTCCAGTCCCCGAGCCCTTCTATCACACTGAAGGGTCGTCATTCCAGTCAGGGGCCTGTCATTCCAGTCCCAGAGCTCTTCTGTCACACCCAGGGACTGTCATTACTGTCCGCAGCTGCAGGGTATACGGTATACTCCTGTAGAGGTGAGGGGGTCTTTCCTGTCTTTTGCTGATCATAGCATCTGTTGTATTTTTCTGGTGGGTCTAACACCAGGCTAACAAAACACTCTATACCTGACAATAGCCCTGCAGAGAAGATTAGCACTTCCCTTCCCTTGTCCTGCCCCAACGGTGGCCATTTTTCCTCCTCCTCCTGGCCTGTGATTGTGCGTGTGTGTGTCTTTTTTTCTTTTTTTAATTTGCAGTTAAATATTTTTGTGTTCTTGTATCCACATATTTGTCAGGTAATCAATATTCAGTTACTTTTTTGCCATCCAGATGAAAGAGCCCCAGTGGGTATTGCTGGGAGTCTGGTGGAGGGGGGAAATGTAGGGAAACCTGCCCTGCAGAAGCCCAGGGGGGCCCTGGGTGGCCTCGCGAGCCTCCCCCAGGTGCAAAAAACCCTCAGAGGGGCTCCCCCACTGTCTCTCATCCTCCCTCCTTCGGGTCCCTCCCCTGAGGTCTTGGGGCCATTTTCCTGCTCTGCTGGGAGTGCCTGGAGGGGTGTTTTCCCTGAGGATTATTAACCACAATTGCAGGATTTCTTTGGACTCAGTGGCCAGAAACGTGGTACTTCTCCAGCAAGTGCATAAATCTGAGTCTAACACACCAGATGAAGAGCACCCCAGCCAGGAAGAGAGGAGAGAAAAGTTTTCCCTGAAGGGCTAGTTTTCTTTGTGCAGGGAGTCCGGCAGTCTGTCCCATCACCCCAGGGCCACCCTCTGAACAGCAGAGTCCCAGAGGGTCTTGGCTTCCCTCAAAGGGGGTGAGAGAGAGGTTTGTTTCCAGGCAGGGCCAGGGGCTCCACTCCCTGGAAGGGGCCTGCAGTTTGGGAGGAAGCATTTCAAAGAGAGGAGACGGATCAGCGAGGAATGAGGGGAAGAGATGGGGCCAAGCCCTTCTGAGCCAGCCTAGAGGGAACCCAGTTTCTTGGATTGGGCCCCAGAGCCAGTGCAGAGAGAGGTTCCCTGAAGGGACTGGTGCAGGAGATGTGTGTGTATTAAAAAGGGTTTCCCACCTCCTTTCTTTCTCTCCCTCCCAGGCAGCAGTGAAAAGGCTCCCTTGATGGCTTCTCCGCCGTCTCCTCCACGTGGTGAAGGGAAAAGGCCAGCCATGCGGCCAGCTCAGGTACGGGGAGGGGGCCTTGCGGGCTCAGAGGATTGGGCTCCTTGGCCTTGGCTGTGGCGATACGAGAGGCCGAGGCTGCCCACTGAGGAGGCAGGAAAATGGCCACCCCCTGCCTAGGATGGCGTGTGCAGGATGATGGAAAAGGGTTTCGTCCTTTGCCCCATGGGCATCTCCGGCCTCTTCCCACAAGCCTGCCAGCCCCCTGCCAAGGAAGGCCACCCCTCTGGGCCCCCAGTGCCCCCAAGGAGAGCCGGGAGTGGGGAGCGAAATGACCCCAAGGGGCTCCCCTCCTCTTGGTGTTGGCCTTCTTGTATTAATCCCCCTGCCTCTCTTTCTGCCCCCTCCCTGGTCCCATGGACCAGCTTTCCAGTGGTGTAAAGAAACGCTTTCTTTTCCTTCCAGAGTCCAGTGTCCTTCGAAGAGGTGGCTGTGCGTTTCACCCGGGGGGAGTGGAGCCTGCTGCGCCCGGCCCAGAGAGCCCTGTACAAGGAAGTCATGCTGGAGAACTTTGGGATCATGGCCTCTCTGGGTAAGGGTCCCTTTCTCCTGGGCTGCCTCCTTCTGGTGGGAGGAGTGGCTGTGAGGAAGTCCTGAATGGGGAGGGCTATAAGCAGGCTGTCTCCCCTGGGCCCCGTGGCTGAGCTCTGCCTGCCTCCATATTGCCTCCTCTGATGCGGGAGGGGGTATGGGTCTCTTTCTGGAGAGGGAGCCCCTGCCTGGCAGCCCTGGGCCTGGACCACGTGAGCGGCGTCAGAAGACGTGCAGAGTGGAGCTTGGCCATCCCTCCGTTCTTGCCTTGTATATGGGAGTCCGCCTCCTCTCCTCCTATTACATGTTCTCATTTGTTTGTGAGACGGAAATCTCCCCCTTTCCCAAAGGCCTTGACTTTCCAATCTGCGTCATGGTCTGAGCTTGATTGAAGAAGGCTAGCTCAGAGAGGAAGGGACAGAGATGGAGCTGGGTGAGCTGAGAAGCCATCTTTTCTCAGACTCAGTGCGTCACTCGACAACACAAGGACCAGTCAGGGCTGAGCCGTTAATGGGCATTTCAGCTGCGTGAAGAACTGGGGAGTCTCCACAGAGCTCTCTGAGAACAGCCTCCCAGGGTCGAATCTCCGGGGAACTCAGAGACGGCTCCACAGGGGTTCTTAACCAGCTCTGTAGCTACATATCTGAGCCAGGCCACAACCTGACATGACTTGCAGATCTGAAGTGCAGCCATTTTTAGCAAAGACCTTGTCTCAGGTTCCTTGCACCTTACCTAAGCGGCTGGCTTCTCGGCCACTGGTTCTTTCTTAGCAGGCATTTCCAACTCACTTGTTCAGGGAGTAGGCAGAGAACTGCTGGCGCCATTATTACACCAGCACCCTATAGTCATACGGGGCCTCTTTCTGCTTCGCTCACCCAGCTCTTTCTGCCACAGAAAACAGGAATAGGGAGTAGCTGCCACCTGCTCCACTGCTTGTCCCAGCCAGGCAAAGGTGTGGGGTGGGCATTGCCACCTTTTCTGCTTCCATTTTGCCACTTGCTCCCATCCTGATTCCAGCCTGGGTTTCCTGCCATGGCAGCGCCCTCTGGTGGCACACCCGGGCAGGAAGTGAGTTGTCTAGAACACGCTTACTCTTTTATATAGTAGGATGTTTTTAATATTTATTTTAAACTGGAATTTATGCTTGATGTAACCCACCCTGAGCCCTCTCACAGGGAGGGATATAAGGTCCCCCATGACATTCTGATGGGCAAACTGGAAGACTGTGGAGTAGACTATAGGACAGTTCGTTGGATAGGGAACTGGTTGGAGGACCGCACTCAAAGAGTGGTTGTCAACAGTGTTTCATCAGATTGGAGGGAGGTGTCCAGTGGGGTGCCGCAGGGCTCGGTTTTGGGCCCGGTACTTTCCAATATTTTTATCAATGATCTGGATGGAGGAGTGAAAGGGCTGCTCATTAAATTTGCTAATGATACCAAATTGGGAGGGGTAGCAAACACCCAAGAAGATAGAATTAAAATTCAACAAGACCTGAATACTCTGGAGAAGTGGGCAGCTGTGAATAGGATGCAATTCAACAAAGACAAGTACACAGTATTACATCTGGCCCACAAAAATGGGAAGCACAAATACTAGATGGGGGATACACTTCTGGGCAGTAGTATATGTGAAAGGGATCTTGGGGTAACAGTGGACTGTAAACTAAATATGAGCAGTCAGTGTGATGCGGTGGCAAAAAGGCTAATTCAATCCTGGGTTGTATCAAAGGGGCCATTGCATCGAAATCGCAGAAGGTCATAGCCCCTCTCTATACTGCCTTGGTCAGGCCACACCTGTGTGCAGTTCTGGAGGCCTCACTTCAAAAAGGATGTGGCCAAAATCGAGAGGGTGCAGAGGAGAGTGACAAGAATGATCAGGGGTCTGGAGACTGAGCCCTACGAGGAAAGGCTGAGGACCTTGGGAATGTTTAGTTTGGAGAAGAGGAGGTTGAGGGGGGACATGATTGCTCTCTTTCAATATTTGAAAGGCTGTCATTTGGAGGAGGGCAAGGAGCCGTTCCAGTTGGCAGCAGAGGGTAGGATGCGAAGCAACGGGCTTAAACTACATGCACAAAGTTATCAGCTTGATATTAGGAAAAACTTTTTCACAGTCAGAGTAGTTCAAAAATGGAATCAGCTGCCTAGGGAGATGCTGAGCCTAGGGAGGTGCTGAGCTCCCCCTCACTGGCAGTCTTCAAGACGATGCAGAAACAAGGAAAACACAGGGACCACGAAAAACCAATCCAACTTTTATGTTCCAAAACATAGAACTGAAATATACAGCACACTGGAGCTTGATATATGTGATTATTGAGTCAACAATTAATACCAAACCTCCCGGCTGGAGTTGGCTACGGGCTTGCTGGCTTGCAATTTTTCCTGTTTTGCAAGAGTTATGCTTCTTCCAAAGCCACAACTTTCCTGAAATTAATATACAAATACAAATCAGGATGTGACCACCTCAAAAAGCAAGATTTTCTGCAATGGATAAGTTCATTTACACCTTCATTTGCACACTTAATTGATTTTATACATGGTCAATATAATTTATAGCATCATGAAATGAATAAGAAGAAAGCCCACATTCAAAAAAATCCACCAAATGCATTCAAAAATATACATTCAATATTTTTCCTTTACATTTTCAAGATTCTCTTTGCCCTTGGTGAGAAACATAAAATTTTGAAAGTGGATCCCATTAGACCATTGTTTACCTTTATAGTCTCATATACAAACTTGATAATATACAAACTTAATAATATATATACAAGTAATTACTTAATACAATGGTTAAACTCACCAATATACTTGCAAAATAAACATTCAATCCTTTCTATTTTCAAAGTCAATGTGTTCCAAAGTCTTTTTTCGAGCGTTTGGTGAGGAATGCTGTGCTAATGAGCTATTTAAAGGGAGCGGATCTTGTCCAATCAATCATCCCGGTCCCCACAATTAAAGGGTCAGGGTCGTAAGGCTCTTTAGAAAAAGAATGTGAAAGTGTCTGGTGTAATCAACAATGAAATGACCAATACTATCTTATCCTAAAAAGGGAGTGAAATCAGCCTCATTGTTAAGCCCAAAAGGTGATAGGCTGTTTAAACGAAAAATCCACTGAGTCTCCAGGCGTGACAAAGCTCTCCGTGTGTCAGAAGAATGTTTGCTAGACAAGGTCTGTAATACAGACAAATGCAATTCACGTTCATGTGTGTGCCTTTCCTGAAAATGCTGGCTCAAAGGGGCTTCTAATGACTTGTTTCTAATTCTAGATAAATGTTCTTGAATGCGAAGTCTCAAGGGTCTGATAGTACTTCCAACATACAGTAAATTACATGTACAACAGACTACATATACTACATTGAATGTGGCACAGGTGGAAAAGCCTTTTGCGTACAATTTTCTGGCCGTTTTTGGGTTGGTAATACTATCCACACTCACTGCAAGATCACAAACATTACAATGCCCACATTTAAAGTGGCCACAGGGCAAGTTACAGGTAGGCGTTCTGTCCATGAAATCAGGATGAACTACCACATCCCTGATGCTCTTTGGGGGAGACTCGCACCCTGGAATATTCTGCACGATGTGCCAGTTCTTCTTAACAATCCTTATAATGCCCCATGCCGGTGATAAATATTCTATAGACCATGTCAATCTGTCTTCAATTGATCTATCGGCTGGTGTTAACAAGGTTTCCCTGGGAACCTGATTTGCTCGCAACCTGGCCCGTTCCCACCACCTTTGCTGGGTAACCCCATTGGATGAAAGCCCTGGCTAATTGATTGTGTTCACTGCTATAATCCCCAAACATGGTCGAGTTATGTCTCAATCTCAGAAACTGGCCAAAGGGTATATTCTTTTTCAATTGGATGTTATGGTGAGATGAATAGTGTAGGTAGGCAAACCTATCTGTGGGTTTTCTATAAGGCTTAACGCCTAACTTCCCCTGTCTGGTCTTGTACACACAAACATCCAAAAAATTAATTTCCTCACAGCTGTAATGCCATGACAATTTTATGTTTGGATCAACTGAATTCATCCACTGGGCCAAACCTTCCACGTGTGCAATATCATTCAAAATCACGGCCACATCATCAATGAATCTCCCAAAATACAGTATCTCCTTAAAAAAAGGATTCCTTTCTGGATTGAGAAAAAACTTTTCTTCCAATTCGGCCATGTATAAAATTGCAATGCTGGGCGCAGCAGGGAACCCATCGCCACTCCTTTGCATTGAAAGTAAAATTGCTCTTTGAATCGAAAATAGTTCTTTTCCAAAATTATATCAACTAGTTGAAGAATAAATGGAGTGGGGGGAATTTCAATGCTTCTTGAACGAAGGGCATTTTCAGCAACGAGTCTGGCACCTTAATGAGGGATTGAAGTATATAAGGACTCTACGTCCATAGTCATTAGAACTGCCTGGTCCGATACAGTGAGGCTCTCTATGGATTTTATAAACAACGTTGTATCCTTGATGTAAGTTTTCATTTTAAGCACAATGGGCTGTAACACAAAATCTACAAAAAAAGAAAGGGGTTCCAAGATAGATTTAGACCCGGAAACAATGGGACGGCCAGGGGGAGGGAATTTATTCTTGTGGATCTTGGGGAGGACATAAAAGACGGGTGCACGGGGTGAGGGGTTTATCAAATCATTATAGGTGACCTGGTCCAAGTCCCCAATAGCAAGTGCCTCACCCAATACAATTTTGATAATTCTCTGAATCTCTGGGAGAGGATCACTTTCTATGGGGCGATAATTGTTAGTGTCATTGAGCTGGGTGGTATTTAGCACAACTACCCCGCCCCCTTTGTCGGCAGGTTTGAGGACAATAGATTTGTCAGCATCAAGGTTTTTAAGGGCCCTACGTTCTGAGAGGGATAAATTTTTCTTAACATGACGTGGTCTCTTTTCCAATTTGTCCACCTCTAATTTGACCAGATGCAGAAATGCATCCCCCTCACTGGCAGTCTTCAAGAAGAGGCTGGATGAATACTTGTCAGAGATGCTTTAAGCTGATCCTGCACTGGGCAGGGGGTTGGACTAGATGGTCTATATGGCTCCTTCCAACTCTATGATTTTATGATTCTATGAAATTGAATAAAACATAAACATCAACTTGGGATTCAGCTATACAAGGCAGGTGAGGTTTTTTCATCCCTCCTTCCGCACTAAAGAGGCAGCACACGCTTTTCAGGATCTGTGGGGTGTGATCTAATTCCTCCCCTTTTTTTAATCTCCCTCCTTTTCTCACTGTGGCCCGTGGGCCCCATGCTTGCTCCCTCTTGCCCCATCGCTGCTCCCAATATCCATGGAGGCTTCCAACGTCCCTCTCCACATCCCCTGGTTCTTTAGGTCCTGCCAACCCCCTTTCTGCCCACCTCTCCGGCATTGTTCTCCCTCTCGAATCCCCAACATTTCCTTGGAATCTCTTTCCCTCTCTCATTCAACAAAGGTTTGAGTGATTCTTGAATTAGGACTAATTTAGTAGATACTTAAAGGATTTCATCTTACCAAAAGTTTCGATTGCCGGCTGCCTTTTAAATATTCCTGTCTGGTTTGCTTTCAGTCTGCACTCTGCCCCACCCCTATTATTTGTCTGTTCTGTATTTCTGAAGGGACAGAATCAAGCCACCTTAGAATTGCTGGATTTAGGTGCACCCAGAAGAGTTACGGTTTTGTGTTTTTCCCCCTGATAAAAAGGACCTCAAGTTGCCCAACCTGAACTCATATCCCGGCTGGAAGAGGAGGAATTGCTGTTTCTCCCAGGCTCAGATGAAGAGGAGGAGTTGGCGGGTAAGTGCTTCGACCTGTCTTGGGACTGCGTGTTGCCTGCGCTCTCTTCCAAGCGCTGATGAGTTTCAGTGGGTTCTCAGAAGAGCTTGGCTGAGTTTTGAATGCTGAAATGGTGCCTGGAGATCTGGAAACTCTGAAAATCAGATACTTCTTCCTCCCCAGACAGATCACTTATGCCAAGCTTAGCCAGATATTCTCCAGGTTTCCAGGCGAGGTTGTTTGGCAGCCTTGTTACCCCAAGATCCCTTTCCCTGGAGCAGTCAGGCCTTGATCTTGGACCTTTTGCCTGCAAAGCCAAGCCTGTGCTTTATTGCAGAGGCATGACCCAAATCAACCCCACAGAGCTCTCGAGTGAAGACATGCACCGACCCAGCCGAGAGTCCTGCTGCAGGTGATCCCAAAGGTCCTGGCCCAGACAGTGTACCAATATAAAATTTAGCATCTTGCAGGAGTCCTGGATGACTCTGGTCAGACTTGATTCAGATGTAGATGTGCACCTAAGAAGCTCTAAGTGTCGGCCATCTACCTGAATATCTCAGCATATAGAAAATGAAAAAGGTAGACTCATACCCTCTTTTGCTTTGAAACCCTACTTCTGTAGTCTTAGAGGCAGAAATAACTCTGGTTTCTTGTTACATTTTTCTCCATGTTGCTGGCTATGTCTGTTTAGACCTCCTGCCATGTGTAGAATTGGCTGTCCATCTTCTCCCCCCCTGCCCACCCACCTCCATCAATCACCCCAACAGAAAAATTCATTGCAACAAAAAAATATAAAACTGGTTCAATTTAAAACTGGCTCTCTCCTATGTCCTCTTGGGTGACATTTATCACCATACAAATGGCTACTCTGCTAACTTACTCCGCTAGAAATTTAGAAGGAATTGCTAAGGCAAGGGGGAGAAATGGGTGCAGATGGTTGGAGTTTAATGCCTCGGAAATCACAACCCCCACATCACACCAGGTTTCTCTTTCTTTCAGCAGGAGGCGTGTGGGAGTCAGCAAACGACACAAAAGAATATCCAGTGATGGAGAAAGAGGAAATGTATTCAGATGGGAAAGAAAAAACTGAATATTGTGATGAACTGAAGGAGGAAGGAGAAGATCCTTATGAAGCGGGAAATTCTTCCAGTCTATTAGAGTTGAGTGACTCTATACAGGAAAACCTATACCCAGGCACTATGAACAGGAATGAGCTTACTGCAAACAGGGAAAAAATCCCCAACAAATCAGATATTAATATTGAATGGAGCACATGTAACAAAAAGAAAATATTTCAGTTCCTGGAGGGTGGGAAAAGCTCCAGCTGGAGTGATAACCTTCCTTCCCATCAAAGAATTCACTCAGGGGAGAAACCATACAAATGCCTGGAGTGTGGGAAAAGTTTCAGTCAGCGTAGAATCCTTTCTTCTCATCAAAGGATTCACACAGGGGAGAAACCCTATAAATGCCTGGAATGTGGGAAAAGCTTCAGTCGGGGTGACAACCTTTCTTCCCACCAAAGACTTCACAGAGGTGTGAAACCATATACATGCCTGGAGTGTGGGAAAAGCTTCCATTGGAGTTCAGGCCTTACCTCACATAAAAGGGTTCACACTGGGGAGAAACCATATAAATGCCTGGAGTGTGGAAAAGGTTTCAGTCAGAGTTCACAACTTAATGTTCATCAAAGAATTCACTCAGGGGAGAAACCCTATAAATGCCTGGAGTGTGGGAAAAGCTTCCGTTCGAGTTCAGACCTTACCTCACATCAAAGGGTTCACACTGGGGAGAAACCATATAAATGCCTGGAGTGTGGGAAAAGTTTCAGTAGGAATTATAAGCTTACCTCCCATCAAATAACTCACTCAGGGGAGAAACTATTTAAATGCCTAGAGTGTGGGAAAAGTTTCTCTTGGCGTGATAACCTTATTACCCATCAAAGAACTCACTCAGGGGAAAAACCATATAAATGCTTGGTGTGTGGGAAAAGTTTCAGTCAGAGTGGACAACTTACTGTCCATCAAAGGATTCACACTGGGGAAAAACCATATAAATGCTTGGTGTGTGGGAAAAGCTTCCGTTCGAGTTCAGAACTTACCTCACATCAAAGGGTTCACACTGGAGAGAAACCCTACAAATGCTTCGAGTGTGGGAAAAGTTTTTCTTGGCATGATAAGCTTACTTCCCATCAAAGAAGTCACTTAGGGGTGAAACCATATAAATGCTTCGAGTGTGGGAAAAGTTTTTCTCGGCGTGATAAGCTTACTTCCCATCAAAGAAGTCACTTAGGGGTGAACCCATATAAATGCTTTGAGTGTGGGAAAAGTTTTTCTTGGCGTGATAAGCTTACTTCCCATCAAAGAAGTCACTTAGGGGTGAAACCATATAAATGCTTCGAGTGTGGGAAAAGTTTTTCTCGGCGTGATAAGCTTACTTCCCATCAAAGAATTCACTCGGGAGAAAACATATAAATGCTTGGAGTGTGGGAAAAGCTTCAGTCAAAGTGGAGGTCTTGCTGTCCATTAAAGGATTCACAGTGGAGAGAAACCTTATAAATGCCTGGAGTGTGGGAAAAGCTTCCGTTCAAGTTCAGTGTCATATCTGACTGTACCCATTCATCCATGCCAATATTAATTCTGATGGTTATGTTCTAATGCCAGTTACTTTGATGCTTGAGTGTCAGTTAAGGTCAATATTGTCATAAGCCTGAAGTGTTTCAGTTTCCTATTACTAATATTCTAGTGGATTCTCACACAGGCAGGTGGCTGCCTATTTACAACTTTGAACTCTATCTCTAGACTATGATGTGTCTTTCCTCTTTGTAGTGTGATAACACAAATATGGAAACTGTTCTTACACAGAAAGAACAACAATGTATGTTTGGGCATTAGGAGGGGGAAGGAAAGTTGGGTAGAAAAGAGAAGTGTATTGCCCATGTGGTCATTCTCGTCAAACATCTATGCAAACTACTTAGATGCTTGCCTTCTAAGTAGACCTTTGGATCTGAATATATAGAAACTGACTGATTTCTGAATAAAAGTCATTTAACCAAGGACCTGTGTCTTGCTGGAATGAACCAGAGATCTGCCTAGTATATCCTATAACCCAGACTGACATTCAGTCCTTACCTCACATCAAAGAACTCACTCAGGGGAGAAACTGTATAAATGCCTGGAATGTGGGAAAAGTTTCTCTCTGCGTGATAAGCTTACTTCCCATCAAAGAACTCACTTAGAGGAGAAACCATATAAATTCATGGAATGTGGGAAAACTTCTCCATGTGATAACCTTACTTCCCATCAAAGAGTTCACTTAGGAGGAAAACCAAAGAAATGTGTGAAGGATGTTATGTTGGGTAAATTGGTTGTGAGGGAACTTAGCACTGTATGATGCTGGAAAGCCCACCCTCCAATGCTGGAAAGCTCAGCCTCCAGGGGAACCACAATAGAACAGTGTAATAATCATCCTACAATATAATTGAGTAAGCGTGTTTCAGACAACTCACTTTATACCCTCGTGCACCACCAGAGGGCACTGCCATGGAGGGAAGCCCAGAAAAGGCACCATGACCCTCCAAAAAATGTGCCATGTCAGGAAGGCCAGGCTGGGATCAGGAGGGGTACAGGTGGCAATACCAGCCCCCTGCTTTCATCCAACTGGTATTAGGAGCAGAGCAGGTGGCAATGCCCACCCCAGCCTTAAACCAGCTGGTACTAGGAGGGAAGCAGGTGGCAATGCCCATCCCAGCCTTAAACCAGCTGGTACTAGGAGGGAAGTGATGGATATAGATTTGGAGTTTTTTTATATACTTATTTTTATATACTAAACCTATGCTTTTTCAGTATTACATGCTTTGCACTTTTTCTATGCTCAGGAGCCAAAGTAGTACTTGTAATGTAACCTGTAAGAATTTGACACTTGAAACAAGAAGACTTGAAACTCTGTAAGAACTGATATACTGCTTTTAGGGCTGCACTTATATTATAAGTTATATTATTCTATAGATTCCAATAGATTCCAATAGAAATCTGTACCAGAGAGCCTTTTGTAGAAAACTGATTTGATGCAGCAAGCTGGTTTTGGCCACCTGTGGTATTATCTTCCTTAAAGCTGAGAAGAAACTGGGGAAAAGGGCACGAATAGGAAAACATCCCTTCCTATCCACCAGATTGAGACTCATTGGTGCCCTTGAAAGTATTATGCCCAGAAGAAAGTAGGTAAAAGGTTAGACAGTGTCCTTCCAAAATGAGGGCAGAGGAAAAAAAAAACTGGAATTCCCCCAAATAGAGGGGCCAGCCCAGAATTGCATCTTCAAATCAGAACTGACCCTAGATATGTTACGAGCCAATAAGATATCAAATATTAGAATACTGTAATATTGTTATGATTATCTGGAAGTATTAATTGCCTGTGTTTCTATTGTAATTTTGATGAGCTCCAGACACAAGGAGACCACCTACTCCTGTGAAAATGGGCTCCTCCATTGTTTAAATTAAACAATCATATATTGCTTCATTCTACAGGACTCCGTGGTGTGTGTGTCTCTTATTGTGATTGGTGAGAGGGACACCTAAGGCACAAGTTTGTGCATAACAAGTGGGGGCTTCGTCCTTCTGTGCCCTGGTGGCGCTGCCCTTGGCGGGCATCAACATCTTCCCAGAAAGTGCACTCCAGCTCGAACTTTGGCTGTCTGGTGGGAGTTGGTGGCTGGTGAGGGGTTGGCACCCCAGGAAAAAAAAATGCAGCGTAATCCGGCAGGAGTCCTGGAGAAAGGAAGCGGAGGAAAGAGTGTGAGCGCGCAGGAGAAATGAGGTAAAAAGGGCCCCCTCCTCGGGCAGGGATATAGAAGACCTTGATAAGTCCCAGTAGGTGGGAAGAGGCATTATTTAACGCGAGGAGGGGAGGTTGGATCCCAGATAAATGAGTACAGGAGAGTAACGGGAACTGTGAAACCTAGGTGTGTGTGTGTGGAACATTGGCGCCAATAGATGAGTGTGTTTGATGGCCAAGGATTGCCAAGGAAGGCACGGCCAGGAGCTCACAAGGGCTGAGCGGACGGGTTTGCAAGCGCCTCAATGAGAGCGCAACGGGTGTTCTGGCAAGAGAACGCCAAGTGGGTTTGTGCGGGGCTCAGTGGAGTCCGCAAGGAGAGACTCGTGGGACAGAGATCCCTGTCTTTTGGTGCTACACCTCTGAAGACGCCAGCCACAGCTGCTGGCGAAACGTCAGGAACTACAATGCCAAGACCACGGCAATACAGCCCGGAAAACCCACAACAACCATCGTTCTCCGGCCGTGAAAGCCTTCGACAATACATCGATTATAGTATAGTTGAATATATAATTGAATATATAATTGTGTATCTATTTTAATATAAGTGATACCTTAAAGGATGATAGTATAGTATAAAGGGACTTAAATTTATAATTGATTTTGGGAAAGTAAGACAGGGATATTTGGATAAGTAATATAGAATGTGTGTAGCTTATATAAGGGGAATATAAAACTGTTTGGAGTACATTACGATTAAGGTAGGCTTATAGTTAAGCATAGGGTTTAAAGAATATGTTGTTAATAATTGAAAATATTATCAGTACTAACAATATAGTATACATAGAGAAAGTATAAGGCTTAGAGTAAGTAATTTTTTATAGTGATGGTTAAGAAATGGTTAACATAAAATTGACTAAGTATTAAAGGGGGGTAAGGGGTTGGAAAGCTGTTGGAAGTCAAGAAGGAGGGTGGGAAAGGGTGGGGATTAGATTAGGATAAATAAGATAGGATTGAAATGATATTATATGTATGATGACTCACCAATAAAAATTTTCTTAAAAAAAAAAAAAAGAAGGGCAAGTTGCAAACCAGGTTGGGGAAAAGTCTGAGAGCACCAGACACCTGGGGGGGTTGAGAGTGTGAGCCAGGTTGGGAAACCCATCGTTGCTGCCGCAGGAGTAGACCCTCCCAGGGGCTGAAAAGATACCAGCCACCCAGGCCTGAAGGGGCAGTGGGAAAGGTTCCACGCTGCCTAAAAATTGGATGGTGTGAGTGTATTGAGAAGCTGTTATTGTCAACTCTGTTTCATGAGTATCTTTCCTTCCCTTTCTATGTTTGGAGTTGTCCTTATCTGTCTTGTGTGTTTGTCAGGACAAACCTTGAGGATCTTTTGTGTTTTTGCGAGGAGAGAAAAGGGGGGGGGGGTGGCACATAAGACCCGAGTCACCGTCCGCCCCAGCTGACTGCATGCCTGGTAAAGAGGTTTTCTTTTGGTTATATTTTAACCCACCCCCCCACCCCCATTTTTCTCTCTTTCTTATTTCTCCACTGTGCCTTGGCACGGAGCTTTTGCTCCTACTAATGTATGTGTAACAATGAGAAACGGTCTGGGGAGAGACCAGGTCTGAAGAGTAGAAGAGGGTGTTTCAGGAGATCTGTAAAATCAGATTTCAGCTGTTTAGAAATCTGTAAAAATGATCAAATAAAAGAAAAAGCTCAGGAGTATATGTGGATGATGAACAAAGTGAAATACCCCCGCCCCCCGCCCCCCTTGGAAGAAAGCTACTAGACAGAAGATTCTAATTTTAACCCAGTGCACTTAAGGGCTCCCTTTGTTGAGACGGGAGGAGTGTTTGGGAATTTGGCAAGCTGTATGCAAAGTACAAATCACTAATTAGAGGTGCTGCAAATGATGTGGGTTTTTTTCATGACTGGAAGGTTCATGCTTGATAAATGGTAGCAGTTTGTGATCAGCTCATTGAGGTCTGGCAGCATTTTTTTTAGACAAGAACATTTATCTTGTAAAGGTTGAAAAGGAGCTGGGCACCTGGTACATTTGGTCTATTTTAAAGATTTTTAGGGTACAAGCAGGGTTTCAGTTGACTACAGTATTTAATAGGGGAGGGGGAATCTTCATTTTGTAAGCAAAGGTTTGGGTTTTGTGAAGTACCCCTTTGGGGTGTGAAATTCAGCAAAGCACAAGAAGGAAAAAAAAGAGAGGTTAATCTAGAGCTTTGGCTTAAAAGAGTTTCTGGCTCCGCTGCCCACCCCTCCCCACTAGTGGAAACAACCTAAGCAGAAGAAGTTGAACTGAGGGGGAGAAAAAGAAAGACAGACCCCCCCCCCTCATTCCTCGGCTGTGCGCTCCGGCAATTGAGTAAGCCTTATCAGTACAATTTGGAGCGAGAAAAGGGGGCAGGATCAATATGTTTAGACAGTATGAATAAAAACTCTTCTCACATAATTGGCTGGCTCTGTTTAACCCCATAACGAGTGGTGAATATTGGGGGGGGGGATTTTTTTACAAAGGAAAACGGTAACTTTGTAATTTAACTCACATTAATTTTGAAGGGTTTTTTCTACTGGTTGTTGTGGTTACAGCTTATAGAGACAATAGTTGACTTTGACAAAACAAAGAAGAGGAGAAGGGTTTTGTGTTTGTTTTTTTGCTGGGAGCTCAGCTTCTCTATTCTGCCTATTTTCTCTCTCTGTGTTAGAAATTCGTAGAGGGGGAGATAAGGATGGGTAGCCGGAAAAGTAAACAGTTAGAAGCAGGTAACCCATATTCCCCATTAGAATATATCTGGTTTAAAGGCAACAAAAGAGTATGGTATTGTGGAAAACAGAATTGAGAATGTACCATGCCTACAAATGCCAGTAAGGGGAGAAGACAGGGAACTGGAAAATCAATTAAAGGGGACCTAGAAGAACACAAATTAGTAAGAAAACCAAGATCTGGGGACTCCTGGTTCCTAATACCTGAGGGGGGTAAAATAGGCCAGTTCATGGTCATTACGGGAGATGAGGTAGATGTAAGCACACAGAGACCATGAACCTGCCCATAGAAATGCAGAACTGGATAAGGCTTTAACGTCATTAAACAACATTGGATGCCATACTGCATAGGCTTTTGAAGGGGACAGGCTGTAGAACTCTGTGTGTGCCCAAAAGCCAGATGCTCAAAAAGGAGGTAGGAGTAAAAGGGGCCAGGAGGCTGAGCCGATAGCCTAACATATCTGCGACAGGAGTTACAAGAATTTCAGTAACACAGGGTTTTTGCATAAAGGTAATGTTTTTAAAGACAGGGACCGGCTAACCCACTATTTTTGCTAATCCTGGAGTGCCTAATAAGCACTTTTGAAAATGTATCTACTTTGTACATTCGGAGCAGATTTAGGGTTCACACTATTTAGCTGCCCTGTGGGCAGCCGCAAAAGAATCCTCAGAAGGAGAATGAAACCCCTCGCAGGGAGGTAAACCCATTACGGCAGGCAGAAGGGGGAAACTCAAGTTCAGTCCTTACCTCACATCAAAGAACTCACTCAGGGGAGAAACTGTATAAATGCCTGGAATGTGGGAAAAGTTTCTCTCTGCGTGATAAGCTTACTTCCCATCAAAGAACTCACTTAGAGGAGAAACCATATAAATTCATGGAATGTGGGAAAACTTCCTCTCCGTGTGATAACCTTACTTCCCATCAAAGAGTTCACTTAGGAGGAAAACCAAAGAAATGTGTGAAGGATGTTATGTTGGGTAAATTGGTTGTGAGGGAACTTAGCACTGTATGATGCTGGAAAGCCCACCCTCCAATGCTGGAAAGCTCAGCCTCCAGGGGAACTACGATAGAACACTGTAATAATCATCCTACAATATAATTGAGTAAGCGTGTTTCAGACAACTCACTTTATACCCTGGTGACCACCAGAGGGCACTGCCATGGAGGGACGCCCAGAAAAGGCACCATGACCCTCCAAAAAATGTGCCATGTCAGGAAGGCCAGGCTGGGATCAGGAGGGGAACAGGTGGCAATACCAGCCCCCTGCTTTCATCCAACTGGTATTAGGAGCAGAGCAGGTGGCAATGCCCACCCCAGCCTTAAACCAGCTGGTACTAGGAGGGAAGCAGGTGGCAATGCCCATCCCAGCCTTAAACCAGCTGGTACTAGGAGGGAAGCAGGAGGCAATGCCCGTCCAATGCCTTATCCCACCTGATATTAGGAGAGGAGGAGGTGGTAATGTCCACCCCCATCTTAACCCAGCTGTTATTAGGTGCGGGGCAGGTAGAAATGCCCTCTTCTGTCTTCAACCAGCTGGTATTAGGAGAGGTGGAAACAAGAAATGAAGGCTATCCCCACAAAATGTACCAACAGAAAAGAGAGAGAAATTTCTCGTGGGAACCAAACCAAGGATTAATACACTTTTTATATAATATTATAAAGTAATTTCAAAGGCAATTACAAGAAAATTATACAAACTGTTTATGTACAGCCAATAAAGATGTCCAGAAAGTCTATCATCTGTGTGTATTCCTTAATGTGTATTCCTTAATCGCAGTATTATCACGGTGTGCAGATGAGTCTTCACAAAGTCTTCTCATATAAATGCAGCTAAACAGCTTCTCATATGCATACAGCTTAGATTATAATCAACAAAAGTCTTCTCATATAAATTCAGCTAAACAGCTTTCCATATACATTGCCACGCCCAATCTGGGGCCGGCTACAAACAGATTTCGTCCCCTTCTTCAGGGGCGTGGTTTATAGCTGTAAAAAACAACATTCTTACTTTAATATACAATAACCAACATTTAAGTATTATTGCAATCCCCCAGACGGAACTAACCTGTTGTATTCACACAGCATAGGGTATTTGAATCAATAATTATTGTGGAAACGTGTGTCTCCAGTATCACAGTCACAGCAGCTGTATCTTCTCCTGCTTGTGGCCAAACCCTTCAGCTGCGGTTTAAATCACATACTCATTATCCAATCTCAAAACTTTAAAGCAACATAACTGATTATAAAAAGCAATTCAATGATAGTTCCGTGTTGAGGCCGTGCGGTCTGATCGTCTGCAGAAAGACAATCCAAAATGCTTCCCTCCTCAGTAGCTTAATTTGATTTGCATGTCCCTTAGTTACAACCTCCAGTACCGCTACTTTAAAGGAATTTTCTTCATGACGATGCTCGATAAAATGTTGTACCAGGGGTGCTTCCATTACTCTGTGTCTAATTCTAGACATATGTTCAAAGATCCTAGTCTTCAATGGTCTTATCGTACAACCCACATAAAAAAGAGCGCAGGGACATTCAAGTAAGTATATCACACCCGATGTGTAACAAGATGCAAAGTGTTTAACTATCAGTTTCCGTTCCTTAACAATAATCTCCTTCCCCTCTAGCATAAATTTACACAAAGTACATCGGCCACATTTAAAATTTCCCACAGGTAAGGATATTTCCTGAAGTGGCCAGGTAGGCCAATCATATCTGGTTGCGGCTCAATTTTGGAACCATTGGCAATCTTATTGGACTCTTTTTTACAACCGGCTGTTACTAAAATTGAAGGTCTATTGCATGATACTCGTGATTTCATTAAAAAAGTTGAGAACATCACCCTGTCGGAGGACACAGTATTTTTAACGATGGACGTTAACTCTTTATACACCATCATTCCTCATCAGGAAGCCCGAGAGGTAGTAGAAGAAGTTCTTACAACTACAGAAAACACTATCCCATCATCCTGCCTACTACAATTTCTCGATTTAGTTTTGGAAAAAAACTATTTTTGTTTTGATGATCAATTTTTCTTTCAGAAAAAAGGCGTTGCTATGGGGTCCCCGGTGGCACCCAGCATCGCAAATTTATTTATGGCCCGATGGGAGAGATTTCACATTTTACAAGACATCAACCCCTTCAGGGGTAATATTGTTTTCTTTTGTAGATATCTGGACGATTTATATTTTTTATTTCAGGGAGCTGCCCAGATACCGGATTTTTGTAAATGGCTTAATGAACGGGATGCGAATGTTAAATTCACCTGGCGGTCAGACCCCAACCAAATTAATTTTTTGGATGTAGTTACATATCGGGATGCCTTCCAAAAGATACAGGTTAGAACCTACAGTAAAGAGACAGATCGGAATTCTTATTTGGAATTTGGTTCCTTCCATCCTCGGCACCTTAGACAAAATATACCATATGGCCAATTTTTGCGTATCAGACGGAATTCCACCACAATAACTGATTTCGACAGGGATGGTAGGCAGTTGGAACGAATGTTTACTAATAGAGGTTACCCATCTAAAATTATCTCTCAAGCCTTTTTTAAGGCTAGAGCTATAGATAGATCTGTATTATTTCAGACTCGGGAAGTCCTACCAGATCAAAGAATTAGATGGGCATTGGACTACACACCCTTAACATATAAAATTAAAAGAATCGTAGCTCGCCATTGGCCCCTTATTGAGGAGATTGCGGGATGTGAACAACCACCGTTATGTGGTTTACGAAGATCCAGGAGCCTAAGGGATGATTTAGTTCATGCTAGGATGCGCACTCAACTTCAGGAAATATCCTTACCTGTGGGAAATTTTAAATGTGGCCGATGTACTTTGTGTAAATTTATGCTAGAGGGGAAGGAGATTATTGTTAAGGAACGGAAACTGATAGTTAAACACTTTGCATCTTGTTACACATCGGGTGTGATATACTTACTTGAATGTCCCTGCGCTCTTTTTTATGTGGGTTGTACGATAAGACCATTGAAGACTAGGATCTTTGAACATATGTCTAGAATTAGACACAGAGTAATGGAAGCACCCCTGGTACAACATTTTATCGAGCATCGTCATGAAGAAAATTCCTTTAAAGTAGCGGTACTGGAGGTTGTAACTAAGGGACATGCAAATCAAATTAAGCTACTGAGGAGGGAAGCATTTTGGATTGTCTTTCTGCAGACGATCAGACCGCACGGCCTCAACACGGAACTATCATTGAATTGCTTTTTATAATCAGTTATGTTGCTTTAAAGTTTTGAGATTGGATAATGAGTATGTGATTTAAACCGCAGCTGAAGGGTTTGGCCACAAGCAGGAGAAGATACAGCTGCTGTGACTGTGATACTGGAGACACACGTTTCCACAATAATTATTGATTCAAATACCCTATGCTGTGTGAATACAACAGGTTAGTTCCGTCTGGGGGATTGCAATAATACTTAAATGTTGGTTATTGTATATTAAAGTAAGAATGTTGTTTTTTACAGCTATAAACCACGCCCCTGAAGAAGGGGACGAAATCTGTTTGTAGCCGGCCCCAGATTGGGCGTGGCAATGTATATGGAAAGCTGTTTAGCTGAATTTATATGAGAAGACTTTTGTTGATTATAATCTAAGCTGTATGCATATGAGAAGCTGTTTAGCTGCATTTATATGAGAAGACTTTGTGAAGACTCATCTGCACACCGTGATAATACTGCGATTAAGGAATACACATTAAGGAATACACACAGATGATAGACTTTCTGGACATCTTTATTGGCTGTACATAAACAGTTTGTATAATTTTCTTGTAATTGCCTTTGAAATTACTTTATAATATTATATAAAAAGTGTATTAATCCTTGGTTTGGTTCCCACGAGAAATTTCTCTCTCTTTTCTGTTGGTATTAGGAGAGGGACAGATGACAATGCCCAGTCCCCTTCAGCCATCTGGGACAAGGAGCAGAGCAGGTGGCAATGTCTGCCCTATCTCTGCCTTCAACTAACTGGTATTAGGAGCGGAGCAGGTGGAAATGCCCACCCACTGCCTTAATCCAGCTGCTATTACGAGCAGAATAGGTGGCAATGCCCACCCACCCCTCAGCCAGCTGGGATCAGGAGCAGAGCAGGTGGCAATGTCCACTCCCAGCCTTAACCAGCTGGTATTAGAAGCAGCATCCAAAGAGACTATCCCCGGTAACCTGAAAAAACTGAAGTGGAAACCCACCTGGGAAAGCAAACAAGAATTACATTCAATGCAAAGTGTAATATATATTCATACAATTCATGCAACAGTACATACACAGTCAATGAAGTGCAACGTGCTATCTTTACAATATTTGTGCAACTCTACAATGCTTAAATGTACTTATGACCATGGATAAGAGTTCAGGTATAATTAAGAGCTTGTAGTCACTGTTTTGAAAAGTTAATCTCGAAGCATGAGCCCAATTCAGAGAGACTCCGGGACAAGCAGAAGGAGAACTTCTCATATGTTTCTAAGGTAAGTATCTTCTTTCCTTGTATTCCTCAGCTGAAAACAACAACAAGGTGAGAATGCAGCTGCTCCACCCAAACTGGGACCGGTTATCACTCACACAGGTTTCATGCTGCGAACTTCCTCAGGGGCATGCAGTTCTTCCACCGTTTGTATTATTCTATATTCATAACCTGGAGAGTGATGCTGACCGAAACCGCCTAGTGGTATTAGAAGCAGAGCAGGTGGCAATGCCCACCCCCTCATTATGCCCTGGTTCAAAGTCTTTCCACCTGATGAGATAATACAGTTTCTGGTGTCTGATTTTAGAGTCCAAAATTTCTTCTACTTCATAATGCACTTGGTCATCTATTAACGTAGGAATTGGAGCAGAAGATGGATGCCACTGATTGGGAGTGGGGGCCTTTTTCAGTAGACTGACGTGGAATGTTGGGTGAACGTGACGTAAGTTCTTTGGCAAAGTGATCTCAACAGTCATTCTGTTAATCACCCACTCTGTTAAGGCCCCACGAATTTCAACGCTAGTTTGCGGCTGGTTTGATCAATCCTCAGGTTTTTTGTAGAAATATACACTTGATCCCCTGGGTGCAATTCCCATTCGGCCACACGATGGCGATCTGCGTATTTTTTATAGTCTCGTTTCGCTTTGTCCAGATTTGCTTGAATTAAGCTCCACTGTTTCTCTGCGTCTGCCCACAATTCTTCTACTTTTTTGGACATTTGTTTACTGGGTGGAGCGTCGAAAGGGAAAGGGTTTGTGTCATAGCCGTACACAACTTTAAATGGAGTCTCGCCAGTGGAGCTTTGTAAACTGTTGTTATAGCTAAATTCTGCAAGATGTAAAAGATCGATCCAATTGTCTTGTTGAAAATTAATGTAGCAATGTAAGAATTGTTCTAATATTTGATTTGTTTTTTTGGATTGTCCATCTGATTGTGGATGTTAGGTGGAGCTAATACCCTGTTCCATGCCAAGTAGTTGCAGAAGCTCCCGCCAAAAGTTGGCAACGAATTGCCCGACGCGGTCAGATATTACCTTCAATGGAAAAGAGTGCAATTTTACGATATGTTTCATGAAAATATCTGCTAGCTTCTTAGCCGAAGGCACTGTGGTACAGGGAATAAAATGAGCTTGCTTTGAAAACAAATCCACCACTACTAGTGTGCAAGTGTGACCCTTGGAGGGAGGTAAATCTGTAATAAAGTCCATTGAAATAACCTCCCACGGTCTACTTGGGGTCTCAAGAGGCTGTAGTAGTCCCGGAGGCTTCCCTTTTCTGGATTTGGCGCTTATACAAATTGGGCAAGATGCTACATATTGCGAAACGTCTTTTCTGAGACCCGGCCACCAAAATTGTCTTTGCACTAAGTGTAGCGTTTTCAAATAACCACAGTGGCCAGCAGTGGGCACATCATGACAACGCTGCAGCACTTCTTTCCTCATACTAGCAGGGACATAGAAACGACCATTCCAAAGCCATTCCCCTTGAGCGGATTGAGAAAGTTTTTCTTTGGGCACATCCTCCCCCTCTTTTTCCACCTCGCTTTTCAGTTTTTGCCTCCACCCTGTTTCTTCCTGGCTCCGCTGTGCTGCACAACTGCGTGTCGTTACCACGCCCCCTAGTTGCATCAGTGAAAATACTGTGTCTGTGGTTTCCTCCCGTTTGCTTTTTACTTGGGGCATGCGCGAAAGAGCATCGGCAAGGAAGTTTGTTTTGCCTGGGAGAAACTTCAGAGTGAAGTTGAACTTAGAGAAGAACTCTGCCCACCTTAACTGTTTAGCATTTAGCCTCCTGGGACTGCATAAAGCTTCTAAGTTTTTATGATCCGTCCACACTTCGAACGGGTGCAGCGCCCCTTCCAGCCAATGTCTCCAGGTAGAAAGCGCAGCTTTGACTGCAAATGCTTCCTTTTCCCGCACATTCCAATTCCTTTCTGCTTCTGAAAATTTTCTAGACAGATATGCACAAGGTCTAAGTTTCTCATCCTCTCCTCTCTGCAACAGGACCCCTCCTATTGCCGTATCGCTCGCGTCCACTTGCACAATGAAGGGGCGAGTTTCGTCAGGGTGTTGTAGCACTGGTTCTGAGATGAATTGCTTTTTTAGTAGATTAAAAGCAGACTGACAAGCGGGGGTCCAATTTAATTTTGCTGAGGGTTTTTTCGCGTGCTCCCCCTTATCTTTTGTTTTTAACAGTTAAGTGAGAGGAAGCGTTATTTGGGCGAAACCCTCCATGAATTCTCTGTAGAAGTTAGCAAACCCCAGGAAGGATTGTAACTCTTTGCGTGTGCTGCTTGAATTTTGGCTGGATCCGTTTTCAACCCTTCTTTTGAAATGCAATAGCCCAGATAATTGAGTTCCGTTTTATGGAATTTCACATTTAGACAATTTGATGGGCAGCTTGTTATACATAAGGGTGGTTAAAACCTCTTGCACTAGTTTCACATGTTCCTCTTTTGTTTCTGAATAAATCAACACGTCATCTAGTTAAACCACCACTCCTTTATCCAAAAATTTATGCAATACTTCATTGATCATGGACATGAAAACGGAGGGGGGCCCAGCCAGGCCAAATGGCATGACGAGATATTCATACTGTCCGAGGGGCATATTAAAAGCAGTTTTCTATTCGTCCCCCTCCTTGATACGAACATGGAAGTACGCATCTTTTAAATCTAATTTTGTGAAGATCTTACCTTGTGCCACGACGTTGAGAAGATCTCTGATGAGGGGAATTGGGTATGCGTTTGTAGAAGAAACGGCATTAAGACCCCTAAAGTCAGTACATAATCTTAGTCCTCCATCCTTTTTTTTAAAGAAAAGTACAGGTGCTGCATGAGGGCTGTTTGCTGGCCAAATAAATCCTCTAGCCAGGTTGGTGTCAATAAATTTACGTAGTTCTTCCCTCTCTAGGGGACTCATTAGATAAAGTCTGCCCTTCGGTAGTTTAGCTCCAGGAAGGATTTCCACTGCGCAGTCCGTCCTCCTATGAGGGGGTAAGGTATTTGCCTCCTCTTCACTGAAGGCCTGCAGAAAGGAATGGTACTCTTTTGGAATTTGGTTAATTTCTTCTCTTGATAACAAGGCTTCCTCCATGTGCGGTGGCTCCTTTCCCCAATTCTGGTTCCATTTGTGCTCCTTACAGTCCTCATGTCGGAACGTAATGCTTCCAGCAGCCCAATTAATTTCTGGGTTGTGATCCCACAACCAGTGGCTACCCAAAATTAGTGGGTATTTGGTGGATTTGTTCTCTAAGCAAGCTCACTTTGTTCCCTGCTCTAAAATCCCCACGGCCAAAAAGCTAGCCAGCTTGTTAATGTAACGTGATACATTTGCATTCTTTCCCATCCAAAGTGATATCTGATAGGGGGCCTTAGTTTATTGCCACCTTCTGGTGGGAGCTTCTGGATTGTCCAATGGTTGTGCTCCAATCATCATCCACAAACTGATGGGCAAAATGAAAGAATATACCAGGTTATATAGCAATTTTTGAGCTGTTATATCGATTACCCACAGGATAATTGGATGGACTGTCTTCATTTTGCAGAATACTTTTACAATAACAGTGTACACAGTTCTATTGGAGCCACCCCCTTTAAAATCACACAGGGGGTGGAAGGGAAACCCATGCCTGTATTCGAGTCTGACCCAGCTGGGAAAGGGGATGACTTGCAACAAAGGTGGTCTGACATCATAACTCATAACTCTAAAGCAAACTTTAGAGCAAACTAAACTAAACAGGTAGATAAGAGGAGATCTCCCCCTGGGAACTGAAAGTGGCGGAGAGCGTATATGTGTCTACAAGGCATCTCAGAGACACGCAACCCAGCAAAAAATTGAGCAGGAAGTATGTGAGCCCATTCAAAGCAATCAGACTAATCAATGCAGTGGAGCTGGGCCCGCCTAAAACTCTAAAGCAAGTACACCCAGTGTTCCAGTTTAGCCTTCTGAAAAAAGATGCAGGGGTCCAGTAAATGCCCCCCCCCCCCCCGAGCCAGCAATACCACCGCCTTTTATGGTAGAATCATTGAATCATAGAGTTGAAAGGGGCCATACAGACCATCTAGTCCAACCTCCTGCCCAGTGCAAGATCAGCCTAAAGCATGGTGGAAGGACAGCCACAACTTGAGATTGAATTAATCTTGTACTCTAAACTAAAGCAAAGAGTGTTATATTAGCTTGTCCAATGGAAGTACTTTCCCAAAAGTCAGGCTGAACGGGTTAAAGCCGCTGACATTTGAGCCCCTAAGCTTTTAAGATACTTTCACAGGAGCTATCCAGAGAAACCCCGTGGAGAGAGATTTTTGGAGCCGCAGGATGTCAGGATCTGTTGGCATCTGCCATACTCATGCCGATGTTATGATTATATCTTGCAGCTTCTCTCCCATGGATGTTTTTATTTGATTGTGCTCACAGCTAGGAAGCCGGCCTTGAATCCTCCCTTCCTCTGATAATTCAGCCAAAGTGCCCAACCCTCGCCAGAAGCGGGGAGAACTGCTAACCTGGGAAAGAGATGCGTAACTGTTCTTTGATTGTGTTTCATTCCTGACAATGCCTTCATAAGATCATGACACTAGACCTTTTCAATAAATCTTTATAACCCAGTGGAATCTGTTAAAAAGTTTCTCAGCAGATCCTTACACACATATCCTGGGGAAATGTAATTCGGAAGAACTGTTTGTATTAACCCTTTTGATCTTTTATTCTATAAACAATTAGCACTAAAAGACTGAACAGTATCAGGGTTTGTCCACACCTGTGAAGGTGAGGCCTGCACACCCAGTCCGTGGGTTTCGAAGGTTTTCTGGGCCCAGACGGGGGTTGACAGTCTCTGGGGTGACATTTCCAACTCACTTTTAGCTGTGGGGGAAAACTGTTACCCAAATAGGCAGATCCTAATTAGTTGGGGGATATTTGCTTAAATGAGACAAAGTGAGATGGGGTAACTGGGACTCTCCACCAATGTTTACGAGGATTGTTTCTTTCAGAGAACTCGCAAAATAAACCAGACATGTTCAATTGGAAAGGTTTTTATTAAAAGAGAAATAAAAGAGGAATCATACAAGCACACACGGAATGCATACAAGGCTAACTAAGAGGAAATCAGGGAAGGGAGGGAAGGAAGCAATTTTGGGGAAGGCTACAATTACCGGTATCAAAGATTTGGGGGTCCATGGAAACAGCAGCAAAATGACCAAAGTTCAAAGGAAAGCCCCTATGGATTTGGGGTGCGTGTACAGGTCCTGAAACACACACGGGGGCTAGGAACTCCAGATAGAGGGCAAAATACGCCCTGGGCAAGCTGACATATTTGCCCCCCCAAACAATAGCTTTATGCGTTTTCCACTAAGCTACTGCAGCTTAGCGGTCAACTTCTTGACACCTGCAGCAGGTACTGGGTTTTGCTGAGGAGAAGGGCGGCCATCACGCGCCCAGGGGCTCGTTCTGGACTGGCCAGGAACGTCCTGTGGAATTGCGCCAGGCCTGGCCCTGCAGGTCCCTCTCCCCCTCCAGCAGCAGCAATGGCGGGTGTTGCCAGGGGCACCCAGCGGCCGAGCTGTTGGGAATTAGCCTGTGTTGTCACTCCAGTCAGGTATGAGTAAACTGTTGTTTGTGTTACTTAGTGAACTTATTTGCACATCACCACTTGGCTATTGAGTTAAATTTCCTGTGTTTCATGCATGAGATGAATCGTGAATCGATTTCACGGTAACTGCCCAGAAGAAGGAATCCAGAAACGGGAAGGAAACACTAGTCCCCCCGTCGCAGTTACACCTCTGCTCTGGAACATTTCCTCCTTTAAATGTGACGGACATTTCCCTTTGAAGATGAGTTTTCCCTATCGTTATCTGTAACTCGAAGCACTGTCACTTGATATTTGCTTATCTTCGTTTATTATATTTGAGCATTTTGCACTTTATTACCGTATTGGAATATGAGAGTTTTATAAGCTTGTGAACCTTTCTGGTGAGTGTTTGACTGTTTAGCCTCCGAGTTTCATCTTGGCAGCCACGACATATGGTTTATGAATACATGAGACTGAAGATTTTTGCCAGTACTGTTTATTGCCTCATTTGGATACATGGTTTTGTTTAGTTAGTCTGTCATGGGGCTCAGTGAAGTTGAGGACTCCTCGGGAGGAGAGGAGCCTCGTGTAGCCAGTCAAGCCAGCTCCAATACAGCAGAAGCCGGCAATCAGGAGCAACAGCTGCGGGCAGATCAGAGTCCACGGCCAGCAGCTGAGCCAAAAGCCCCGACACCCTTCAGCCCCAACACCACTGGTGAAGCGCAGCCGGCAATTACCCAAAGCCCTCCGGCAGCAGCTGAGCCAGCAGCACCACTGCCCTCCAGTTCCAACACCACTGGTGAAGCACTGCCAAGGACACCCAAACCTCCAGCTTCACCCAGAGAGCGCCGCAGACAAAAGCAATGGGTGGAGCTGCAGGAGAGGCGGCAAAGGGCACGCCTCCTGGCCAGACGCCAGCTGCTTGTGGAGAGCGATGAGGAAGTGAGCACAGGACAGCTCCCGAGCAGCTGGCTGCCAGCCCAGACTGCCACATAAAACCCAGCCACAGAAGACCGGGAGGCACGGAAGCAACACATCGTCGGGATCCTGTTCCCGCTGCCGCTGGACCTGGCCTGGCCTGGCCTGGCCCTGGCCTCGCCCTGGCCTCACTATTGTGACCTTTGGACCGTGCCTTGACTCTGTCTTTGCCTGGCTATCGGGACTTGCTGTTAACTGATCTTTGGGCTGCCTGACTTCGCTATCTGGACTCTGGAATGGACTCTGACCTAGCTAATGGAGCAGCCCATGACATAGTCATTCATGGTGCCAGTGCTATTTCCTTTGTGATTGCTTTGCACGGGGCTGACATTTGGGAGGATCTGCTGAGGGCTGTTCCCAGGGAGGGGAGGGGAGGGCCTCTTTCCACCCTTTTTTGTGCTGTGGCTTCCATTTTGTTTGGTGGGGCCTGTGCCTTTAAGAGGATGGGTGTGTGACTGCCCCTCTCCAACCCTCTGCTTAGTGTCCATGGGGCCAGGTCCCCTCCATGGCCACCTTCAGGTTGATTGCTTCCCCCTCTACCTGCTCGGCAGGGCCCCTAATACATTGTGTGTGTGTGTGATGGTGTGGTCACTTGGTAGACTGGCTCAGTCGTGGCCTGTGCGGTCCCACAGGAGGGGTGTTTGTCCAGTGACTTCCCTGTGCACAACCCCTTTAGGGAGCACGTGAGCAACACAGCAGTTGTGCCACCGGTTGGCTGCCTCCACCGCAGGGATCCTCTGGGCTATCCTGGGGGGTCGTCCTTCATCCCACCGTTATAGCAGAGATGATGTATGTACATTTTTAAGGCTAAGCGAACCAATGCTCCAGGCCTCTGAGCTCGGGGCAGCGAGTGAGCAAGCAGGCAAGCTGACGTCTTCTCCCCTTGCGTGGCTCTCCAGCGTATCTCAGTTGTTTTTGTGACTGTGTCTGTGGTTGACCCTTTTGACAGACAGAAACACATCCTAGTGGTTTTCTCATGCAATACATTTCTGGGAGCAACCGGAATGCTTCCTGAACTGCGGCCGGGGGTAAAGGGATAGAGTCTTTGCGCTGTGCTGTGAAAATGCTCCGTTATATTAATTAAAAGCAATTATTCTGGTAAAATCAAGAGATAGGGTGGGTGAGGTATGTTTGGAACATTATAGAAAGAGATTGAGAGAGTGACGTGCCCGAACTCCCTTTTATCAGAGTTCACTCTTAGGTTGAAGTTTATTTAATAACGTTCATAGTCCTTAGGAAGATAATATTAATCTGCACTGAAAAACTTAAGGGATAAATTTCTCATGTGAATGGAAAAAGTGGCTAACATGGATGTATCTTAATGGATAAATCTATATGAAATATACGTCTTGTGGTGTTCAGTGTCTTTTCCTGGAAAGCTGCTTCTTCACACAAGGCAAAGAGAACCCCCTTCTAAGTACCAGTTTAGCCTAGATAAGATAACAGAGTAGCACCACATAAATCTTCCCAATGCACACGAGGGCATTTCTGTTCAAGAAATAGGGCTGTAGTTTTAATTCCTAGGGGGGATATTAACCTTTTTCCTGTATCATTTATTGTTTGTAGTTTACTGTTTTATTCTATTGCTTTCCCTTCAGAGTCACTTTGGTTTATTGCAACTTTTTTTCCACATTCCGAACATTGCTATGGTTTCTCTCCCGTGTGAGTCCTTTGATGAGAAGAAAGGCTTCCATTCTGAATGAAGGTTTTTCCACACTCCCGGCATGGCTATGATTTCTCCCTTCTGTGAATTGTTTGATGGGAGGTAAGGTTTGAACCATAACGGAAGTTTTTTCCACATTCTATGCCTTTATATGGTTTGATGGATACTTTGATGGGAAGTAAGGTTTCCTTTGTGACGGAAGCTTTCCCCACATTCAAGGCATTTGTATGGTTTCTCCCCTGTGTGAACTCTTAGATGGGAATTAAGGCTGTCACTCCGAGAGAAACTTTTTCCACATTCCAGGCATTTATATGGTTTCTCACCTGTGTGAATTCTTTGATGGACAGTAAGTTTTCCACTTTCCTTGAAGCTCTCTCCACACTCCAGGCATGTATATGGTTTCTTCCCTGTGTGAACTCTTTGGTGGGAAGAAAGGCTTCCACTCCGACTGAAACTTTTTCCACACTCCAGGCATTTATACGGTTTCTCTCCTGTGTGAATCCTTTGATGAACAGCAAGATCTCCACTCCATCTGAAGCTTTTTCCACATCCCAAGCATTTATATGGTTTCTCTCCCGTGTGAATTCTTTGATGAATAGCAAGAGATCCCTTCTCAGTGAAGCTTTTTCCACACTCCAGGCATTTATATGGTTTCTCCCCTTTGTGAATTTTTTGATGGACAGTAAAATTTCCACTTTCGTTGAAGCTTTTCCCACACTCCAGACATTTGTATGGTTTCTCCCCTGTGTGAATTCTTTGATGAACAGACAGGTATCCACTGTCTCTGAAGCTTTTTCCACACTCCAGACATTTGTATGGTTTCTCCCCTGTGTGAATTCTTTGATGAACAGCCAGGTATCCACTGTCTCTGAAGCTCTTTCCACACTCCAGGCATTTATAAGGTTTCTCCCCTGTGTGAATCCTTTGATGAACAGCAAGATCTCCACTCTGTCTGAAACTCTTTCCACATTCCAGACATTTGTATGGTTTCTCCCCTGTATGAATCCTTTGATGAGCAGCAAGGTCTCCACTCCGTCTGAAGCTTTTTCCACACTCCAGACATTTGTATGGTTTCTCTCCTGTGTGAATTCTTTGATGAATAGCAAGTGATCCCCTTTCAGTGAAGCTTTTTCCGCATTCCAGGCATTTATAAGGTTTCTCCCCTGTGTGAGTTCTTTTATGGGAATTAAGGTGTCCAATCTGACTGAAACTTTTCCCACACTCCAGGCATTCATATGGTTTCTTCCCTGTGTGAATTTTTTGATGGGTACGAAGATTTGAATTGAACCTGAAGCTCTTTCCACACTCGAGACATTTATATGGTTTCTTTCCTGTGTGAGTCCTTTCATGGAGAATAAGCGTTCCACTCTTAGTGAAGCTTTTTCTACATTCTAGGAATGTATAAACTTTCTCCCCTGTGTGAATTCTTTGATGGGAATTAAGGTTTGCACTGCGACTGAAACTTTTCCCGCATTCATAGCATTTGTAAGGATTCTCCTCTCCGTGAGTTCTTTGATGGGAATGAAGGCATCCACGCTGACTGAAGCTTTCCCCACACTCCAGGCATTCATATGACTTCTCCCTTGTATGAATCCTTTGATAGGAATTAAGGTTTTCTGTCTGATCACTGGCTTTCCCACACTCCAGCCTTTTCAACACTTTTCTCTTGGAGTCCACGTTCCAATGAATATCAATGTCTGATTGTTCAGGAAAACTTTCCTCATTTGAAGTGCTCCCAGTCCCATTGCCTCCTTTGTATATTTTTTGAAGTACTGGAACTTCGTGAGAAATATCACCTTGTAAAAGACCGGAACTATTCCTTGGCGGGTGTTTCCCCTCTCCCTTCCTTGGTGCCTTACAGTATTCAGTGTTCTCTCTCCGTGGCAGACAGGTATCTTCTTTTTCCACTACTACAAGTTCTTTTGTTTTCTTTGCTGACTCCCAGTCACATCCTGCAGAAAGAGAGAGAAACCAGGCATGATCACAAAATAGAAAAATGCAACCTAAACCTTAGGGAAAGCACTAAATAAACTGCTGTGGAGGAGGCAAGAATTCAAAGGCTGAGTGTCCAGAAACACCATGATAACTCTCGGTTGGGAATCTGTGACATCCCAGTTAGTTCCAGCCAATGTCTCATGGCTGGGTGATGATGATGATGGTGATGAAGATGGGAGTACAGCATTTCACTGCGACATTTATTGCTACGTAGGTCCCTCTTTGACCCAAATTCCTGGTCAGAGCAGCTTGCCCAAAATACATCCACAATCCAGTCTATTTTTTTTCAGGCAATGGCATACAGCAGATATTGCCTATTTGCCCTTTCCAGGTCAGTGAGGGATGGTGGAACGGTGGCACGGCTGAAGAGACAGTGGGGATTTCCAGCCCGTGGTGTTGGACCCACCAAGCCTGTCAGAGAGGCCCCGCGTTCTGGATATTTGGCACCTTGACAGTCTCTGCGCCTCTTCTGACTTTGGGGGCATTTAGCAGTGTTTCAGCAGAGTGGAAAATAATTTTATGTTATGGATTTGCACTACAGCACCGGGAATCAAGGTTAACCCCCAGGCCATATTTATGGAAAGGTGTTTTAATAAACAGTTCAAAGATTGAGAAAAATTGAAGAGAACAGGTGGGGGGGATTTTTTGGGATTCTGCTTGACCATGCTTATAAATTGTATGTTGCTGTAGAATTGCACAGCCCTCCCCTTGCTCACACCCATTCCGCACACGGTTTTAGATTCTGAATCAGCACCAGAAGAGAAGGATCCTGGCTATGGTATAAAATGGGAGAGCCAGGATTTCCTCTGCGAGATGCTGTATTTTATAGTAGGGTGTTCTACTTTGGGGTAACCCTTGTGTGCCAGGGATCAGTGCTCAAAACCACTTGCATTAGGGTTCCCCACCACTGTGCCCAAGGGAGGAAAGGTGCCCACCAGCTCCTTCCCTGGCACCTGCAAGGAGTTCATCAATACTGGGTGGGTCCATTCCACAGCAGGGCTTCATCGTGACCATGCAGTTTTTTAGAAAGTTCTTTGTGCAGCTGGCACTCCACAAGGACTTGTGCTGAATGACTAGGTAAGCTGCAGTTCCTGTCCGCCATCACCTCCTGTACCCCCCTGTCCACCGTGGGGTGGGGAGAAAATCCATTTCCTCCCCTGCATGAGCTAGCAAGGGAGCTCTGATCCTTGGAGCACCAGCCTCTGCCAGGGATAGGAGAAAACCCCTGTCCCTATGCAAGTTAGCTGGTTAGCTCCTGCCCCCTGAGCTGCCGCTGCCAGGACGAGAGAATTTTCCCTGTTCTGTGCAAGCCAGCAGGATTGTTCTCCCCCTGGCCACTGCTACCAGGAATGGGAGAAAAGCCCCAACCCTCTGCCCAAGGAAGCCTCAGCCATCACCTCCTGAACCCCCCTGTCCACCGTGGGGTGGGGAGAAAATCCATTTCCTCCTCTGCATGAGCCAACCAGGATACACTGACTGGTGGACATGCCTACACACCTCCAGTCACCATCCCTAACACACCAAGAATTCATTGTCTACAGCTGAGCTCTGTGCTACAGCCCCCTCTGCTCCAATCCCTCTGACGGAGATTCTCGCCTGCAGGATCTACAACAGTATTCAGATTCAGGTTTTATTCAGAAATCCAAATACATCCAGTAGTATTCCCTACGAGGAAAGTTTTTCAGGGGCTGGAGGGGGCATTTTTCAAGCAAATGGTACTAAAATTGCAGGGATTCTAGTCCTGCCTGTCCACTGAATGCTCACCAAATTTTAAATGAATTAGAAAACAGTGCCCAGTTCTATAGGCCCCTGAACAAGGTCCCCACTGCCACTCTCCATTGTTTCATGGGGGGCGGGAATCCATGGCATTCTCCAAGACACAGGAAGCCTTAACTAACACACAAAAGCAACCAGAGAAGCTTCCCAAGGCAAGCTCAACCCACATAGCCCAACAGAACCAACGTCAAACAGGAGAATATCCCACCAGAACAATCAATCCAGAGAATTTCAACAGAAAAAAAAACCTGAAGCAAGAGACACAGGTACAAGCTGAACAGGACCCGTGTCACTCAAAGGGGCCAGGCAGGACCCAGGGCCGAGGCAAACCCATCAGAGCCAATGTGAAGCCAGAGAACCCCAGAGTGCAGACATTCTGGCCTATGGTAAACCTGCACCAAAGGAAGAGGGGCTCCTCCAGATATTATGAGAGCCAGTTTGGTGGTGTGGTTAAGAGCGCGGGACTCTGGAGAGCCGGGTTCGATTCCCCACTCCTCCACTTGAAGCCAGCTGGGTGTCTTTGGGCTAGTCACAGTTCTCTGAAGCTCTCTCAGCCCCACCCACCTCACAGGGTGTTTTGTTGTGGGGATAATAAGGGCATGCTTTGTAAACCGCTCTGAGTAGGCATTAAGTAGTCCTGAAGGGCGGTATATAAATCAAATGTTATTACGTTATTATTATTATGTAGTAACAAAAGAGAAGTGCAAGCTGCCTGGAAGTATAGAAACCAGATACACAATTTATAGAAACCATATACACAATACACAATTCTTTCAATGAAGAACCTTTTGATGAAGAACCAGAAATCCTAGAAAGTGAAGTAAAAGCTGCACTTAAAGCAATTAGGAGAACCAAAGCCCCTGGAGTAGATGGAAGACCAATAGGGCTATTTCAAGCCACAGAAATGGAGTCCGTCAGAATCTTAACAAGAACATGTCAACAAATACAGAAAACAAAACAATGGCCCATGGACTAGAAAATGCTCAGTCTACATTCCAAGTCCAAAAACGGGGATGCCAAAGAGTGCAGCAACTATTGGACTATTGTGTTAATTTCCCATGCAAGCAAAGTGATGCTCAAAATTCTGCAGCAAAGATTCTCATCATGTTTGGAACGAGAAATGCCAGATGTTCAAGCTGGACTCAGAAAAGAGAGAGGCACCAGAGATCACACTGCAAATTGACGATGGCTAATGGAACATATCAGGGATTTTCAGAAGAAAATCAGCCTGTGATTTATGGATTCGAGCAAAGCTTTTGACTGCATGGATCATGAAAAGTTATGGAGACCGTTAAAAGAAATGGGGGTGCCACAACATCTGATTGTTTTGATGCGCAACCTGTACCCTGGAGAAGAGGCTACTGTCAGGACAGAAAATGGGGGAACAGAATGGTCCCCAATTGGCAAGGGTGTCAGACGAGGATGCATTTTATCTCCCTACCTCTTCAACCTCTATGCAGCGTATATCATAAGGAAAGCTGGATTAGGTCTAGAAGAAGATGAGTGAAAATTGGGGGAAGAAACATTAATAATCTGAGATATGCAAATGACACTCCGTTCCTGTCCGAAAATACCAAAGACCTGAAACGACTACTGATGAAGTTTGAAGGAGAAAGCGCCAAAGCAGGATTACAGCTGAACAGCAAGAAGACAAAAGTAATTGTTCAAGATTTTCTATTCCTTTGCTCAGTCATCAACCAACAGGGAGACTGCAATGAAGAAATCAGAAGAAGATGGAGACTCGGAAGAGCAGCCGTGAGGGACCAAGAACAAAATAATCCAGTCTATGGTATTCCCCCATTACTATGTATGGATGTCAAAGTTGGTCGGTGAGGAAGGCTGACAGGGAGAAAATGGATCCATTTGAAATGTGGTGCTGGAGGATTCGGTTTCGTTTTCTCAGCCATGTCGGACGCTCCTCTCAGCGGATCTGAGAGGAAGCGCCCGAGCACCCTGTCCGGGCGGCTGATCTGCGAAGATTAGCCCCCAAGACTCCCAGGCGGGGAGGCAGGGTCCGGGACGCTGCGGGAAGAACCCCCCGGAATCAATGCGGGGGGTAAATTGCCCGTTTGTCCCTATGGAGGCCGGCAGACGTGCGCGGCGCCTCGAGTGCTGTCGGGCTATGGAAAATGGCAAAGAACAGAACTAGGCGGAAGCCTGCAAGTAAGCGAATCCCTTCTGTTATTACAAGCGTATGCGAAGGAGTGGTGGGATCTGAAGCTAAGAAGTCTCGTTCTTCCCCTTCGCTGAGTTTCAGAATTTGGGCTGGCGGTCCCCCCCCCCCCCTAAAATGGCAGCGAAAAAACAAAGTCCCGCTCTGGGTAAGTCAATCTCGGCTACCCTGCAGAAGGGAGAATTGCTCGAGGAACTGGTGCGCAGGGCAGTTGTTGAAGCCATAAAACCCTTTGTTGACAAGCTGAACGAAACAGATCAAAGGGTGGGGTTAATTGAAAGCGAAGTGAAAACCATTAAGGAAGCAGCGGGGGGGGGGGGCCAGAGAAGGCTGCCCGGGAAAGTGCGTCACTCGTGAAGGCTACGAAAAAAGAGGTAAAGCTGGTGGAGAACCAGCTGATCGGGCTACAAGTGGAACGAACGCAGACAATTT
The DNA here is from genome assembly GCF_028583425.1 of Eublepharis macularius. Lineage (NCBI taxonomy): Eukaryota > Metazoa > Chordata > Lepidosauria > Squamata > Eublepharidae > Eublepharis > Eublepharis macularius. The sequence continues at coordinate 187,910,162 of NC_072793.1, forward strand.
TGCGCCTCCAGAACGTGAAAGAGGAGGAAAATGAGGATTTATGGGGTCTGGTCTCGGAACTACTGGCGACACCCGCGAGGACAACTAAAGAAGAGGTTAAAAGCGCCATTTTGGAAGTCCGCCGGGCTTCTTCAAAATATGCAACGAAGCGTCAGCTGCCTCGCGAGATCATCATCGATTTTTCATCTAAAAGGATCCGAGACACCATCCTATATAATTCATACAATGCGGATTTGGACTTTTTGGGTAACAAAGTTAAGATACTGAAGGACGTTCCATTTTTAGTTTGGAAAAGACATTTTAAGTATAAAAAGCTCGCAGCTCTTCTGAGGGAACGTGGAATAAAGTACAAATGGTTATTTCCGGAAGGAATCTGGTTTAGTTACAAAGATCAAACCTATAAGATACTATCAGAAGATCAACTAAGGGATTTTGAGGATAAAAATTCAGAATTTCAGTGTACCAAGCAAGAAGAAAGGGAGAAGTCTGAGGAGGGGGGGGGGGAGGAAACGAGCACTGCGGCGGCAGTTGCTCAGAGAGAATTGCGTCCGGGACCCAGGAGGGGGAGGAAAACTTAATTTGAATTCGATTGTAATTTGTATCCTGTATGATCAACCACTCCATCATTACTCTATTAAGCTATTTCTTTACTATGGCAGTATGAAGGGAAAGCATTGAAGTGTAGTGTTTAGTGTTTGTAGGTTACCCTCCCCTTTTTTTCCACCCTCCCCTCCCTTTTTCTTTCTTCTCCCCTCTTTTCCTTCCCTTGTGTTATTGTAATCTTTTGTAGTTACTGTTATTGTATGTTAGGTATTGAAAAATAAAAAAAAATTAAAAAAAAGAAACGTGGTGCTGGAGGAGAGTTTTGCAGATACCCCCGACGGCCAAAAGGACAAATAAGTGGGTACTCGATCAAATCAAGGCTAAATTCTCCCTAGAGGCTAAAATGACAAAACTGGAGCTATCATACTTTGGTCACATCATGAGAAGACAAGATTATCTGGAAAAGGCAATAATGTTAGGAAAAGTGAAAGGCAGCAGGAAAAGAGGAAGATCTAAAACAAAATGGTGTGAGTCAATAAAAAAGCCACATCCTCCAGTTTGCAGGATCTGATAAAGATTGTTAATGATAGGGCATTTTGGAGGTCTTGCCTTCATAGGGTCGCCATAGGTCAGAGGCAATTTGATGGCACATAACACACACACTCTCTAAGGTGCCACTGGAACTCAAACCCTGCTGAATTATCCAGGCAGCCTTTTTATGAGGTAGGAAGGCTGGACTGTACCAAAATGGTTCAAAGGAATGATATGGTAAAGGATAGGGACTGTAGACTATACTACTGAATATTGACTATTGCTGTAACCATATGCATTGTTTAATGGATGTCCCAACCATACTTGATATTGAAAACGCTATGTAACCCGTCTTGAGTTTCAGTGTCAAAGGCAGACTACGAATAAAATAAATAAAAAATTTTAACAATCTCCAGGCTTGGAAATTCCTGGTGATTGAAGGGGTGGAGCAGAAGTGGGGAGCAGAAGGACTTCCAGTATGGATTGCTAGCATAGAGTAAACCCCCCCAAAGCAGCCACTTTTCCCTCCGGAATTCATCTCCGTAGTTTGGAGATCTCTTGTAAATCGGGGAGATCTCCGGGCCCCACTTGGCGGTTCAAGAGCAACACATTCTGCGATATATTGTTGCAAGGCCCCATTTGTTTGTTTATATTCTGAATGCCCCAAGCTGGATCAGTGTAAGCCCAACATAAGCAATTAGACCAGCTTTCCAAGACTGGTAGGAGGGAGAGACCGCAGCTGAGCTCACAGACCCTAAAGCGGGAAAGTGCAACATGCCACCCTTGCGCTTCGAGATCTCAGAACTCATCAGCGTTCTTTTGTGAAGAAGCAACTGGGAGGATAAAGAGCTCTGCGGAAATCGTCCTTCCCTTGAGAGGAAGCGCAGGCAACACACACACACACGACACATCTAAGCAGCTACCTGTAAATTCTTCCTCCTCATCAGAGAACGGGAGAAACAGCCCTTCCTCTTCCTCCAGCCAGGATATGAGGTCAGGTTTGGCAATTGGGGGCCCTGTTTGTCAGAAGAAACACAAAATTATGACTCTTCAGTGTGCACATAAATCCAGCAATTCCAAGCCAGCTTGGCTGTCCCTCCGGAAATACACAAGAGGCAAGTAAGAGGGGTGGGGCGGAGTGCAGCACGGGGCGAAGAATCCTCCGTCCGGCACCGGCAGTTCTGTGGCCCACTCCCTGCCCACCTGAGACTGAAATGCCAGAGAGCCCCGCAGAGCTCCTTCCACAGCGCAGGAGGGCAAAGCCCAGGGAGGAGGGGAGCCCCTGCCGGGACCATCCCACCCGCCAGGCCAGGCGTCCCTTGGCACCTCTTCTCAGGCACTCCAGGGACAGGACTGCCAGGCAGGGGCTCCCTCTCTGCAAGGAGGACCCAGAAGCCCTCCTACATCCGAGGAAGGAGCATGGAGGGGGGCAGAGATCAGCCACTGGGCCCCGTGAAGGCTGCCTGGCTATGCCCTTCCTCATTAAGGTCTTCCTCACAGCCACTCCTCATAGCAACTAGGAGGCAGCCCAGGAGAAAGGGACCCTTACCCAGAGAGGCCACGGTTTCAAAATTCTCCAGCATGACTTCCTTGTACAGGGCTCTCTGGGCCGGGCGCAGCAGGCTCCACTCCCCCTGGGTGAAACGCACAGCCACCTCTTCGAAGGACACCCCGCTCTGGAAGGAGAGGAAAACATTTCCTCACATCACTGGAAAGGACAGTATATTAATGCTGGAAGATGAGAAGAAAAAGGGAGGGGGGAGAGCCCTGCGGGGACTACTGGCTCCCCCCTCCCAGACCTCTTGGGGTCCATCTTGAGGCCAAAGAGTCTGTCCTCATTGGCAGAGGGTGAGCTGCCTTCTGGGGAAGAGGCCAGAGATGTCCGTATCACAGAGAAGCAGAAAGTTTTGTGTGGGACATTCATGGCCCAGTAACAGTCTCTGCCTGGGCTTCTCTGTTGCGGTCATCTTAGGCAGGGGGTGACCCTTCTCCTGCCTCCCCCTGGTGTGAGCAGCGCCAGAACCAGAGGCAAGGGGCCCGATCCTCAGAGACTGACAACTGACCAGGAAGCATTCCTGTTCACCTCTGAATGGCTCCCCTCTGGGACCCCCCCCCCTCCTTACCTGAGCTGGCTGCATGGCTGCTCTTTCCCCTTCACCACACGGAGCAGATGGCGGAGAAAGCCTTGAGGGTGTCTTCTCCCCGTTGCCTTGCTGTGAGAAAGAGAAAGAGGGTGGGAAGCAGTTTTCTGTACTCACAGATTTCTGTGCCAGCTCCTTTAGTCTCTGGATTGGCTTCGGGGCACAATTCCACATCTGATATATGAAGGCCGAGGAGCTTTTTGCCCAACATCTCCCCCCCCAAACCAGACCATGTTTACAAGAGGAGTCCCACCTTCCTTATTCATTTCCCCTCCTGGAAATGCTTCCTCCCAACCCATTTTGGGGCAATGAAGTCCTGGCCCTGCCTGAGGCTGCAGCACCCCCCCCCTCTGAGGGGAGCCCAACAGCCCCTCCGTCCTGCTCAATGCAACTGGGAAGGAAGTGGTAGAGCTCTGAAGGGATGACGGGACGGAGTGCCTGACTCAAGGGGGCAGGTGGGAAAGCTCCAAAGACATCTTTGCATAATGGACAGTTCCCTGCACATAGAAAGTTAGCACTGAAAGGAGGCAGTTTCTGCCCTCTTTCTATGCTTGCTGAGCTGCTTTCCTGCAGCAGGGAGTTTTTAACACTGTAGGGGAAAAATCCTCATTGTGCTCCTCCACTGACGTCTGGAGTGAAGCCGCCCCTTGAGGCCACCTTCAGGGAAGGGGCTTAAATAACAGGGCAAATTGGGTGAGCCCCCTCCTCAACTCCAGGTCTCTGCCCCCTCCTCCTCTTGCATGTGTGAACCCGGCCTGAGAGCTATACGAGTGCTGGGCAGGGAGGGAGTGCCTTGTTTCGGGTGCAGCACGGCTGACCCTGAAGGAATCCTGGGCCTGGGGTGAAGAATCCCTGGGGGACTGGAGCCCCCCACCCCTTCCCACACCTGCTGGAGAGTAAAGGAGCAGCCCAGGAGTTACAGGAAACAGGCCAGGATTTCCAAACAGAAAGGGGAGAATTGGGGGGGGGGGGCTCCTCTAACACACAACCCACCAAGCTGCTAAAGGTTTTGTGTCCTTTGGGAGCCTGAGGTGGACGGAGTCGAGGGGGGGGGGGGGAGAAAAGTCCTGAAAGAAGGTGAGGGGCAGGAGGGGGCTCTTCTCATCCCCCTCCCCATCTCTTGCTCCTCCTGCTGTTCCCCTCCCTTGACCCCCTCCCTGGCCCAAACCCCAAAGAAAGGCAAGCTGATCCTTTTGCCTATTTGCGCCTCCGGCGGGTCTCTCATTCTCTGGCTCTGCAGGCAGCTGGTGCAGGAGGGCAGGGAGGGATCTGGGGGGGGCTCTCTTTCACCCCCTGCTTCCCCTCTCCTCTCTTGGCCTTGGGACTTGCATTGCAGCCCCTCCCTCTGCATATCCCCCCCCTTCTGCCCCTTTTAACTCACCAGACCCCTCCCAGCCACACTAGCAGCAGCCAGTGAAAATCAGAGGAGCTTCTTGGGGGGGGGCAGAGAGGAAAGGGCTTCCCCACAACACTCCGCCCCTCCCCCATGGATTTTGTCTGGGTTTCCGCAGCTGCTGAACTGGAATTCATATGCAAATTTGACTCAGTTAGGCTGGGACTGAATAGGGACTATGAATGGTTATCACATTATCACAGGTAACAGATTTCCTTTACAGAGGCGGGGTCAGGGGGAGCCCAGTGGCACCTGGCGTGGGCTTCCGGGGACCACAGTTCTCTTTGTCAGATGCACCTGACGGGGAGAGCTGTGGTTATCGAAGGCATATACTGCATTGGAATTGGATGGTCTAGCTGCGCTGCTGACTCTTTTTGACTTTACTAACACGGCAAGCTCCTTTGAACCCTGACGAAAGCCAACTGACCCCCACACCAAAAGGAGATGTTTACATTTACTAGCAAAGGAATGTTTTAGTTGCACCCTCCCCCCCCCCAAATGCATCCTTTCTCTCCTCCCCTCCTCCCCTGCTCCCCCCTCCTCTTCTATATTTGACCAGTTTCTGTACCATGCATCTGACGAAGAGAACGTGATTCTCGAAAGCTCATGCTACAATAAAATTGGTTAGTCTTAAAGGTGCTACTGGACTCTTTTTGATTTTGCCACAGTGGAGAGTGCGCGATTGTCACGGTGATGCCTCCAGGCTGAGAAAGGACCTGCAACGCGAAGGTGGTTTTCTCTTCTTTCAGCGCACAAATGCGCCCTTCGGCAGGGCGAAGGCAGAAGCGGGTCCTTTTCTCTTTCTGGAGAGTCCCTGGAAGGGTTAAAGGGAAGGAGCCTCCATTCCTAGAGGGGCCAGGAGCGGGGAGGCCGCCCTCACTTCCTGTCCCGGGGTCCCCATTGTGTGTTGTGGGGCGGAGGGGAGAGGAGGCGGCGCCGGAGGACCTTCTGCAAAAGGGGTAAGTCCTGCAATGATCCCCCCCCCTCTGCAAAGCGACCCCCTGCTGCTGCCCGGCTGGGCCAGGGGGCTGCCTGGACCCCAAGGGGCTTTCCTGCGGCTCTCGGGCCGCTCCCAGCTGAGCTCCTCCGGCAGTGAGGCAGGCGCCTTCCGCGGCGCTTTCTCTGCAGTCTCTAGCAAAATGGCTTCGCTTTCAGCACCTGTTTATTTTTTATTATTATTTACATTATTTATAGTTTGCCTTTCTCACTGCGACTCAAGACTGATACATCCAATCCTTGGAATGTTCAATAAACAATAAATACTACAGCAGGGCAGGACTGCAGGCCTTTGAAAGCAAGTGTAAATCTGAACCACAGACCGCTGAAACAGAACTAATTTGACATGAACATATTAATTGATACGGAAACTCGCATTAGGAGCACATCACTACCAATAGACAGTACGCAGTAGAATAGTCTATAGCCCCAGTCCCTTTTCCACAGCATCTGATCAATCCATTTCTTACGACCTAGTCCTGTAATCTGCGTAGAAAGCCCTCCTGCATGCTTCAGCCTTGCATAGCAGGGGGGGGGCTTCCCTGACCCCCCCAGGCAGGCCTTTCCAGAAGGTGGCTCCCCCTGCAGAGAATGCCCAGGTGTGGCCAGAGGTTGGTTGGGCCCATTCCCAGGCCGGCCCCTGCAGGAGGTCCTGTTTAGATGAGTGGGGCTGCCGTGGTGGGGCAGAGGGGGAGAGGCAGCCCCCTAGTTCTTTCCTTAGGCCTGGTGTTGCCGTCGTGCAGTCCTGCTCCCACCGGGCCCTCCTGTTCTTCCGTGCAGTTCTGGGATCGCAAACTTGGGCTTCGGGAGGGTTCCCCTCTTCACTCTGTTGTGCACTGAATTCTGCCCACAGACTCAGCACGGCTGTTCCTTGCCAGCAAATCTGCTGTCTTCTGTGTGGCTTCTGCAGCCCGGCTCACTTCCGTTGCCTTTGCTAAGGTAAGATCTTTGGCTTTCAGAACTCGCCCCCCTCTTGAATTCATGGATACCTGGGGAGTATCTGGGGCACAAGATATGATCAAGGTTTCTCCCCAAATCCACATGGATTGCCCCACCTTTTTCTGAACCCCTCCACCCCCGCCTTTCCCCTGTCCCCTTTTCAACGGTCTCCCCTTTCTGGGATCCCCGTTTCTGTTTCAGGTGCAGGAAAAGATCACGCAGGATCGTTACCGTGGAGCAGCTTTTCCAGGTAAGATCAGGGGGGCCTTCGTTGCCCCTGGGTGTCCTCCTTGTGTGTAGGGGGGGCTGCTTTTATTCCCCCCTCCCCTGGCCAGTCTGGGAAAGATGCCCACTCCAGCTCCTCAGTATAGAAATGTCCATTCGGGGAAGTAAAAGCCTAGAATTAATTTTAAATAAGTGCAAAATAATCGAAAGAGGAGGGATTTAGGCCGTACCGCATCTCCAGGTATATGACCTGCGGGCGAGGGCGACATGGGGAACCAGATGGCCAATGACTTTGTACAAGTGGGTTTGTGGTTGCAGATAAAGAAAAATGGGAGGGGTTTATAATTCAGCCGTGATAATAGTGTGAGAATTCAAGCTACGTATGGGAGAAAACATGATTAAAACCTCTCCGGCCCTCCTCCCCTCTGGTGCCAGCAGGACGGGTGTTGAGAACAAAGCTGCCTCCAAACTCAAAAACTGACCGTTAATGGAAATAATGTTAAAAATTGGGCAGATAGCACATTGGGCCAAAAGGAAGAGCAGTAAAATTATTAAGCTTGAGGGTCATAGATCCAGAGGAGTTAGCCGTGTTAGTCGGGAGCCCAGTGACGCCTGGTGTGAGCTTTCGGGGACCACAGTTCTCTTTGTCAGATGCAACTGGCAGGGAGAGCTGTGGTTACCGAAGGCTTATACTACATAAGAATTGGATACCTTCACTGCTACAAACTGACTGCACACCAAAAGGAAATGTTTACATTTCCAAGCAAAGGAATGTTTTGATTGCCTCTATGCTAATTGCATTCTGCCTTCTTGTGATTTATGCCCCCGTCCTTTTCTCTCTCTTTCCCCCTCCTCTTCTGTATCTGCCCAGTTTTGATCAGGCATCTGACACGAAGAGAACTTGATTCTCGAAAGCTTATGCTATAATAAAATTGGTTAGTCTTAAAGGTGCTACTGGACTCTTTTTGATTAAGCTTGAGGACATCTTTTGGCGTGGCAACTTAGGCTGGTGGCTCTGGGGGCCTTCAGCGTCCAGGCCGAGGCTGCCTTGCTGGGAGCAGTTCAGGGTTTCATGGCCTCCGTCACACCTGAGGGGCCTGTCTCAGGTAATAGCAGGCCCCACCTCCGGCGCAGGGCAGACCCTCGATCTGGTGTTTTCCTCTGGCCAGGAGGAAGGAGATCTGAGGGTGGGGTGGGGGATTGAAGATGGCCCCCTTTGTTGTGGAGATGTGGACCGTGGCCCTTGGCCCTGGGAGGGCCACCCAGACAGAGGGGGAAGACCTTTTCCAACTCCTTAACCCCAAATTTCATGCCTTCGGGAAGTGGGTTTTCCCCTCCGAGGTTCCCTCTCCTCCAACCTCCTCCTCTGTTGCGAAGTTTGCAACCAAGCCCGCCTGGCTGCCGTTTCAGCTTCCCTCATCCTGCCCCAAAGCGGCCATTTTTCCTTCTGGCCTCTGAACGTGGGGATGTCTCAATTATTTCTTTTTTTTAATTAGCAGTTAGATATTATTGTATTGTTGTATCCAGACATCAGTCAGATTATCAATATTCAATTACTGATTTTGCAATCCCAGTGAAAAAGCCCTGATGGCCGCTGCTGGGGATTTGGGGTGGGGGGAATGCGCCCCCCCCTGCAGAAGCCCCAGAGGCCCTGGATGGCCTCGGTACGGCAGCAGCAAGGAGGGAATCCCACAAGCCTCTTCCCTGAGACCATCTCTCATCCTCCCTCCTTCGGGTCCCTCCCCTGTAGTCTCAGGGCTGTTTTACTGCTTAGCTGGGTGTGCCTGGAGGGGTGTTATCTCTGAGGATTATTAACCACAGTGGCAGGATTTCTTCAGGCTCAGTGGACAGAGACATGGTACTGGTCCAGCGCATGCATAAATCTGAGTCTCGGACCTGGTCTGTATTTCCAGGAGGGAAAGTTTCTCAGCCAGGAGAAACAGAGAAAAAAGAAAAGGTTTCCCCTGCCGGGCTAGTTTTCTCTGTGCAGGGAATCCTGCAGTCTGTCCCGTCACCCTGGGGCTCTTCCACCCCCTGACCAGCAGACTCCCAGACGGTCTTGGCTTCCCTTAGACGGGACGAGGGAGAGATTTTGGCTCCAGGCAGGGCCAGGGGCTCCTCTCCTTGGAAGGGACCTGCAGGTTGGGAGGAAGTATTTCAGAGAGAGGAGACGGATGAGCGAAGAATGAGGAGAAGAGATGGGGCCAAGCCCTTCTGAGCCAGCCTGGAGTGAATCCAGTTTCTTGGCTTGTGCCCTAAATCCAATGCAGAGAGAGGTTCCCTGAAGGGACTGGCGCAGGAGATGTGAGGGTACTAATAAGGGTTTCCCACCCTCTTTCTTTCTCCCTCCCAGGCAGCCGTGAAAAGGCTCCCCTGATGTCTTCTCCACCATCTCCTCTACGTGGTGAAGGGAAAAGACCAGCCATGCAGCCAGCTCAGGTACGGGGGGGGGGGGGCTCAGGGGCTCAGAGGATTGGGCTCCTTGCCCTTGGCTGTGGCGGTACGAGAGGCCGAGGCTGCGCCCTGAGAAGACAGGAAAATGGCCACCCCCTGCCTAGGATGGCGTGTGTTGGACGATGGAAAAGGGTTTGGTCCTTTGCCCCATGGACATCTCCGGCCTCTTCCCACAAGCCTGTCAGCCCCCTGCCAATGAGGGCCACCCCTCTAGGCCCCCAGTGCCCACAAGGACAGCTGGGAGTGGGGAGCGAAATGTCCCCAAGGGGCTCTTGTCCCCTCCCCTCCCCTCCCCTCCCCTCGTGCTTTGTGCTGGTCTTCCAGTATTAATCTCCAGCCTTTCTTTCTCCCCCCACGCCCCAGCACCAGCTTTCCAGTGGTGTAAAGAACTGCTTCCCCCTTCTCCTTCCAGAGTCCGGTGTCCTTCGAAGAGGTGGCTGTGCGTTTCACCCAGGGGGAGTGGAGCCTGCTGCGCCCGGCCCAGAGAGCCCTGTACAAGGAAGTCATGCTGGAGAACTTTGGGATCGTGGCCTCTCTGGGTAAGGGTCCATTTCTCCTGGGCTGCCTCCTTCTGGTGGGAGGAGTGACTGTAACAAGGGCCTTAACGAGGAAGGCTGCCCCCCCTGGGCCCAGTGGCTGATCTCTGCCGCCCTCCCTGGTCCCTCCTCTGATGTGGGAGGGGTTCTGGCTCAGCTTAAATAAAAATTAAGTTGATTAGCGCAAGGAGAGTATGCAAAAAGCATCAAGCACTCTTACCCAGACAACAAACACTAAAATAAGGAAACCTTGCTGTTGCTACACGATAAAACCGGCCTGTCCACAACTTGAGAGCTGGCTCCCCAGGCACCTCTCTTTGGCATCCGTTGTCGCTTTTCTCACCCACCCCGTCAGACTGCGAGCCCCCTCCCCTGCCTGGCTGCTTCGGCAGAGGGACAGGCCAAGGTGAGGAATAGCCTGCAGCTTTCAGCTTCTCTCTGGCCTACTTCCCTCGTGGTCTGAGCTTGGTCGAAGAAACCTAGCTCAGAGAGGAAGGAATGGAGGTGGATGAGCTGAGAAGCCATCATTTCAGGACAACACAAGACCCAGTCAGGGCTGAGCTGTTAATGGGCATTTCAGCTGCGTGAAGAACCAGGGAGTCTCCACAGAGCTCCCTGAGAACAGCCTCCCAGGGTCGAATCTCCAGGGAACTCAGAGACGGCGCCACAGGGGTTCCTAACCAGCTCTGTAGCCACATATCTGAGCGAGGCCACAACCTGACACTACTTGCAGAAGTGCAGACACTACTGAACCGAAGTGCAGCCATTTTTTCCAAAGACCTCGTCTCAGGTTCCTTACACCTTCCCTGAGCTGAGATGTGGCAGAGGAAGGAGCACAGCTCGATTTTTGGCCACTGGTTGTTTCTCAGCTGGCATTTCCATTTCAGTTGTTCAGGGAGGAGGCAGAGAACTGCCAGCGCCATTACTACACCAGCACCCTATAGTCATATGGGGCCTCTTCTTGCCACAGAAAACAGAAATGGGGCCCACGGAGCCCACGCTTTCTCCCCGTTCCTCCATTGCTGCTCCTGGTTCCTGGCACGGAGTCTCCCCACGTCCCTCTCTTCATCCTCTGGTTCTCTGACTCCTGCCCAGCTCCTTTCTGTCCATCTCTCCGGCATCGTTCTCCCTCTCGAGTTCCCAAGACGTCTCCTTGCATTCTCTTTCCCTCTCTCACTTTGGCACAGCTCTCTCATAGAATAGCTGTGACACCTTAATGATCAAAGATTTGAGTAATTGTTGCGTTAGGACCACCCTGATAAGTGTAAGTGTAAGACAATTAGTTGAAAAAGAAATGGATGTAATATGTAATCTGTGAAATGTATATCAACCTACCCAATAAAATTCTTTACAAAAAAAAAAAAGGACTAACCTAGTAGATATGCAAAGGATTTTGGCTTGCCACAGGTTTTTATTGAGGCCGTCTTTTGCATTTTCCTGTCTGTCTTGCCTCCTGTCTATCCCTTTGCAGTTCAGAACAGTCAACCCTTTTAAACCAATGGACTCATTTTTTCATGGAAAAATACCCCGCCAGCATGCAATCAATGTACGTAAAGGCTCAGGTCCCAAGAGACCCAGAGGTGGGGGGTGCTTGTGTGAACAGAAACATTCATGTGCCACACACGCATGCGCACACACACGCGCGCGCACACACACACACACACACACACGCATCCGTTTCAGGGTAACAAAAGATAGACGGTTCTTGACCCCGTCTAGATGGTGCTTGACCCCCTACTTCTCTCTGCCCTACCCCTCTTACTTCTCCTGTATTTCTGGAGGGACAGAGACAAGCTGTCTTGGAACCGCTGGATTTATGTGTATCCAGAAGCGTAACAATTTTGTGGTTTTTTTCTCCTGATAAAAAGGACCTCAGGTTGCCAAACCTGAACTTATATCCCGGCTGGAAGAGGAGGAGGAAGAGCTGTTTCTCCTGATCTCTGATGAAGAGGAGGGATTGACAGGTAAGTGCTCCAACCTGTCATGGGATATGGCTAGAAATAACTCTTTGGAGTTTTCACGCCAGAATGTCAATGGACCCAAAGGGCGGGAAGTTTCCCGATAATTAGTAATGCCTTTGTTTGAATAGTCACTTCTGCCAATTGCTACCTTTGTGTGAACACCTTGAACTTTATGGCTCTCTAATAAAGTTGCTTCAGCTGGAACACCTGTGTGTGAACTGTGGAGGGCTTGACGGGACCCAACTGCCAGGGACTGACAAACACCCACTCAGAGTGATTTACAAAATATGTTATTATTATCCCCACAACAAACACCCTATGAGATAGGTGGGGCTGAGGGAGCTCCTAGAAGCTGTGACTGACCCATGGTCACCTGGCTAGCTTCAAGTGGAGGAGTGGGGAATCAAACCCTGTTCTCTAGATTAGTGTCCCACGCTCTTAACCACGACACCAAAAGGTATCTCGTCCCGCCACATGAGACTTGACTTTATGATGTTGAAAGTGAGAGGCGATTCTCCAGGCGTGTTGTTCAGACTAAAATCAGGGCCCCTTTGGGTCTCACCTCTTCGGGTGTTGGCTCTTCCGTGACCTGCTGGCAGGGCCTCCTTACAGCAGGTCATTTTCATTTCCCGCCAGCTGGCTTGGGTCCTCCTCCACCCCGGACGGGCCTCTGCTGGATGGCTCCATCTCTTCCCCCAGCTTCAAAGTAGTGGCAGCTTTGTTCCTCGCCCGCACTGGTTTCTGGGTAGTCTCAGAAGACTCCGCTGGGGTTTTCCAAGCCTTACGCCCTTTCCCTGGGGCTTCCGCCTTCGATCCAGGGCAGTTGGTGGCGAAGTCGCCCGATCCTCTGCGTTGCTAGCAGAGGCCCCGTTCATTGCTCAGAATACCAAGGTCGGGGATTTCCAGGTCAGGGTTTCCAGGAGACAGTCCTTCCTAATAAAGAGCCAGAGAGGAAGTCCCCACGATTCCGAGTTGTTCAGGCCGAGGTCAGGATTCCCAGCAATCAATCAGCTCCTGTCGGCAGGTCCGCGTCTCAGCGTAGGTGTTCTGTTCACGCCCTAGCAGCGTCTCCCTGGAGGCTTTATAGTCCTGACACCCATGCCGGCCTCTCTGCCGGCCTCTCCGGCATGGCCCTGCAATGACTCTTCCTCACTGTCGGCAGGCAGCGGCCTACGAGCCAGCAAGCGTGCACTGGGCCTCCTCGCGTGTAATTCTGCCTTTAGCCTGCCTCTAGGGCATTCCAGGGGCACTGGGGGTCCTGCAGGGCTGGGAGTGGCTGGCTGTTCTGTGTCTGCTAGATCGGGGGGGTGGATGGGGCTGATTTCGGCCCAGCTTCTGGCTGTGGGTCCTGGCATGCCTGTTCCTCATTCTCCTGCTTCTTGGCTTCTGTTGGCCCTGGGCTGGGTACGTGGGGCCCCTCCTCCTCTGTCACTGAGCCCTGGCTGCACCGTGACACAGGGAATGAGGGATTTACTCTGTGGCCCCTGGGGTTAAGTTGCTAGACCATAATGTGGACTTTCATCCCTTTTCATGCCTTTTTCCTTCCCTTTTCCAACTGAGGGAGGCATTGGATGGCCACCATCCAGCTCAGGCGAGAGGTGCAGTCTGCCAGTGGCGAACCACACTCCAGGCAGTAAGATCAGCTGGCGCAGGGGCAGCTCATCCTCTGAGTAGCCCCAGGCCATTGCCTAAGGTGCCATTGGCAGAGGGGCACCAGGCAGCTCCCCCCTCCTCCCCAACTCTGCCCAGCCAGCCTGCCACTCCCTGGCCACCCACCAGGACATCTGAGCACCCAGAAAATGAACAAAGTAGGCTCATACCCTCTTTTGCTTTGAAGCCCTACCCCTGTGGTGTTAAAGAGAGAGGCTGAAATAACTCGGGGTTCTTATTAACATTGAATTACCTTTTTCTCCGTGTGGCTGGCCACCTCTCTTCAGACCGTCTGCCATGTGCAGGAATGGCCATAAATGAGAAGGTTAGGAGGGGAAATGGCTGCAGGCGGTGGGGGCTTAATGCCTCAGCATTCACAACCCCCACATCACACCCGGTTTGTCTTTCTTCCAGCAGGAGGCATGTGGGAGTCAGCGAATGAAATGAAGACGCATCCAGTGATGGAGAAAGAGGAAATGTATTCAGATGGGAAGGAAAAGGCTGAATATAGTGATGGACTGAAGGAGGAGGAGGGAAAAGATCCGGACGAAGGGGGGAATGCTTCCGGTCTTGTAGACAGGAGTGACTCTATTCAGGACAACATATGCAGAGGAGAGAACATGGGAGAGAAGAGGACTGAGCTCACTGCAAGCAGGGGAAATTTTCCTTACAAATCAGCCATTAATAATCCAGGGAGGATGTATGACAAAAAGAAAATCTATCAGTGCCTGAAGGGTGGGAAAAGCTTCAGTCACAGTGGAAACCTTTATTCCTACCAACGAATTTACACAGGGAAGAAACCATATAAATGCCTCGAGTGTGGGAAAAGTTTCAGATGGAGGGGAGATCTTAATTCTCACCAAAGGATTCACACTGGTGAGAAACCATATAAATGCCTGGAGTGTGGGAAAAGCTTCAGTCACAGGGGAAACCTTTATTCCCACAAAAGGATTCACACTGGTGAGAAACCATATAAATGCCTCGAGTGTGGGAAAAGTTTCAGTCAGAGTGTAACCTTCTCTTCCCACCAAAGAACTCACACAGGGGAGAAACCGTATATATGCCTGGAGTGTGGGAAAAGTTTCAGTCAGAGTGGAAAACTTACTATTCACCAAAGAATTCACACTGGAGATAAACCATATAAATGCCTGGAGTGTGGAAAATGCTTCAGTCGGAGTGGAACTCTTAATTCCCACCAACGAATTCACACAGGGAAGAAACCATATAAATGCCTGGAGTGTGGAAAATGCTTCAGTCAGAAGGGACACTTTGATTCCCACCAACGAATTCACACAGGGGAAAAACCATATAAATGCCTGGAGTGTGGCAAATGCTTCCATCAGAGGGGAGAGCTTAATTCTCACCAAATAATTCACACTGGTGAGAAACCATATAAATGCCTAGAGTGTGGAAAACGCTTCTGTAGGAGGTCACACCTTATCTTACATGAAAGGTTTCACACTGGGGATAAACCATATACATGCCTGGAGTGTGGAAAATGCTTCAGTCAGCGTGGACATCTTAATTCCCACCAAAGAATTCACACTGGAGATAAACCATATAAATGCCTGGAGTGTGGAAAATGCTTCAGTCGCCGTGGACATCTTAATTCCCACCAACGAATTCACACAGGGGAGAAACCATATAAATGCCTGGAGTGTGGGAAATGCTTCCGTTGGAGGGGATATCTTAATTCTCACCAAAGGATTCACACTGGTGAGAAACCATATAAATGCCTGGAGTGTGGGAAAAGCTTCCGTAGGAGTTTAGAACTTATCTCACACCAAAGGATTCACACTGGTGAGAAACCATATAAATGCCTGGAGTGTGGAAAATGCTTCATTTGGAGGGGAACTCTTAATTTTCACCAAAGGATTCATTCTGGTGAGAAACCATATAAATGCCTGGAGTGTGGGAAAAGCTTCCGTTGGAGGGGAGATCTTAATTCCCACCAAAGTATTCACACAGGGAAGAAACCTTATAAATGCCTGGAGTGTGGAAAATGCTTCAATTCGAGGGGAGAGCTTAATTCTCACCAAAGGATTCACACAGGGGAGAAACCATATAAATGCCTGGAGTGTGGAAAATGCTTCAGTCAGACTGGAAATCTTAATTCTCACCAAAAGATTCACACTGGTGAGAAACCATATAAGTGTTTGGAGTGTGGGAAAAGTTTCTCTTGGCGTGACAGTCTTAATCGCCATCACAGAATTCACACAGGGGAGAAACCATATAAATGCCTGGAGTGTGGAAAATGCTTCAGTCAGAGGGGTAACCTAACTTCCCATGAAAGAATTCACGTAAGAGGAAAACCATAGAAATGCTTGAAATATGGAAGGATATTACATCAGGTCAAAATTAACAAGCAGCGAAAATTTTGGCTGTCAAAATTAGCAAGCAGCGAAATAAAACACGGAAATAATGAGTTCCATAATTACATATAATTACATGAACGTTTTTAGAATTAACCACCAAGTCATGGAACCCACCAGCCACTGCATGTGGGCATTCAGCAGGGGATGGGAAACCATCCATGCCACCCTGCGCATACCACGTTGCATACACTCATTCAGGAGTCCCTAGCAATTTGGGCAACACCCGCCAGACACAGAGTGGTACCCAATGGTCAACTCCTTCGCAGCTATGGAGTTGGATGTCACCAATATGCAGATGACACCCAACTCTATATCTCGCTATCCCGGTCCCCACAGGATGCAGTGGAAATCTCAGAACGCTGCCTGGCAGCGTGGTGAAATGGTTAAAAAACAACAAATTGAAACTGAACCCAGACAAGACTGAAGTGATGCTTGTGTACAAACCTGTGTGATGGAGCCTAACCTGTATGAATTTGAAGGCATAACGGAAGCCATTTTACTGTCTCGTGTCTGATACAAAAAGCCATGTTCTGTCTTTCACTGAGCTAAAACGCTGTGACCCTTGATCAGAAGAGCATGTTTTATTGTATCTTACGAAATGCTTTTCCAGCTATGATTCCTCTGTCTTCTTTCGTAGTTTCATAGTCTGGCTTCTTTCAACCTTACAAGATTTTTGAAAAGCTTTTTCCTGCGACCTGTGAAAGTTTGATCTGAATAAATTCTGTAAATTCATGTCTTGGTCTGTGTGGCATCATCTGCTCTTTCTTTGGGGGTATTTTTCAGTCCCAGCTATTCCAAGATCTCCCTCTCGCATACTAATGTTGATCTGACCAAAAGGTTGTCAACATTTGTTGGGAAGGCAGAGATCTTGAAGGACATCGTACCCCCCCCCTTCCGATGGAGTTCGTCTGACCCTTGCAGACTCAGTTAAGAGCCTAGGGGTTGTACTGGATCCGGTGCTACTACTAGAGAAACAACCCTGTGGTGGCCCCTATCCTGTGGAACAGCCTGCCTGGAGGTCAGAAGAGCCTCCACTCTCCTGGCGTTCCACAAACGATGCAAAACTGAATTGTTCAAAAGGCTTTTTACTCAAGTAGGAGGGTTGTATTGAAGGGAGGGGGTCTCAAATGATCCACTAGTGAGTTAGGAACCAGAGACCTCACCACAGTGTTGTATTGGATTCCTGCTAATGCTATGTCTCTGTGAACTTGTATCTAATTTTATTCCAAAAAAGTCAGATAGCCATCTTTACCTTGCTTTGCTCTTTGTGGGTTTCAGTGCTGCTTCTTACGATCAAAGTAGTTCAGATTCTTTTATAGAAGCCTGGATTATGAAGATCTTATGCCAGATCCTGGCTCAAAAAGGGCCCTGCAGTGGCTGAAGCTCCCCCGTCTCAGAGCGGACCTCAAGACGCGGTGAGAGTCCTTTATTCGGGACTCCCCCCCGCCTCCAGGTCACCCACTCCCCAGGGCTTGCAGTGTCCCGGCTCTTCTTCTACCTGAGGAAGAGTGGCGGCAGGTACCTGTGTGCCTGACCCGCCTTTGTGAACTTGTATCTATTTACCCCGTGGCATTGTTTATGGAAATATTCCTGATATTGACTGTGCTGATCTCACACTGTGTAATCCACCTCGAGTCTCAGTGAGAAAGGTGGACTGTGAATAAACGACTCAAGGAGGCGTGTTCCGTTCCCTGCCCTGCTTCCGCTGGTTAGTTCCCTGCCCTTCACCCACCAGTTTCTCTCCAGTTCTGTCTTAGCTGGTCTTTAATGTGCTGCTGGACACAAATCTCTAAGTTGCTCACACCTTCCGGCAGGCCCAGGAGGTGTTCAGGGATCCAGACAAGACAGTTCTGTTGGCACAGAAGCGAAGGGCACTGTGACTGGGGGTGCAAAGAAGACCAAGCTAGATGGCACGTGCCAGTGTTTCTCCTCCAAGTGGTCTGGATTCTTAGTGGGGGAGGGCTGCAGAGTTGGGAAGGGGGCCTTAACCTCCCCCCCGACATACTTCCCAGATATAAATCTGACCTCCCCCCTCCTCAGCTTCTATTGCTCTGGAATGGAAAGCTGGCAAGGAAAGCTGCAAGGCGCCCTGAAGTCCGGGCACTTCATTTGGGGCCACCCCCTTATGTGGCCCCATCTCTGCAGGGAGGGGGACTATGCCCCTCCCGCCCGTGTCTTTGCAGCTCCCCCATATCTGCCTGGCTCTCCCTGGCCTGGGCTTCACTCTCCCCCCCTTAAGCCTCTTTAATAGAGACTCAACGCCCTCAGGCCACCTTCCCTTCCCAGCCTGAAGCCTGTTCCTGACTCCAGATTGACAAGAGAGAAAGGTAAGGGCTGGGGGGAGGGGCAGAATCAGGCTGGGGCAGCAACGCCAAGCTCCAGGGTTTCCCAAACAGCCAAGGGACGCCCAGAGTCGCCCCGGCTGCTCCTTCTACTTCAGCTTGCCTCACAGGGCTGCTGTGCTTGTAAATCAGACACCGAGCAAGTGGGAGGCGTGGAAATCAAGTAGGGGCTGAAGAGGACTGGGTTGTCAGGATCTGCCATGCTGTGAGAACCTGAGTTACACCATATTAATTCTTGTAGTTGTTTAGTCTTGCTCTCCTTCCAGGTCTAGCCATGCCAGAGCCGCGCTTTCCATGGGAGAGGAGGCTGCCGTGCTGTTCCTTATCTGTTTTCCTCCAACTTCGACCTTGATGGACCTGCGTTCCCACAGAGGCGCGCCTGCTATGTGAACTCTGGGGGGAGGCCTGGTTCAGGGAGGTTTGATGTGTAACAACTTTCATTTCGTATCTCATTCCTGTCAGACTGTGGCTTGCCAAAAGTTGCAACTTAGCCCACCTCTTGCAATAAGACAAAAGTCCATTGATTTCAAAAGGCTTTACTGAAGATTGTCAACAAATTGAGTACACATTCCAAGATACATTGATCTTAGCTGATCTGTAGGATTGTTACGAATGCCAAGCAAGAGAATAGACACAGAGTATGCATTTTCCCTCAGGCCCCAACCCCTCCTTCAGGACAGTTCAGTTCTCAAAACAAACGGCCAGAGGGTGAGAAGTGAAAGTTTCTCAAGGGCGGCAGGAAGACTCAGGCATGCGGACGATAACAGTCTCTCTCCCTCCTCCAGGCTCCCGGGAGCAGATTCCACACCTGCAAAAAGCACACTTAACACACTAACAAAGTTAAAATGGAGTCTCTTTGGCTTAAACACAGTCAGAACCTGACAATTCCTAACAAAGCCTTGCTCAGCCAGGATCACCTTGGCCCTGGATTGTGGACCCCTGGGTCTGAATGCTGTCTTTTTCAATAAAACCTTTTGAAATCAAAAGACCTTGTCTTCTTGCAAAAGGGAGGAGAAGCAGACTCTAACCATCTGGGATGCCGTAGCCTGACAGCACCCTCCCCAGCTCGCGTGGGACCCCCTGGAGCACACTTGCGTGCACCCAGCAGAAGAAACTGAGCCAAGGTTGAGGAGGGAGCAGACAGGCAAGATGCTGCCACCACCACGGTGCAGCAGGAGGCGCCATTCTCTGGCCAGGAGGGCCCAAAAGCGGGACGCGGAGGGGGAGATGGTGTCTAGAGGGTCTCTCAGGAGCTGGCAGGCGGGTTGGAGGTCTGTATGGGCCTCCCAGAATCAAGGCCGAGGGTGAGGAGCCTGCACTGTTGGGGCACTGCACCCCATGGGGTGGTGTTAAGGGGGTGGGGAAGCAGTGGCAAACTCCCCGCCTGGGGCTGCTGGATCCCTGCGCCTGCTCCCCTACCAGGGGACCAGTGTCCTCCCCCAGCATGGGTGAGTGGGTTATCCTTGGATGTGTGTGAGTGTGTGTGTGTCTGCAGCAAGGAGGTCCCCATCTTGGTTCTGGACAGAGACGTCTTAGTTACGTGGCATCAATATTAGCCCTTCCCTTGGGCTGCCAGGGCTAAAGGCCGCCTCTCTGGTGCTGTGGTCTCTGTGCTTTTCCCACCACCAAGGGGCACCATTGCATGTGCTAAATGCAGGCATCAGGGCCTCAGAGAAAGCGCCCTGCGCCGCACGCCCTGAGGTCTGAGCCAGGAGCCTCTCTGCAGGGGCTTGTTTTGTGCAGGGGTGTGTGATTGGGAGCATGCAAGGTGCCTAAGTGCTGGTGGGAGGCATGAAGGGCCACAGCCACGGTCAGCATCCTGAACCCACCAGTGAATGTGGCCAAGGTCTTAGCAGCGGAGGATTCTTGGGTATCTGATTGATGCCTGTTGGCTCCACCAGTTTTGGTGGATGCAACTTTTTCCCAGTGGAGTGTGGGGGAGAGCGAGAGAGCTGGTCTCCCTGTTGAAATGTGGATTTGGGGCCCTGAAAACTTCATAGGTTAGAAGCAGCACCTGGGATTGAACCTGAAAACTAATCAATAGCCTATGGAGCAATTGCAGAATGTGCCTCAAGGCTAATAATAATTGGCTTGTGGCATTCTGTACCCTCTGGACTTTCTGAAGTCAAGGGTGACTCCGTGTGAGTGTGTTACAGTACTCTAGCCAGGTGGTTATTCTGGCATGGATCCCATGGCTAGAGCAGCAGTTTAAGGTTAGGAGCTATTTTCCATGCATCAAAGTAGGGTAAAAAATGGTAAGCTGAGTGCAGTGTTATCCCAGCTTGCACTGCCAGGGCCTGTGATGCTCCTGGTTGCCAGGTGCAAGGAGGGGGGAGGTGTCAGGCCTGCTAACCACAGCACTGCCATATTGTTTTTAACTGCTGTATTTCCCAGTCTTGTTTGCCTGCAGGTTCCCAGGACGGCCTTATCTAGCTTGGCTAGCCACAGACCTTGGAGGAGTCTTCCTTTCGCATTCCCAAACCTCTGCTTCCTCTAGACTATGGGGGGGGGGATTAGAAAGGAATGTTTGATATATTGCAACCTGTAACTAACACGTCATTCTCAACAAAGCTTTGTGTTCAGCCAGAAGCTTCCTTGCCTTTGGAATTAGAATCATAGAATCACAGAGTTGGAAGGGGCCATACAGACCATCTAGTCCAACCCCCTGCCCAGTCCAGCATCAGCCTAAAGCATCTCTGACAAGTATTCATCCAGCCTCTTCTTGAAAACTGCCAGTGAGGGGGAGCTCACCACCTCCCTAGGCAGCTGATTCCACTTTTGAACTACTCTGACCGTGAAAAAGTTTTTCCTAATATCCAGTCGGTACCTTTGTGCATGTAATTTAAGCCCGTTGCTTCGGGTCCTACCCTCTGCTGCCAACTGGAACAGCTCTTTGCCCTCCTCCAAATGACAGCCTTTCAAATATTTAAAGAGAGCAATCATGTCCCCCCTCAACCTCCTCTTCTCCAAACTAAACATTCCCAAGGCCCTCAGCCTTTCCTCGTAGGGCTCAGTCTCCAGACCCCTGATCATCCTCATCGCTCTCCTCTGCACCCTCTCGATTTTGTCCACATCCTTTTTGAAGTGAGGCCTCCAGAACTGCACACAATACTCCAGGTGTGGCCTGACCAAGGCAGTATAGAGAGGGGCTATGACCTCCTGCGATTTCGACTCTATGGCCCCTTTGATACAACCCAGGATTGAATTAGCCTTTTTTGCCACTGCATCACACTGACTGCTCATATTCAGTTTACAGTCCACTCTTACCCCAAGATCCCTTTCACATATACTACTGCCCAGAAGTGTATCCCCTATCCAGTATATGTGCTTCTCATTTTTGTGGCACAGATGTCATACTGTGCACTTGTCTTTGTTGAATTGCATCCTATTCACAGCTGCCCACTTCTCCAGAGTATTCAGGTCTTGTTGAATTTTAATTCTATCTTCTTGGGTGTTTGCTACCCCTCCCAATTTGGTATCATCAGCAAATTTAATGAGCAGCCCTTCCACTCCTTCATCCAGATCATTGATAAAAATATTGAAAAGTACCAGGCCCAAAACCGAGCCCTGCAGCACCCCACTGGACACCTCCCTCCAATCTGATGAAATGCTGTTGACTTTTTGAGTGCGGTCCTCCAACCAGTTCCCTATCCACCGAACTGTCCTATAGTCTACTCCACAGTCTTCCAGTTTGTCCATCAGAATGTCATGGGGGACCTTATCAAAAGCTTTACTGAAATCCAGATAAATCACGTCAACAGAGTTCCCCCGATCCAGTAAGCTGGTCACTCAATCAAAGAAGGAAACCAAGCTGGTCTGGCAAGATCTGTTAGGAACAAAACCATACTGATTTCCCCAGATCACTGAGTGGTCCTTCAGATGCTTACAGATTGATTCCTTTAAAATCTGTTCTAATATCTTCCCAGCAACAGAAGTCAGACGGAACGGCCTGTGGTTTCCCGGGTCATCCTTCCTCCCTTTCTTAAAGATTGGGATAACATTCGCTCTTCTCCAATCTTGTGGTACATCCCCAGTCCTCCAGGAGGCCTTGAAGATGATGGACAGGGGTTCTGCAAGTTCTCTGGAAAGTTCTTTCAGCACTCTTGGGTGCACCCCATCTGGCCCAGGGGATTTGTATTCATCCAGTGCAGCCAGATGCCTCTCCACAACCTCTCTGTCAATGTCAATTAGCCACTCAGGAGTCCTGCCACATTTTCTACTATCTCTAGATGTGCCTGAGTTCTTCAGGGAGAAAACAGAGGCAAAAAAGTCATTAAGCCTGTCTGCTTTTTCTCTGCCCTGCATCAGAGTTTCTCCATCTACTCCCAACAGCGGTCCAACTGCCTCTTTTACCTTGCGTTTGCTTCTCACATATCTGTAGAAGTTTTTCTTATTGTAGCGAGCCCTCCTGGCCAGACCCAGTTCGTACTGAGCTTTGGCCTCTCTGATGGCTGATCTGCAGTACCTAGTAAGCCTCATATACTCCTCTTTAGAGGTCTGTCCTTCTCTCCATTTCCTGAACATTTCCTTTTTCTCCCTTAGCTTATTCTGGAGCTCTCTGTGCATCCACATCGGTTTCTTGGAGCCCTTACCATGTTTCCGTCTTGCTGATAGTGAGGGCTTGAGCTTGCAAAAGCTCGTGTTTGAGAAGGGCCCACCCTTCACTCGCTCCTTTCCCTTCCAGCACACTCCCCCACGGAATGACTCTCATCAAGCCTCTGAGTTTATCGAAGTTGGCCCTACGAAAATCTAACCTACGAGTCTGGCTACGAACTTCCTCGGCCCCCCACAGCAACTGGAATTCAAGGAGGACATGGTCACTTCCCCCTGAAGGTCCCCAACACCTTCATCTCATCTATCAATTCTTCCCTGTTGGTTAATATCAAGTCTAGTATGGCCGAACCCCTTGTCGCTTCCTCCACCTTTTGAAAAAGGAAGTTATCGGCCAGGCAGGTCAGGAAATTGCGTGATTCATGACGCTTTGCTGAGCCTGTCTCCCAGCACACATCGGGGAAGTTGAAGTCACCCATAATTACAAGGTTCTGATGTCTGGATACTCTGCCAATCTGTTCAAAGAGGGCAGCATCCGTTTCTTCTCGCTGGTCGGGTGGTCTGTAGCAGACTCCAACAACAATACCCTTTGTCCTTCCTCCCCTTATTTCTACCCATATACTTTCCACCGGGCTGTCCGCCCCATTCCTCATAACTTCTTGACAGTCAAGCCCTCTCCTCACATACAACACCACCTTCTCTTCTACACTTCCGGTTTTTCTTGAACAACTCATACCCATCCACTAGCACATTCCAGTCATGGGAATCAACCCACCAAGTCTCAGTAATTCCTACTATGTCATAGCCCTCTGTTTGCAATAGAAGCTCAAGCTCTTCTTTCTTATTGCCCATACTTTGGGCATTGGTATATAGGCACTTGTAGCCTTGTACCTTTGTTTGACCTTTCCTACCCAGGTGGGTCCCCGCTGTGTTCACTTCATCATTGAAGTCCCCATGTCGATCGCCCCCTGCCCCTTGCGGCATCAGTTTAAAGCTCTCCTGATGAAGTTCTCCAGGTTCATTCCAAACGTTTTCTTCCCTGCCCTTGAGAGGTGAAGCCCATCATGTGCTAGAAGGCCTTCTCTAAGAAAACCTATCCCATGGTCCCAGAACCCAAAGAGCTCCTTCCGGCACCACCATCTCAGCCAACGATTCACCTCAAGTATGGTCCGCTCCCTGCACGTTCCTCTTGCTATGACTGGAAGGATAGAAGAGAATACTACCTGTGCCCCCAGTGCCTTCAACTGCCTTCCAAGAGCTTCATAATCCTCTTTAATTCTATGGACACCTGTACTTTGAATATAATCTTTCAATAAAGAACCTTTAGACTCAAAAGACCTTGGAGTTCTTGCAGCAAGGGGTGGGAGATGAAATCAGAGTAACTTGAATTACATAGACTGACATTTTGTTGAGAATCTTATCTTCTCTGTGCTTGGATTGGAGGGTGGAGAGACTCCTTCTTTGCCTGGAGTTGGGGGATTACAACCAACCGCTGCTGGAGAGATACTGTGGAGCAAGTTGGGAGCAACCTAGAATTAGTACCGGGAGAGGCATTCACCCTGTGACTTCGGTACCAACACCTCGGCAGTGGGGCCCTCGACCCCGGGAAACCTGAGAGAGGCACCTCGGGACTATGTTTGGCCAGGACATGCCGCTAGCCCCCGTCGCGGAGGTCCCGGGGATGGGCAGCAGCGGAGATCCAGTCTGGGAAGGCCTTCAAACTTCTACAGGGGCCTCTATCGCCGCAAGGATTCGCGTGATTCCCCAATATGTGTGGAATGAAGCAGCGGGGTGTTTGGTGGAGGGTCCCATGACGATGGGAGGCGAAATGCCTCAGGACTGGGTGATTCCCCACTGTGAGCTACAGAGCTGGGATAACCTTGATGTGGGGTCCATTGGGTCAGCAAACTTGGGAATTGATGCTGCCCAGCTCACTGGGGACCAGTGGAATCTTATGGGAAAAGTCCAAGTGATGCGCTACGAAATGTTAGCGGTAACTGGCCTTACCAAAGGCTGGGTGGACAATGCAGCTGTGGCTCAGCACCCTGTGTCACCTATGGAAGCATTATGCTCTGGCCAGGAAATTCCTGGGGAGGACGTAGATGCGGGGCAATTGGCACCGCTAGATTTACCGAAAGGAGAGGTTTGAGTGGAAGGTTCCCTTGGCTCAACCTCCTCAACCTCTAGCGATCATGACCCGGTGGGGGAACCATGGGACTACAAACAACGCCGACTCTGGGAGCAGAAGCAGTTGGTGGATTTTCAGAAGAGGCAGTTGAATGGGCCTTACAGATGCAACAGGCCTGGGAGGTAGAATTGCGCAGATATGAGGAGAGGGCAGCAGCGGTGGAGAGGAGGAGGATGGAGGATGCCTGCTACGCAGCGATGGAGGCACAAGTAGATGTGAGGGGATATAGTGCAAGCAGCCCGTTTCATGGGACTGATGGGGGTGCCACCCGCGGGAATCCCTGCACAACCTGCTCCAGTGGTGAATATACCGCCAACACCTACCATTCAGCACCTGCAGCTCCTGCCCCTCCCGTGGTGGCCCCACAGATAGCTCCAGCGCAACCGGGAGTGACTGGCCAGCTAGCCCCAGTAGCAACAGGAGCCTCAAGGCCTATACACCAACCTGGGCCCATGCCACAGCCGAGGGCGATGCCACCACTACGTCCGCTTCCAATTTCCCGGGCTTTACCGGCAGCAGGACATATCCCTTGCCACGGAATCAATCCGCCCCCTGTCCTCCAGGCTCCCTACATGCCTAGGAGACCTGCCTTACAAATACCTTTGCCCAACCCCCCCTTAATGACCTGTTCCTGTACCGGAGTAAGTACGAGAGGTAGAGGTGCCAATGGGATGGATTAAGCTAGAAGCTACATTCGACGGTGAGCCCAGGAAATTGGGATTCTTCATAGTACAAGCACTACAATTTTTTAACGAGCGGGTACATTTATTTCCCACGGAGCAGAGCCGCGTCATTCACCTAGCCTCGAGGTTGGAGGGAATAGCGGCAGAGTGGCATGTAACTCTCTATGATATGGGGGCACCTGAACTATGAGATTTGCAGGCATTTATAGCGGCCCTGAGGGCGCAGTATGAAGACCCCCTAGAAAGCAAGAGGGCTCGCGCGGACCTAAGAGCCATCAGCCAAGGCTCCAAACCGGTCAGAGAGTATGCGGCCAAATTTCATCAGCTAGCTGCCAAATGCCCAAACTACCACGAAGGAGTGAAAATCGAATTGTTTTGAAATGGGTTGAATCCGGAGTTGTTGGATAGAGTGTTGATGCAAGATGACCCACCCACCTTGCTAGGGTGGATTCAGTTAGCCTGTGAAGTCAAAAATCTCACACAAGTGGTGCGGCTCGTAAAGCAACACCAAGTAGGGGGTGTGAGGTGCCCCCCTCCCCCACTTGGAAGAGGCAGGGGAATGCTGGGGGGTCCTGCACTAGCTAGAGTAGCTCAGGACACCCATTGGAGACAAGGGTTGTGTCTACAATGCGGGAGCGGAGGACATTTTGCGGCCCAATGCCCACTGAGAGTGGCCCCCAAACCAACTATGCAAAAAACCGTCCCAGCCCCTCGCACCGGACGGATGGAGTGGAAACCACCAGCACGGCGCAGCCAGTCCGAGGTCAGATTGGAAGCCAAGGAAATAAGTGGGGAGGACGCCTACCAAGCCCAAGAGCCAAGTACAATGCACTCACCAGTGGGAAACAAGGAGGATCTGCCATGAAAAGGCCGCCACAGCAGATCAGAGAGGAGCCTGCCCCTAATGAGGTGAGAGAGAGAGGGGCCGTGCTGTTTATGCCAGTGGTAATGGCAAATCCCAAGCGTGGAACTCATGTAAGGGTACAAGCATTAATCGACTCTGGCTGCTCCAGGGATATTGTTCCACCAGCCTTGGTGAATGGACTAGGGTTGGAAACACATGAATTGGAAAGTCTCATAATATTCGAACAAATGGACAGATCCAATATGAACCCTGCCACAGTACGGTCTGTGGCATGTTTGTGTTCTTGCCCGAGTTTAACAGCAACTACACTTGCAGCAAGGGTAAGCTGGTAGCCCTACTGGAGGAGAAGATACAGGGACACGAGGGCCGCCTGTCCTCACTCAATTTAACAAGGGAAGGTGAAGAGTACATGCACAGAACGCATGAAGCACTTTTCAGAGGGCAACAGGAGGAGGAGGGAAAGGCATCTCGGGATTTAGAAGAGGAAAGGGGTATCTCAGGATTTGGAGGAGCACCCAATGCAAGAGGCGGGCACATGGAAGAAAGTAGCCCACGGGAGCAGGATAATCAGGTGACACTCTGAACCTCTGATGCTCAGCAATCAGTTCCAGGATCTCCACACAGATGTTGATTCTGGGCCCCTGGATCAAGAGTGACTTGCCCAGACTCCTCGAATCCTGAAATAAATTTCTCAGGCGCCAGAGGATGAGAGGACTCGAGCTTCCATTCCCGAATATAGCAAAAGGTGTGTGCTGGTAATCGGGGACTCCCTACTGAGAGGGGTAGAGGGGGACAGTGTGCCGACCGGACTTGTCGTCTCGAGAGGGATGCTGTCTACCAGGTGCACGCATCCCGGATGTGACAGAAGGGGTAGGAAGACTTATCAGACCTGCAGATTATTATCCCTCCTTCCTGAGCCATGTGGGCACAAACGGTATTGCCCGGCAGAGTCCAGAATGCATTAAAAGAGACTACGTGGCTCTGGGTGAGACAGTTAAGGACCTGGGAGCACTGGTTGTGTTTTCGCCAGTTCTTCCTGTCATAGGCCGTGGTTTAGGAAGGGAAAGAAGAATGCTGCAAATAAATGACTGGCTACGTAGATGGTGTCCTCAGGAGCGGTTTGGTGTTTCGGACCATGGCTTACACTTCTGAGATGAAGCTCTGCTATTGAAAGATGGTTTGCACCTCATGAGGGTAGGAAAAAATGTGTTTGGCAAGAGCCTTGCAAACCTGATGAGGAGGGCTTTAAACTAAATCCTGTGCGGGGGGAGAGACAAAAATTCAAACTCTGTAACTGGAGAAGGGAGCACTGAAGACTTGCAGGGAGTGGCACGTAGGCTAGGAAACAGTGACTCCCCGGTAAGCACAGAAACGAAAACCTCAGGGCAAGAGCTACGAAAGGGATGAAAAGCTACGCAGATGATGTGGATATAGCAGTAACAAATCCACATACTTCCTTGATTTATGTAATGGAACAAATATTAAGATTTGGCCAGCATTCTGGATGTAAGCTAAACATGAAGAAAACAAAGATAATGTTACTCTCAACAATGAAAGAGGAATGTGAAAAGATCGGAAATGAATATTCACCTAAACTGAATTCCCTGTTCCAAATGATCCCACTTTACATTGAACAAAAGATTTTCAACAAGTGGCAAAAGGTAATAAATGATCTTATATGGAAAGGAAAGAAACCGAGGGTGAGACTCAAAGTACGGGAATGTCGGGAGTTGCTCCTGCCTGGAGTTTGGCATCCTCATTCCCTCCCCCAGTGGCGACTCGGGGAATAGCCTGACTGAAGAGGCCAGGAGAACCCCCTCCCTCCTAACTTTCCACGAACAACGCAAAACCGAATTGTTTAAAAAGGCCTTTTTCGGGGGCGTGGCGTCGGCTCGAAGCGAGATGGACACGTTGTGCTGAAGCTCCGTCTTGATTCCACCCCAGGCCCCTAAAACAACACATTCTACTTCACGTTTTTGAAATTGACATGAAGGGTAAGCAGGATCAGTCTTTCAAGAAGCAAAATATAAAAGCAGTAAAGAACTTACAAACGTATTTCCCTAGTTCTCAAGCTGAAAGTGCTGAGGGGGAAGCGGAGGGAGGAAGGGCTAATATGGCGGCCGCGGGAAGCTCAGCTGAGGCACGGAAGCTATCGGCCGTACCCTATGACCCTGCACTGAAAACGCTGCTAAAAGAGATCGAAATGAGCTTTGCTGACCGGATCTCTATCATGATGGAGCCCCTATCTAAACAAATAAATGATGTTAAGCTGGTGCTAGATGCGGTAGCTCAAAGGACGGACCAAGCCTTGTCCCAAACGGCAGCTTTAAAAGACGATGTCCGGCTCCTCCAGTCTGAGAACAACAAAGTCCAAAGCAAAATCCTGGACATTGAATTTCAGCTGAGGAGTTCTAATTTGAAGTTCAGAGGACTGGAGGAGGATTTTACAGCAGACGTAGATCTTTCTACTTTTCTCTCTGACTGGCTGGCAAGTGAACTACAATTGCAGGAGGGAGCAACCGTCGCCATTTCTAAAGCGTACAGAATTGGCGCCAAAAATAATGAACGGAGGAAGGGGCCGAGAGACGTAGTGGCGATGTTCGTCGATTGGAAAATAAGAAAACAAATCCTGGAAGCGGCTAGAATGAAAAGGTTTCTAACGTACAAAGGAGCAAGAATTAATGTTTTCACAGATCTCCCTTCTGAAATACTTGAAAAACGACGGCAATTTAAAAGCGTAACAGAAGGTTTCAGATCGGCCCAAGTCGACTACAGCTGGACCCGCTTCTCTACGCTCCGTGTTAATACCAACGGCAAGATTCATTTCATTTCGACGCCTGAGGAGGGACGTCGCTTCATGCAGGAGCTCGGCATTGAAATCGCCATGGAGACGGAAGCGGGCGCACAACGGAGAAAACGCAGCATGCCTTTCTCGCCACAGAAGACCAACAAGATTGCTGCCCGTGATGCCTAACAACGACAGTTCTGATTGACATGTCCGTGTGAAGTAGAATGTTTAAAGCTAATACTATCCATTTCATTTGAGGGGGGCGGGGTGGGATTGAATGAGGGGCTTTTTTGCTCTATTTAGCTCCTTTTTACAGGCAGTCTTTTCTGTTGGTCTGAAGCCGAAGCTCAGAGGGGTTCTCCTCGCTGAGCTTCTGAAGACTGCCTAGCAATGAGATAACCAGTACTTAATTACTAAAGTGTTATTTGCGATCTCCTTGCTTGCCCTGCCACTCAAATAGCCCACTTGATTCTAATTGATAGATCAGTTGTGCGGGGGGGCCACCACTGTGATTTTCAGCCACGTTGAGATCTTCCCTTCCCTAATTAATTAACACCACCTTCCCAACTGTCATAATCCCTGATACAAAACGCGCTAGTTACACTAGCTGATTGATTAATTCATTAAATATATTTTAATCTAGAATAAGGGGGGGAGGGTAGAGGGAAATCTTTTTAACAGTACTTGATTCTGGGGGGATTGATTCACATTGCTGAAATTAGTAAACACTAACATCGCATAGTTAATAATTTTTATTTTTTTATTTTATTTCTACCACATAAGGGAAAGCCAATAAATTCTCCAATTGATCAAATATACCCCACGTGATTGACTACCCATTAGGGATTAGTAGGGCTTCATAAAGTGATATAGGGGTTGAATCTTAAGATCTCATCAACTGTTTTAATATTTATCTCTAATCAACTTGAAATATCATAATTAATTGAGGGGAGAGGGAGGGGGGTTGTCTAATATTGGGGGGTTTGATTAATAGCTTATTGATTTTGCACTGATTGAGGACGTAAGAAGCACTATCAACAATTAATTTCTGAGTAACCGCCTCTTATTGATTATCCTTGAAGCCACTTCATATCTGTGTATACGTATCAACTTGATCTCCCACACTTGCAAACTCCTCCATTAATTGATCATAGCTGCTAAACCATCCATTCATATAGCCTAACATATAGATACAGGGTAATCAACTACTTTATTATCCATTTCAAATCGACCTTCATACTCCTGAGTGTCTTAGAGACGGGGGAGGAGGGTCCTATTATTTTGGAGAAGTCAATCTTGCAGTCAGCTGTCTGCAAATTATTGTGTGATTCCTCTCTCATAACCAGTTTGGTTATATGTTATATGTTATATAGTTGGATTTGAGGTATAATATTTTCTTCCTGCATGTACATAGTTAGGAGAACTTAGCTGTGTTTAGCACTAGTGTCGATAACTTCTTATTTTGCCTACCATACCTGCCCGTGCCAAGCTGCACTATCTTAACGCAGTACTGCTCGGTTGGCAACGGAAGCACCTTATTTGCTTGTAACACTCCGATAGTACCACTTTGGCCTAAAGAACCTCACACTTCAATCACAGGGTACCTGATTGCTTAGCAATGACCTCGCAATCAGGTTTGCATGTTGTCACCCAAAATTTAAGGGGGCTTAACAACCTTATAAAAAGGAGACGGGTCCTATCGAAATTAGCAAAACTTAATGCGGATGTGGTTATGATTCAAGAAACTCATCTCCATGCGGTGCACGATGAGGAGCTTAAGGCCCCCTGGATTAAAATGCAGTTTCATGCGAAAGGCTCCTCAAAGGCCCGAGGAGTGGCAATACTGTTAACTAAAAATTGCCAGTTTGTACATAGGGCTAGTCTAAAAGACTCTAAGGGACGATACCTCTTCATCAAAGGCCTACTGGATGATCGGATGGTCACACTGGCCTCAATATACGCACCTAATGCAAGCCAGCTTGATTTCTTATCTGAAACACTGCAAAAACTACAGAACTTTCAAGAGGGACCGGTGATAGTAGGTGGGGACCTCAACTTGATAGAGAACCATAAATTGGATAAATCCTCATTTAATCGTACTAACGCCAATCCCAAAAAGGTACTTAACGCCTCATCCTCAACCTCGAAGCTGCTGGCGCTCCTTACTCGCTTTCATCTAATCGATGCCTGGAGGGAGCAAAATAAAACGCTTAGGGATTACACCTATTACTCCTCACAGCATGATGTATACACAAGGATCGATTACATCCTTGTATCAACAGACCTTTCTAATAGCGTGAGCCACTCTGAGATAGGTGCCATAGATTACTCGGACCATGCCTGGGTGGACTGTAGGGTAAACCTAACCTCTGAATATCCTAGGGAAAGGTATTGGACCTTCAATAAAAACCTCTTACTCAATGATAGCACTACCACAACAATAGAACAATATATCAAACAGTATCTAGAAGAAAACAGAACGGGACAAACCTCAACCCAAACGGTGTGGGACGCGCTTAAAGCGGTGTTGCGAGGGAGGTTAATAGCGCTCTCAGCATCTCTATACAAAGCTAAAACACAGCAGAAACAGACCCTGATTGACAAAATTAACACCCTAGAACGTCTACACAAAAGGAATGGCAGTAAAAAGGTATATAAACAGCTACTACACGAACGTAAAACCCTAGAGGCATTGGAAACTCAACAAATTCAGAAAAACCTTTTATACTTAAAGCAAAAATACTGGTACCACTCCCCTAAATCCCTACGATACCTAGCATGGAAAGTCAAAGACAAAAAAATCAATAGGCATATCAGGCTTATCAAGGATTCCAACAACCGGGTGCTCACTAGACCTGTCGATATAGTAAAAGTGTTTAGAGACTTTTATTCCAAGTTATACTCCTCATCCAAGCCAGACAAAGAGAACATCAAACTATATCTGTCTAAGCACAAAAATATTAAACAATTAGCGGAGACCCACAAGATGATAATGGACAGTCCTATCTCCAGTGTTGAGCTCCTTGACTCCATCAAGGGCTTGAAACGCAATAAAGCCTCGGGGCCGGACGGCTTCCCGGCGGAATTTTATCAGAAATTTGCGGCGACACTGCACCAGCCCTTGCTTTCGGCCTGCAATGACATTTTTGTGTTAGGCACCTTACCTGGAACATGGTCAGAAGCTAATATTACATTAATTCCCAAGGAGGGCAAGGATCTTTCGAACCCTAGCTCTTACCGCCCAATATCTCTCCTAAACACAGACTATAAAATCTTTACCTCGATCCTAGCAAAAAGGCTGAACTCTTTTATAGGGAAATATATTAGTAAAGATCAAATAGGCTTCATCCCCAACAGGGATATCTCGGAGAACATCTATAAAGCTTTAAATATACTAACTCATAGCAAGCACTACAATCAACAACTACTGCTCCTATCCCTAGATGTAGAGAAAGCTTTTGATTCACTTGAAATCACCTACCTACAAGAGCTCCTGTCCCATATGAATTTTGGTTCTGACTTCCAACATGTAATTAAAGCCATATATGACTGCCCCCATGCAAAAATTAAAACCAATGGTGTCTCCTCCCGCTCACTCACCCTCCACAGGGGCACACGACAAGGTTGCCCGTTGTCTCCCATCCTTTTTGCTCTAGCGATCGAACCCCTTGCTGAAGCTATAAGGTCTAATGTGCAAATCCATGGAATGAAGGTCAATGACAACACCTTTAAATTGTGTCTCTTCGCTGATGACATTTTACTGTTTATCTCTCACCCTCTAGACTCCCTGACGTACCTCCACAAAGAATTGGCCCAATTTGAACTAATCTCAGGGCTAAAGGTTAACCAGAATAAGTCTAGTCTCCTCCCCATAAATTTACCTGCTCCTGTGAGTAACGAAATCAGACGGCTCTACCCATATCAATGGGCACATTCCCACTTACATTACCTAGGCGTAAATATCCCCCAAAACCCGGACCACCTGCTCCGACTTAATCACCAGCTGCTGATGAAAGAAATTAAGAGTGTATTATTCAAATGGAACAAACAAACGTTATCTTGGTTTGAGAGGTATAACTTGATCAAATCCTTCATCCTTCCGAAACTAATATTCCTTTTCCGAACAGTCCCAATACAGATTCCCCATCACTTACTGAGCCAATGGCAGACGTCCCTCAATAGGTTTCTTTGGGATCATAAGCGTCCCAGAATAGCGTTTAAGATTCTGAGGACCAAACGCTCTAAAGGGGGATTTAACTTCCCTGATGTTGGCATGTACTATACGGCAGCTAGGCTGTCGGATGTAGTTCAAATCTTGCACCATAACACACACTTTGACTAGATGGATGTGCTGCATCCACAACATCAAGCCCACACGATTGGCGAACTATTCTGGACCAATACTGCTCACCGCTCCACTTCATCGAGCGGAAACATCTTCCTCATGGCCCTTCTGAAGCTCTGGGATAAACACAGGTCCAAACTGATCCCTAAAATCTCTAGATTCTCACTATTGACCTCACATGACGGGGCACCGCCTCAACATAATAGTGCAAACTCATCAACCTGGGAGAGCCTTAGGAGCAAGAGGCTGACAGATATAACATCTAAAACTGGCATCTTAGACAGAACAGAACTAGCCCGCAAGCTCGGTGGGGAGGTTCCGTGGTACCTCTACTCTCAGTTAACCTACTTTTTGAGACACCTGGAAATAGGGCACGTCCTATCCAAACCTATGACGGAATTTGAAAAGATTCTTGAACCTGATTCTCTCTCCCGCAAAGGGCTTCTGTCCAAAATCTATAACATGCTGATTAACTCCCATACTAAACAGAATGAGACACTGAAAGATAAATGGCAACTAGATTGCGGTGTTGACATCTCGCAGTCTGACTGGGAACGGGTTTGGAGTTCCAAACTACTAAGCACCCCAGTCATTAATGCCAAACTACAAAATTACAAAATCCTTCACAGGTGGTATCTCACCCCACAGCAGCTAGCAAGGATAGACCCCAAAAAATCCCCTCTCTGCTGGAAAGGGTGCGGTGAGCAGGGAACGTTTATACACGTATGGTGGGGATGCCAATCCATTCAAGGATTTTGGCGCTTAGTCTTCAAAGAAATCAAAACCATCACCTCCCACGCTATCCCTCCTAGCTCTGAACTGATCTTTTTGGATGTCTGGACTGACTCTCCTGTACCTCGCCAACGGAGGGACCTAATTCGCACGTTCTTGACTGCTGCCAAGAATGCGATAGCAATCAAATGGAAATCACCTGTTCCCCCGGATTTACACATATGGTACAGGATGGTGTGGGACCATCTTATAATGGAAAAAATATCTGACAGATTGCAACTCTCTACAAACCCCTTGAAACCCTCTGACTTTGCATCCAAGTGGTTCCCTTTCTTGGATCATCTTGCCAAAAATGAGTTCTTAGCGTCACAGCTGCCCTTTCAGGCAATCATAAATCCAGAAGTGTGAGTGATCAAGAGGCCATTGTGGTACTGGAGTAATTATGTTATCTTGTCCATGAGATGTAGTTCAACAATCATCCTTGCTTGTATGTTCGCAGATTAGGTAAAGTGTACCAGCTAAGGTATATGTATTGGAAATCTCCTTTGGTGTCCCAATTGTATATACAGAAATCGTTTTGTGTATTGTTATATGATATATCCTCTTACAGTTGATGTTGTTATGACTTATTGTTAATAAACTTTTAAAAAATTTAAAAAAAAAGGCCTTTTTCCTCAGCAAAGAGGGTGGTATTGTAGGAAAGGGGTCCCAGATGTTTTGCTAATGAGTTAGAAACCACAGATTTCACCATTACGTTGCCTTATATGAGCCGGCCTCAAGAAGCGAAAGAAATTAGAGCAATATGGTGGCTGTAACTGGGGGTGGGTGGGTGGGGACACAAGATTTACAAGCTCCAGAGAATGCCGGCAAGGGAGAGGAACAGACGTTGGGAAACGACATGGACCTGCTGCAAGACGTGTCCGTCAGCAGGTCAAAAAAGTTGCGATGCCAAAGCCCGGGGTAAGACCCAAAGGAGCCTTATTTTTTGCTCCTATCATTTTAATCCACCCCCAGAAAGGAACTCCTATAAGGGTCCGAGCCCTTATTGCTCCTGGCTGCAGCAGAGATCTCCTTGCGCCTGCCTTAGCCCCAGGGTTAGGCTTGAACTTGGAAAAACCCATTCAGTTTAAACAAATGGATGGGACGCTTATGAAAGGAGATCCCTGTCTGCGTGAGACTGAATGAACTCTCGTGCAAACGGGGAGTCATTAGGAAGAAAGAGATTTTGTGGCAAGTCCCACTGCAAGATTCCCCGCAGTGCTGGGGTGGCTTGATCAGCAAGGCCTCCCTCTGTTTCCCTGCAGAGGGGTGTCAAACATACGTGTGGGATACAAATTGGGTCTTAACCCCTCCACGCTCGGCCTGGGTTAGTGTGCTTAACTCAGGAGGAACTAGTGGCTACACCACCAGCGGATCCTGACTTGCAGCAAATGTTGGAGGAAGAAGCAAATGAATTTGTGCCCCCCCCCCATCCTTCAGACCCTGCAATAGAGCCGATTCCGGGACAACCCCTCCCCAAACGAAAGTTGTAGGAAATGAGCTCAGCAGAGAGAGGGGAACTCTGTAAGTTTATTGATAAGAATTTACAGAGGGGGTTTATTAAGGCAGCCAATTCACCACAGGCAGCACCTGTCTTGTTTTGCAGAAATACGGATGGAGGCCTAAGACTGTGTACGGATTCCAGGGGCTTGAATGCTGTGCCCGGATCAAATGCTTATCCATTGCCATTGATTAACAAGGTGAAAGGACTGTTGCCCTGAGAGGGGCCTGTGCCTCTCAGGCTCGCGCGGAGGCCCTATGGCAGCAGGTCCCCACCAGGATCGCCCTGCCTGCCCCACCTTCTCCTATGCCAAACAAGAATGGCCGTTCCCGTTACAAGCACTGACAAAAAAGGAGGGGAGGGGGGGGGAAACCCACAGGAAACAAAATGCCAATATATAATTTCTCAATATATTTCAAAGTGCAACGTGCTCAACTTTTCCTATTTCTTGCAATACAGTAATTTAAACAGAATCATACCGATTGCAGACAACAATCTTACAATAAGGTGCAAAGATATCCGGATTCACCAATAATTCAAACTCCGTAAAGAAATGTCCTTGTTTCCTATGTCAATTTCTTTTTCCGTTCGATTCCTCTGCTGGTAGACTCACACTGGTGGCACGTTCACAGTATCTCACGACATTAGGTGTAAACAAAAGTCCATCGCCATGCCGTCTCCCTGCACAAGATGTGAGCAGAAGCCCATCCGCACGCCGATCGGAAGCCAGCTATAGTCAGATTTCGCATCTGCTTCCTCAGTAAGGTGCTCTCTGTGCAAAACACGCTTTTGTTAACGAAAGGCAGACACATTTACACACCTTCCTCCCTATCATTATGCAATCCACATACTCACAAGAGGAACCCAATTCATTTACTCACTGATACCGGATTCTTGTGGCAATTCACTCTTTCACGCACCGAATGTGAGGGGCGTTTCTCCCGGGTGTCAATTAAATAGTCTAGCTTCTGCGGGTCTTAAAGGCAAACAGTTAAACTGCTACAAGTAACAATTCAAGCATAGTTTATTGTGGTTTAACTGTCTCCAACTTATAAATCCAGGAGGCTTCCCTTTGAAGGAGTCTATTCTGCAAAGAGTCTCTATTCCTAACATTCACTACTTCTAAAATGATGAATTTAAAGGAGTTTGCTATGTGGTCCTTTTCCCTGAAGTGTTGGGTCAGGGGTGCCTCTAAGACATTATTGCGGATACGGGAAACATGTTCCAATATCCGTGTCTTTAGAGGTCTTGATGTACAACCAATATACCACAATGTGCAGGGGCATTCTATAAGATAGACAACTCCTTTCGTTTGACAGTTTGCAAAGTGATTAAAACAATACTTATTTCCTTTTAAGAGAACCTCTCTGCCTTCCCAAAGTAAATTGCAAACTTGACAGTGTCCACATTTAAAATTTCCAGAGGGCAACTGCTGGGGTCCCCTCCTCTCACATATATCAGCACGGACTAAATCATTTTTCAGGTTTTTTGTTCTTCTAAACCCGATTGTAGGTTTCATTTCACACCCCTGTATACTTTCAATTAATTTCCATTGTCTATACACAATTCTCTTGATCTGATTTGCTCTTGGGGTGAAATCCAACGTCCAGGTAATTCTATCTGTCCCAGTTCTTATTTGAGTTTCTAATAGGGAGTTTCTATCTACTAATTTCGCTCTTCTCCAAGTGTTTTGGACCACCCTCTGTGGATAATTCCTAAGGATGAATTGTCCACAAAGGGACCTACCCTCAGTTTCAAAGTCCCTATCCAATGTAGAATTACGCTTCATTCTCAGTAACTGACTATATGGAATATTCTCCCGTAGGTGTCGGGGATGAAATGATTTAAAATCCAAGTAAGAATTCCTGTCAGTTTCTTTATGGTACGTTTTCACCCCAATCAGATTGTTCTCATCCCTATAAGTGATGACATCTAAAAAGTTAATTTCCTTTTTATTATGTTGCCAAGTAAATTTTACATTAATATCCCTGCTGTTCAACCAAGCGCAGAAATTCTCTACTTCATTCATATTCTCATAAATAAAATAAAGGTCATAAATGAAGCAAAAATAATGTGAAATTGATGACCTAAAAGGATTTGTAGAATCTAGAATGAATGTGTTTTCCCAGTCGCTCATAAATAGGTTTGCAATACAGGGAGCAGCAGAGCTTCCCATTGCTACACCTCTTAATTGGTAGAAGAAATAATCCTCGAAGCAGAAGTCGTTTTTCTCGAGAATAATGTCCAATAATTGTAGTAGAAAATGCTTGGGATATGGGGATTCCTTATAATAAGTAAGAGCTTGATCTACCACATTTCTAGCAATTTCATGGGGGACGATGGTGTATAGGGATGATACCTCCATGGTGAGGAAGCCAGACCCCTCAGCCATGGGCTCGCCCTCTATTCTTTTAATGAAATTTCTGGTGTCTCTGAAAAGGGGAATAATCTTGGCAACTGCTGGTTGAAGTGCGGAATCAATGAGAATTGATAACGGTTCCAAAATGGAACCACAACCTGATATAATAGGACGTCCTGGGGGGGGGGAGATTCTTTTATGTATTTTAGGAAGTACATAAAAAAGAGGGGTCCGTGGTGATCTGACCTGTAAAAGTTTATGCACTTTATCATCAATTTCCCCCAATTCTCTAGCTTCATCTAGGACCACTCTAATAATGTTTTTAATGTGATCCATAGGATCAGATGTAATTCTCATATAGCTAGAGATATCTCGAAGCTGTCGTCTAACTTCCTCCACATAAACAGTTCTATCCAAAACAACTGTTCCTCCCCCCTTGTCTGCTTGTTTGATGATAATACTCCTGTCCTCCTTAAGGGTTTTAATAGCTTTCATTTCAATTCTCAAAAGGTTGTGCCAGTATGACAGGGGTGCATTTTCTAACCGTGCTAAATCTCTCTTTATCATAAACTCAAATGTGTCAATTCTGTGATCTGAAATTAAAGGCATAAATGTGGACTTCTGTCTAAGGCATTTTGGTACAGAAATTTCACCTTCACTACTCCCACTTCCCAAATTACCAAAGAAAACTTTAAGTTTAATTTGCCTAATTAGTTGAAAAATATCGAGTCCGGTTTGGAAGGGCTGGTACCTAGGGGTCGGGACAAATCCTAATCCCCTATTAAGCACAGATAGACTATTTAATTGACGCCCAGGAGAAAGGAGACCACCTACTCCTGTGTAAAAGGCTCCTCCATTGTTTAAATTAAACAATCATATATTGCTTCATTCTACAGGACTCCATGGTGTGTGCGTCTCTTATTGTGATTGGCGAGAGGGACACCCAAGGCACAAGTTTGTGCATAACAAAATCAACTCCCAGGGTCTATTGGGAGTTGCAAGAGGTTGCAAAAGACCCGGGGGCTTTCCCTTCCGTGCTTTGGCACTTATGCACATAGGGCATGACGCTACATATTGGGAAACATCTTTACGGAGACCTGGCCACCAGAATTGTCTTTGAATCAAGTGCAACGTTTTTAAATATCCAAAATGACCAGCGGTGGGCGCATCGTGACAGCGTTGCAAAATTTCTTTTCTCACACTGGCGGGTACATATAATCTGCCATTGTATAGCCATTCTCCCTCTGCCGCTTGAGACATTTTTTCTTTCGGCACTGCCCCGCCCTCCTTCTCCACCTCGCTTTTGATTTTTGCTCTCCGCCCCTTTTCCATTAGGCGGGCCTTGGCCGTTTGGCTGCGCATCGTCGCCACACCTCCAAGCTGTTTAGGAGAGAAGACAGTGTCTATAGTCTCCTCCCGTTTGCTTTTCAGCTGGGGCATGCGCGATAAGGCATCCGCTAGAAAGTTGGTTTTGCCGGGTAGAAATTTGAGAGTAAAATTGAACTTAGAAAAGAATTCCGCCCATCGAAGTTGCTTTGCGTTGAGCCTCCGAGGACTCCGCAGCGCTTCTAGGTTTTTATGATCAGTCCAAACCTCAAAGGGTATTGGGCTCCTTCTAGCCAGTGTCTCCAAGTAGTAAGCGCTGCTTTTACAGTGAACGCTTCTTTTTCCCACACATTCCAATTTCTTTCCGCCTCAGAAAATTTTTTGCCACTCTCGGACTGCCTGGATTTTATTTGGGTCCATTTTTAGTCCCTCTCCGGAAATGCAGTTCCCAAAACACAGTTCCCAAAACAGACAGCAGAGCAGTGTGAAACCAGCTCCTCAAGGTCAGTCGGCAATAGCAGATAAGCAAAGTCTCCTTTCCCATGGAATCGGTTCCTGTGCACTTGGAGGGAAAGATACTAAACACTACACAGACAGTTAGTATGGTGGTACTTCGGTTAACAGACATTACAGAACCTGACAGGTGCATGGCGCGGGCAGCCTCACAGCCCCCCGCACTGCCTTTTGCCTGCCTCGCAGGATGGGGCACGCAGCAAGCCGGTCGCCCCCTGTCCCACGGGGCAGGTGAAAGACAGCACGGGGGGTTGCAAGGCCGCCCGCGCCATTCGCCTGCGGAGAAGCCCCACACACCACCTCCAGCGCCCGCATGATGACATCACCAAAATGACATCATCATGCCACTCTGGGAGTGCGCGCGCACTGTGCGTGCGCGCGAGGCCCAACAAGGGTTGCCCCATGTGCCAGCAAGGCTAGATCCAGCCCTGCCTGCCGGTGCAGCGATCGGGCCGAGTGGATGGTGGATGGAATTTGCCTACAGCTGGTTGCGGCTTCCACAACCATGCCCACTGCCCTCCCTGTCAATTGCAGGCCTCGCCCAGGACATGGGCCTGGGCGGTCTGCTGGCGAGGGTGCTGTACGCCTGTTGCTCCGAAGACTGCCCCGGATTGCAAGCTGCGCACTGGGTGTGCCTCTCCTCCCCCCTCCCCCAGCTGTTGGCTGGCAGCAGCATCTGTTGGCTGTGGGCACTGCCTCCTGCACATTCGCCCCACATACCTTGGCAGGTTTGAAAATAAATGTACAGAAAACAAAAATGTTGACAAAAATATGGATATTAAACATCAAGAACTGATTAAAATAACTGGTTTTAAGGTGAAAAAAAAGGTAAAATATTCAGGTATCACATTGATGGGGATGAACTGTATGCTATTTCAAGGTAATTATGTTAAGACGTGGAAAGAATTTTTAAAAGATATGTTAAGGTAGGATGGAGTACAGTTGTCCTTGCTTTCATTTGTGACTCGTGAGAGGGAGAGAGAGAGAGAATAAGTGAGTGAGTGCAAGCCGAGTGGGGCTGGGCTCCGAAGGAAGATAAGCTGCTTTGAATTCATTCTTCTTTGCTGCTTTATTTTCATTTGTGACTTTTGAGAGAGAGGGAGAGAGAAAATGAGTGAGTGCAAGCTGGGCGGGGCTGGCTGTCCAGAGGAGGGTAAGCTGCTTTGAGTTCATTCTGCTTTAAGGAAATACCTGGAGATTTTTTGGGGAAAGGGGCCTGAGGGGTAGATGTTGCCTTCTGACACATTTCCAGTGATGTGAGGGGGTGTGGCATATGCTAATGAGATATGCTAGTGAGTTCCTGCTGTTCTTTTTCTAGGAAATGACCCCTGAAGAGAGGACTGGGTTATAAAAATGACAGAATTAGCCGAGATGGCTAAACTTAAAGCTTTGATCACAGACAGAACTTTGTCTACCTTTTTAGCTAATTGGAAACCCTTTATGGACTTTTTGTGCAAAAGGAGGAAAAGTGACTTGATGATTCGTGATTTTGATTTCTAAGAAGATAAACTTGGAAAGTAAAACAAATAGAAGGGAGGCGGTAATGGAAAAGAAAATTTTGAAGAGATTGTAACTTTGCTTATTAAAATAAGGTAAGTGTTGTAGAGAAGAAAGGAAATGAAATTTGAATTATTGTTCTTTTGTACTTTCTAAGTTCGGTTTTTTTCTCTTTTCTTGCTTCTAGCTTGGAAGCTTTCTTTACTATTTTCTTGTTTTCCCTTTATTTTTGTTTTCTGCTCTTTTTATGAGCTTTTAATTCTATTAATAAAATTAAAAATTTAAAAAAAGGAAGGAGACTGATAGGTGGAGTATGGCAGAAGGCATTCACCTGTTCGATGGCGCCTTCCTCGGGTGTGTGTGCAAATTGGGGTATTAGCCCTGGAACATTTTTTGCCTCCTGCTGCTGGCTCCCGTTTTGGCTGAGTTTGGGCATTGGTAGGTGGCAGAGAATCATCTCCGTGTTGTCTGAGTGGTTTTGGTCATTTCAAACAGAAAATCCAGGCCCAGTTTATCACCAGACACCTCCTCCTGCCCCTGAATTTTCATTGGAAACTACAGTTGGCTGTGGCAGGTGGAAGCAAGGGAAGTGCCAGAAGGACAGGCAGGGAAGGGGGGAAATATCCCTGACTAGCAACTAATCCCATTTTTTTTAAAAAAAAAACTTGGCTCTAGGGGTGTGCAGTTCGGGTTTTGGAAAACCCGAAAAAACCCAAATCACCCCGATTCGGGTTGATTTGGAGAAACCCGAATCGATTCGGGAAAACCCGAATCGCCATAACCCGAATCGATTCGGGTTGATTTGGGTTGATTCGGGTTAGCTTTTTCAATGGGAAAAAGCCTCCCCAGACTTCTCTGAAGCCTGGGGGAGGCATTTTCCCACCAAGTTAACCAAAAATTGGTGGGGGCCTTCCTCTAACTCCCCTCTAACAACCCCCCCAAGTTTCAGAACGATTGGACTTTGGGGGGCCATGTTATGGCCCCCCAAACCAGGTCCCCCTATCCTCGCCTAGAAAAGGGCATAGCTTTAGGTTGCTGCTGCTCATCTTCATTCATTTTTTCCTATGGGGAAAAAATGAAGAGGCAGGCTTCCTTTGCCAGGGGTGGCATTTCGCATGCAAAATGCCCCCCAACCCTCAGGGGCCCTTCTCCCACCTTTCCTCCCACCCCCCACCAAGGCTCAGCTTGCTCCCACTTGGGGGGGGCATTTCATGGCCTCCCCAAGTAGGTGCTCTCAGCCCCCAAAGTCCACCCCTTACAGCCCCACACAAACCCAATTCCCCCCCAGCTGCCACACACAGACCCAAATCCCCACATTAGCCCCTCACAGACCCAAATCCACCCCCAGCAGCCCCACACCCATAACCCCAGGAACAGGCTGGCAAAGGCCAGCCCTCTCCCTTTGTTCCCTATGCTGGGAACTTCTAAACTCTCTTTCCCTGGGCAATTCTGCACAGCCCAGGGGTGCCACAATGGTGGGCACACTTCTGAGTGCCAGCTGGTCCCTGTGAAAGAGCACCTGAACCACAGACACCCTCCCTCAAATTCCCCCACCACCTACAGAGATAGCTGGCCAGCCAGCCCCATTATTCCCTATGATGGGAACCAACTGCACAACAAAGAATAAAACACAAACAACACAAAATAAAGTTTTTAAAAAATTATTTTCTCCCTTTCAAAGTACAAGTAGGCAAAGCATTATGACACATTACACCAGCAGTCCCCCACACAGAAAAATAACACAACTCACTTAACATCAGAGAATCACAAAAGCACAATTCCTGTCAAAAACACTTTATTTCTTGAACAGCTTTAGGTTACACAGTAGGAGGGCACAACAGGGCATGATAGCAGTGTACTACACAAAATAATACAACCCACTTAACCGTTTTTGACAGCAATTGTGTTTGGGTGATTCTCTGATGTGAAGTGAGTTGTGTTATTTTTGTGAGGTGGAATGCTGGAATGCCCTTTGGTTAGAGGAAGGCCCCCAACAAATTTGGGGTGATTCGGTGGGAAAATGCCTCCCCCAGGCTTCAGAGAAGCCTGGGGAGGCTTTTTCCCATTGAAAAAAAATCCGAATCAACCCGAATCAATCTGAATCGGTAAACCCGAATCAGCTGGGCGATTCGGGTTTCTGCTAAACCCGAATCGGCCTCTCGATTCGGGTTTAGCAGATTCGGAAAACACGAATCAGGGTGCCTTTGCACACCCCTACTTGGATCTAGAAATTGGCCCACTGTG
The DNA here is from genome assembly GCF_028583425.1 of Eublepharis macularius. NCBI lineage: Eukaryota > Metazoa > Chordata > Lepidosauria > Squamata > Eublepharidae > Eublepharis > Eublepharis macularius. The sequence goes on from NC_072793.1 coordinate 187,953,879, forward strand.
GAGCTCAGGGTGGTGTGGTGGGCCCTGGAGTGCTCCTGTGCTATATAGTGGAATGATTTGGGGCTGATTTGGGGCCAAAATGAGCCAGTGTGGACTGCAGGAGCAATCCAGGGCTCATGGTGCCACTCCAGCAGCACTCCTACATTCCCGTTGGGTGCTGAATTGGACCATTTTGGGACTGAAATTGGGCCACTGTGGAGCACAGGAGCAGTCTAGTGTTCATAGCACTGTTCCAGCAGTGCTCCTGTGCTCCCATTTGAGGCTGAATTAGGGTCCATTTGGGAACAAAATCGAGCCGTTGCAGACCACAGGATCACTCGAGGTCCCATTGTGCTGCCCTGGCTGTGTTCCTGTGCTCTACAGTGGCTTGATTCAGCCTCAGAAATCAAGCCAGTGTAGAGTGCAGGAGCACTCCAGGGGTTGTGGCATTGCTGTAGTAGTTCTTCTGTGCTCCTGTTTGGGGCTGAAATTGGGCTGATGCAGAACACAGGAGTACTCTAGGGCTCATGGCGATGCTCCAGCAGAGCTCCTACATGCCTGTTTGGAGCCAAAACTGGCCCACTGAAGAGTGCAGGAATGCTGCTGTGGTGTCACAATGGGGCCTGGAGTACACCTGCACTCCACAGCAGGCAGATTTAGGCCCCAAACGGACCCAATTCCACGCCCAAATGGGCCCAATTTAAACGCAAAACAGACGGAAATCAGCCAACTGCAGAGTACGATAGGTCCTGGACTCTCCATCAATGTTTACAAGGATGGTTCCTTTTAGAGAACTTGCAAAATAAACCAGCCAGATGTTCAATTGGAAAGGTTTTTATTAGAAGAGGAATAAAAGAGGAATCATACAAACACAGAGAATGATGTATTGTGAAGGCTTTCACGGCCGGAGAACGATGGTTGTTGTGGATTTTCCGGGCTGTATTGCTATGGTCTTGGCATTGTAGTTCCTGACGTTTCGCCAGCAGCTGTGACTGGCATCTTCAGAGGTGTAGCCCCGAAAGACAGGGATCTCTCAGTGTCAAACTGTGGAGGAGATGTTTACAGGTGATTTATATCTACTCAGAAAGGTGGGTTGGGTTGTTTCATCCTGTAAGGGTTTCCCAGGGTGTGGAATGCTAATGGAGTGCTAATGCTTCACTGTATCCTGAGGAGGTTCTTTTGCATACGGATTGGTGCTTGATATGCTAATCTTCTCTGCAGGTCTATTGTGGGTTGTAGAGTCTTTTGTTAGCCTGGTGTTTTTCAGAACTGGAAACCATGCTCTATTCATTCTTAAAGTCTCTTTTTTCCTGTTGAAGTTTTGCTTATGCTTGTGAATTTCAATGGCTTCCCTGTGCAGTCTGACAAAGTAGTTAGAAGTGTTGTCCAGTATTTTGGTGTCCTGGAATAAGATACTGTGTCCTGTTTGAGTTAGGCTATGTTCAGCCACTGCTGATTTTTCAGGTTGTCCAAGTCTGCAGTGTCTTTCATGTTCTTTTATTCTTGTCTGGATGCTGTGCTGAATTGCAGCCAGGTGTGAAGGGATAGAGACTTTGTGCTCTATCCCCCACTCAGAGTGTAAATCACCCACTCAGAGTGATTTACAAAGTATGTCATTATTATTCCCACAACAAACACCCTGTGAGGTTGGTGGGGCTGAGAGAGCTCCTAAAAGCTGTGACTGACCCAAGGTCACCCAGCTGGCTTCAAGCGGAGGAGAGGGGACTCAAACCTGGCTCACCAGATTAGAGACCTGTCACTCTTAACCACTACATAAAATTGGCTCTCTGGTGGGGTATGACCTTTCGTGAAGAAGTGAGCTGTTGTATAGGTACAACTGGATCCTTGCTCTTTTCTACCACATATACAAAATTTTGTGGCCGTAAAGTCCAATCAAAATTCATTTTCTTTTGCTTTTTTTGTAGGAATTTGGGAGTAAACCATGCCAGTGGTTAAGAGTCTCCTAGTCCCAGCAGGTAAGTTCAAGGTTTGTCGATTTAATTTAGAGATAGATAAAACTGGGTAACCGTGTTAATCATTTTGTAGCAATATATCTGAAGAAGTGAGCTGTGGCCCACAAAAGCTCATACCCTACCACAAATCTTGAGTCTAATAGGTGCTACTGGACTCTTGCTCTTTTCTGTTTTGTTTCTGTTAGTTTTATATTACTTCCCAATTTTCAGAGTCAGTTTGCAACCTTTCCATACATTTCGAACATTGTGAGTTCTTTGAGGAAAAGCAAGGCTTCCACTCTGACTGAAGGTTTTTCCATCCTCCTAGCATAGATGTGATTTCAGGCTTATGCAAATTGTTTGACGGGAAGTAAGATTTGAACTATGAGTGAAGCTTTTTCCACATTCTATGACTTTATAAGGTTTGATGGATGCTTTGATGGGAAATAAGGATTCCTCTTTGACTGAAGCTTTTCCCACATTCAAGGCATTTCTTTCTCTCTTGTGTGAATACTTTCATGAATAGCAAGGGATCCACTCAGACTGAAGCTTTTCCCACACTCCAGGCATTTGTACGGTTTCTCCCCTGTGTGAATTATTTGATGAACAGAAAGGGATCTACTGCCCCTGAAGCTTTTTCCACACTCCCGGCATTTATAATGTTTCTCCTCTCTGTGAACTCTTTGATGGTAAGTAAAGGATTGCCTATGACTGAAGCGCTTTCCACACTCCAGGCATTTATAAGGTTTCTCCCCTGTGTGCATTCTTTGATGAACAGCAACATCTCCACTTCGACAGAAGCTTTTCCCGCACTCCTGGCATTTATATGGTTTCTCCTCTCTGTGAGTTCTTTGATGGTAAGTAAAGGCTTGTCTTTGACTGAAGCTTTTCCCACACTCCAGGCATTTGTATGCTTTTTCCTCTGTGTGAATTCTTTCATGGACAGTAAGGTATGACTTCCGACTGAAGCTTTTCCCACACTCCAGGCATTTGTATGGTTTTACCTCCGTGTGAATACTTTCATGAAGTGCAAGAGATCCACTGTTCCTGAAGCTCTTTCCACACTCTAAGCACTTACAAGGTTTCTCCCCTGTGTGAGTTCTTTCATGGTAAGTAAGGGCTTCTCTCTGTCTGAAGTTTTTCCCACACTCCAGGCATTTGTATGGTTTCTCCCCTGTATGAATTCTTTGATGAACAGCAAGGGATCCACTGCGCCTGAAGCTCTTTCCACACTCCATACATTTGTATGGTTTCTCCCCTGTGTGAATTCTTTGATGAACAGCAAGGGATCCACTTTCCCCGAAGCTCTTTCCACACTCCAGGCATTTATAATGTTTCTCCCCTGTGTGAATTCTTTGATGAACAGCAAAGGATCCTCTGCTCCTGAAGCTCTTTCCACACTCCAGGCATGTATATGGTTTCTCCCGTGTGTATATTTTGGTGAGAAGAAAGGCTTGCACGCTGAGTGAATCTTTTACCACACTCCAGGCATTTATATGGTTTCTCGCCTGAGTGAACTCTTTGATGGCGAGTAAGGTGTGTACTCTGACAGAAACTTTTTCCACACTCCAGGCATTTGTATGGTTTCTCCCCTGTGTGAATTCTTTCATGGATAGTGAGTTGTGTACTGTCACTGAAGCTCTTTCCACACACTAGGCATTTATAACGTTTCTCCTCTGTGTGAATTATTTGATGAACAGCAAGGGATGCACTGTCTCTGAAGCTTTTCCCACAGTATTGGCATTTGTATTTCTTCTCTGTGTGAATTCTTTGATGGCGAGTTAGGTTTCCTCTATTGCTGAAACTTTTTCCACACTCCAGGCATTTAGATCGCTTCTCCCTTTTGTGAATTCTTTGATGAGAATTAAGCTTGTTTGTCTGATCAATTTTTTTTCCACATTCCAGCCTTTTAAGTACTTTTGCCCTGGTATCTGTATTCCAATGAATATCAACATCTGATTGTTCAGGAAGATTTTCCTCATTTGCCATTCTCTCAGTCCAATTGCCTCCTTTGTATATTTTTCGGAGTACTGTAACTTCATGAGAGATCTCACCCTGTAAAGGACCAGAACTATTCCTTGGTGGGAATTTCCCCTCTTCCTTCCTTGGTGCATTACAATATTCAGTGTTCTCTTTCCATGACAGACAGGCATCTTCCTTTTCTATTACTGCAGGTTCTTTTGTTTTCTTTGCTGACTCCAAGAAACTTCCTGCAGAAAGAGAGAGAGAAAGCTGGCATGATCACAAAATAGAAAAATGCAGCCTAAACCTTAGGGAAAGCACTAAATAAACTGCTGAGGAGGATGCAAGAATTCAAAAGCTTGGTGTCCAGAAACACTATGATAACCCACCAAGCGTGTCAGAGTGGCCCAGCATTTTGGATATATGGTGCCTAACAGTCTCTCTCCCCCTTCTGGCTTTGGGGGCATTTATCAGTGTTTCAGCACAATGGAAAATAATTTTATATTATGGATCTGAAATACAGTACCAAGAACCAAGTTGAATCCCATGGCCATGGTTGAGAGATGTATTAATGTACAGCTGAAACACTGCAGAAAAGAGAAGGGGGTGCTAGGAAACTGCTTGACAATCCTTATAAATTGTAAGCTGCCGTGATCTTACAATAAATTCTCTAAATCCTTGACTTACTCCACCAGCAGTGGAAAGAGTGGCAGCTGTCAATCTTGCCTCACCCTGAAGGGAGAAGCACTCCCAGCTCCCCAAAGAGCCCCCTGTTCCCCCAGAGCCCTTCCTGCATCCAAGGCCAACGTGCACACCCTCCCAACTGGCCTGACAGTTTCTCTCTCCCCCCATTCTCTGCAGCCCTCCCCTTGCTCACACCCCTCCTTCACACAGTTTTGGATACTAAATCAGCACCAGAACAGAAGAATCCTGGCTATAGTATGAACTGGGAGAGCCAGGATTTCCTCTGTGAGATGCTGGATTTTATAGCGGGGTGTTCTACTTCGGGGTAACCCTTGTGTGCCTGGGATCAGTGCTCAGAACCACTTACATTAGGGTCCCCCACCACTCTGCCTAAGGGAGCAAAGGTGCCCACCAGCTCCTTTCCTGGCACCTGCCCAGAGTTCATCAATACTGGGTGGGTCCATTCCACAGCAGGGCTTCGTCATGACCATGCAGTTTTTTAGAAAGTTCTTTGTGCAGCAGGCACTCCACAAGGACTTGTGCTGTATGACTAGGTAAACTGCTGTTCCTGTCCGCCATCACCTCCTGTACCCCCCCCTCCACCGTGGGGTGGGGAGAAAATCCATTTCCTCCTCTGCATGAGCCAGCCAGGGAGCCGAGATCCTTGGAGGGATAGGAGAAAACCCCTGCCCCTTTGCAAGCCAGCTGGTTAGCTCCTGCCCCCTGGGCTGCCCCTGCCAGGATGAGAGAAAAGTTTCCATCTCCCTTGCAAGCCGGTGGGATTGTTCTCCCGCTGGGCACGGCTGCCGGGAATGGGAGAAAAGCCCCTCCCTCTGCTATGCAAGCTGCGTAAAATGTGTTTACTTGGAGTTTCTTTGGGCCACATCTCTGTGGTAAAGCACACGCTTCGCGCACACAAGGCCCCGGGTTCAGTGACCAGCATCTCCAGAGAAAGGGATCTCATGGGAAACCATCTTGTCAGGGACCCGCTGTGGAGCAGGCAACACTTGGGAAGAAAAGCCCCCCAGTCTGCAGATGAGATTCCTCTTCTGCTAGCTGGGACTGCACTGTGATGACATAGCGCTGAGTGTAACTGTGATGAATTGTGGGATCTCTCTGTGTTTCAAGAGGTGTTTCTGCTCAATAAGCAGGGATAGCACCCGCACCTTGCTGTGCACAAGAAACAAAGATCCTGCTCAGCGCCCAGGGATGCCTCTCGAGGCCTCCGATGGGCAAGACGTGGACCACCAATTGCCACCTACCCAACGCTACAGGAAGGAAGACTCTACATAGATCCCCACCCACAATGGTTGCAATGCCACACTGGATTCCTGCAGAGGAAGTTTTCCAGCTGAGCCCAAACTGACATGATGAAGAAAGGTCATCTCTCAAAACACGACCTCATCCGTGCTGAAAGAAACAGTCCACTTAACACCCACCAAATTTTAAGTAAGTTGAACCACAGGACAAATTCTATAGGTCCCTGAACAAGCTGCCCCTAGCCACTCTCCACTTTTTCATTGGGTGGGGGGGGGGGTCCCAAGTCTTTCTCCAAGATACAGGAAGCCTCAGGCAACACACAGCAGCAACCAGGGAAGCCCCCCAAGGCAGGCTCAGCCCACAAAGCCCAACAGAGCCAACGTCAAATAGGAGAACATCACACCAGAACTATCAATCCAGAGAAACTTAGCAGAAAAAAAAACTGAAACAAAAGACACTGGTACAAGCTGAACAGAACTCGTGCCAGGCAGAACCCAGGGCCAATGAGAAACCTATTCGACCCAATGCAAAGCCAGAGAACCCCAGCACCCAGACCAGGCCATGGCACACGGCAAGCAAGCAACACTGACACAATCACACACACACACACACACACAGCCATCCTGCCTTCTCCCCCCACTCCTGTTTCCTGCAAAGTCTAGGGTGGAGGGTGGAGGGTGGGAAGCTGCTGCAATCTTTCAAATGAGATTTCCACATATTCCCAAATAGATGTGGATAATTCTGGAATGTATGTACTGGCATATTGGAATATTCTTGAATAAGCCAGATATATTTTGATATAACCAAAGAATATCAAATTGGAATTTTTCAGGTACACGGCCAGGTCAGGAATAAAAACCTGCACGCCCCTAACAACAGACATTTGGGAATGACAATATCCAACAGATGAGGTAAGGAACAGGCCGGGCATCTGGAGAAGGGAGTTTTGGTGCTTAAATATCTATACCCTGAAAATCTGGTTGGTCTCACAGGTGCTGCTGAACTCACAACTCTGCTGAATTATTCAGGAGGCCTTTTTATGCAGGTAGGAGGGCTGGACTGTACCAAAATGGTTCAGATTAAAGATCTGGTAAAGGATAGGGACTGTAGACTATACCACTGAGTACTGATTGTTGCTGTACCCAATGGCCTTGTTTACTGGATGTCCCAGCCGTACTTGATACTGACAATGCTATGCAATCCGTCTTGAGTTTCAGTGACAAAGGAAGATTATGAATAATGTAAATAATTTTTCTTTTTAAATTCCAGGTTTGGAAATTCATAGTGATTGAAGTAGTTTGGAGATCTGTTGTAAAGGGAGATCTCCGGGCCCCACTTGGCGGTTCAAGAGCAACACGTTCTGCAGCGTATTGTTGCAGTGCTCCACTTGTTCATTCACATTTGGAACCCCCCAAGCCTGATCTCTGCAAGCACACCGTGTGTGTTTAGACCAGCTTTCCAAGAGTGGTGGGAGGGAGAAGCAGCGGTTGAGCTCACAGTCCCTAAAGTGGGGAAGTGCAATATGCCACCCCTGCGCTTCGAGATCTTCATTACTCATCAATGTTCTTTTGCAAAGAAGCAACTGGGAGGATAAAGAGCGCTGCGGAAATCGAGCTTCCCTTGGGAGGAAGCGCAGGCAACACACCGTCCCATGGCAGATCTAAGCAAGTACCTGCCAATCCCTCCTCTTCATCAGAAAATGGGAGAAACAGCCCTTCCTCTTCCTCCAGCCAGGATATGAGGTCAGGTTTGGCAATCGGGGGTCCTGTTTATCAGAAATAATACAGAATTATGACTCTTCAGTGTGCACATAAATCCAGCAATTCCAAGCCAGCTTGACTGTCCCTCCAGATAGGCAAGTAAGAGGGGTGGGGCGGAGTGCAGCACGGGGCGAAGAATCCTCCGTCTGGCACTGGCAGTTCCGTGCCCACTCCCTGCCCACCTGAGACTGAAATGCCAGAGAGCCCTGCAGAGCTCCTTCCACAGCGCAGGAGGGCAAAGCCCAGGGAGGAGGGGAGCCCCTTCTGGGACCATCCCACCCGCCAGGCCAAGCGTCCCTTGGCACCTCTTCTCAGGCACTCCAGGGATAGGACTGCCAGGCAGGGGCTCCCTCTCTGCAAGGGGGACCCAGAAGCCCTCCTACATCCGAGGAAGGAGCACGGAGGGGGGCAGGGATCAGCCACTGGGCCCAGGGAAGACTGCCTGGCCAGGCCCTTCCTCCTTAAGGCCTTCTTCGCTGCCACTCCTCACAGCAACTAGGAGGCAGCCCAGGAGAGAAGCGTCCTCACCCAAGGAGGCCACATGGCCAAAATTCTCCAGCATGACTTCCTTGTACAGGGCTCTCTGGGCCGGGCGCAGCAGGCTCCACTCCCCCTCGGTGAAACGCACAGCCACCTCTTCGAAGGACACCCCGCCCTGGAAGGAGAAGGAGGAGGAAGATCTTTACATCACTGGAAAGTCGGAAGACTCGCAGAAAGAGGGGGGGGAGAGCCCTGTGGGGACTTTAGGCTGATCCTGCACTGGGCAGGGGGTTGGACTAGATGGTCTGTATGGCCCCTTCCAACTCTATGATTCTATGATTCTATGACATTTGGCACCCCCCTCCCAGACCTCTTTGGGGCATCTTGAGGCCAAACAGTCTGTCCTCACTGGCAGAGGGTGAGCAGCCTTGTGGGGAAGGGGCCAGAGGTGTCCGTATCAGAGAGGAGCAGAAAGTTTTGAGTGGGAAATTCATGGCCCAGTAATAGTCTCTGTTGGGCTTCTCTATACAGGCCATCTTAGGCAGGGGGTGACTGTTCTTCTGCTTCCCCCTGGCATGAGCAGCGCCAGAACCAGGGGCAAGGAGTCCAGTCCAATAAGTATTACAACTGACCAGGAAGCATTCCTGCTCTCCACTGAATGGCTCCCCTCTGGGACCCCCCCCCCTCCTTACCTTAGCTGGCTGCATGGCGGCTCTTTTCCCTTCACCACATGGAGCAGATGGCGGAGAAAGTCTCGAGAGCGTCTTCTCCCTCTTGCCTTGCAGTGAGAAAGAGAAGGAGGGTGGGAAGCCGTTTTTGGTACTCACAGATTTCTATGCCAGCTCCTTTCATCTCTGGATTAGCTTCGGGGCACAATGCCAGATCTGATGGAGGAGGCTGAGGAGGGTTTCACCCAGTATCTCTCCCCCCAAACCAGACCATGTTTATGAGGGGAGTCCCACCTTCCTTATTCATCTCCCCTCCCGGAAATGCTTCTTCTCAGCCCATTTTTGGGGCAATGATCTCCTGGCCCTGCCTGAGGCCCCCCCTCGAGGGAAGCCCAGCCCCCTCCCACCTGCTCCACACAACTGGCAGAGCCCAGAAGGGACAGGAAGGAGTGCCCCACTCGAGGCGGCAGGTGGGAAAGTTCCAGCTCCAAAAGAGTTCCCTGCACATAGAAAGCTAGCACTGAACGGAGGCAGTTTCTGCCCTCTTTCTGTGCTTAATGTGCTGCTTTCCTGCAGCAGGGAGTTTTTAACATTGTAGGAAAACTTTCCATGTTCTGCTCCTCCACTGCCGTCTGGAGTGAAGCTGCCCCTTGAGCCCACCTTCAGGGAAAGGGGCTTAAATAACAGGGCAAATCAAGCGAGCCCCCTCCCCAATTCCAGGTCTCTGTCCCTTCCTCCTCTTGCATGTGTGAACCCGGCCTGAGAGCTATATGAGTGCTGGGCAGGGAGGGCGTTCCTTGTTTTCGGTCCAGCGCGGCTGACCCTGAAGGAATCCTGGGCCTGGGGTGAAGAATCCCTGGGGGACTGGAGCCCCCCTACCCCTTCCCACACCTGCAGGAGAGTAAAGGAGCAGCCCAGGAGTTACAGGAAACAGGCCAGGATTTCCAAACAGGAATGGGGGGAGGGGAGGGGGGGCTCCTCAAACAGACACCCCACCAAGCAGCAAAGGGTCTTTGGGAGCCTGAGGCGGAAGGAGTGGCGAGGAGGGGAGGGAAGTCCTGCTGGGGCCACCCTGAAAAGCAGCCGAGGGGGAGGAGGGGGCTCCTCTCCCCCCCCATCTCTTGCTCCTCCTGCTGTTCCCCTCCCTTGACCCCCTCCCTGGTTCAAAGAACAGCAAACTGGTCCTTTTCCTCTTTGCACCTCCGGTGGGTCTTTTATTCTCTGGCTTTGCAGGCAGCTGACGCAGGGAGGGATCTGGGGGGGTCTCTTTCACCCACAGCTTCCCCTGTATTCTCTCTGCCTTGGGACTTGCATTGCAGCCCCTCCCTCTGCATTTCCCCCCCTTCCCCCCCAAAGCCGGATCCCCCACCCCCTGCCGCCCCCTCCTTCCTCTCTGCTTCGGGTCTTGCAGCCCCCTCCCCATATGCCCCCTCCCAAGCCCCTCTCAGCTCACCCGATTCCTCCCAGCCCTTCAGAGAAAAGCCGGAGACACAAAAGCCTCTTTGGCAAGGGGGGGGGGACAGGAAATGGCGTTTCCCCGGAGGCCCCCCCCCGCACCTCTCTAGGACTGAGTTTCTCCCTTTAACTCTTGGAGAGCCGCGTAAGATATTGGGGATAGGAAATCATCCAAAGTCCCAGGGAAGAGATCCGTCGATTTAGTGCACAAACGGGGGCTCGTTTGCAGAATTAATCTTTTGTTTCGTGGGTGTTTTGTGTCGTTTAGCACGTCAGCCTGAGACTTGCTTGTGCTCTTTTGACGCATTTCTTCTGCTCCACATTGGACTTGGGCTGAGCCTGCAACGGAGAAAGACGCACCCCTGCGGCCTGCTGCCGGTCTCCCTGACACTCTGAGCTGGCGTCTCCGAGGGGAAGAGGGATTCTGTTGGTTCGCTTATGTCACTTATAACCCACCTTTTCACACTGAGACTCAAGGGGGATTACATAGTGTGGGATTAGCACAGTCAATACCAAGGACATTTCGATAAACAATGCCATAGGGTGTATAAATGCGGATTTGCAAAGATAGAGGATCCGGCTGCTTGCCTGGCCTGTGTGGCTGTGAGATATCAAGGCTTCCTGCGTGGAAGTTCTCAGTGGGAAGGTGGGGAAATTCTCAGACCCTGTCCTGGCGGATTCTTTAATACGCAGCCAGTTGAGGGCTGGCCCTGCTCAGTTCTGGGAGAGTTTTCCTCTGTCATTTAAAAATCTCTGAGAGATCTATGGAAGATAAACTCTCTGAGAGAGACAGCAAAGGAACAGAGGAAGAACAGACAGAGAGCTTCTTTGCGTTAATGATTTTATTTAAAGGAAAGCACACCTCTTTTAGTGCGGCAAGAACTTGATAAGTAAATACAGATCCAAATATGTCGTACAATGACATAAAAAACAAATGCAGTAAAAATCAGGTCTCCTAACCTTTCTCAAACTTAGCTAAATATACGAGGGTAGGGCAAAACAGGTTTTAAGCTGATTGGCAAAATGCTATGTAAAGTTTTGAAGCCCTCCTACCAAAATATTGTATATCTAACAGCCAAGTGGCTCTGGTGTGTGTATCCATGAATCCAAGAATCAGGGCTACTTAGCTACAAAACTCCTCAGAGTCCCCCAAACCAAAAAGGTGTAAAATTACTCAGGAGGGTTTAAATCCTCCTCAAAACAAAAGCTTTCCTGCCCATGTGCAGAAGTCAGCAGAACTGGCACTTGGTCCACCAACACACTCCGAGGGGGCATCCATCGCAGGCTCTGAGCCATCTGAGCCACCCCCTCCCAAATGTATAACGGAGGACTCTGCTGTACCTGAAGACCTCTGCCTGTATTCCGGCCCATTGGTCAGAATGGGAAGACCGTTGGCGACTGGAGTAACTTGCTCCGCTTCGACTTCACCGGATCCAGTTTTCAAGGTTCTCCACTTTGAGGCAATGGGACTGGTGGCATTCCCTACCATGGAGGGGGTGACAGATGTGACGAAAGAAATTTGGTCGATTCCAGCATCCTTCAAAGAAGTTAGATAACCTCTACAAGACCAAGCAAGACGGGGCTGGGTTTTTATTCAGTCACCCTCCTGCTAACTCCGTAGTTACAGAAACCCTCCAAAGCAAGGGTCTTCTACGAGGTGCTGGGCATTCTGGCCCCACAGGTAAAGAGAGCAGGAAGCTTGATATTTTGGCACACTGGGGATTGCTCTGCAAGAGCTGTGGCCTCAGCCATCGCAATTTGGAGACACGCGTGGCTTAAGACTATTAGATTGGCTCCACGCCATTGATTGAGGGCTGAAGACCAACCCTTCGAGGGAAATTATCTTTTCTTGTCTACTACTGATGATGCCCTCAAGAAAATAGAGGATGGTAAGGTGGCTGCTAGGTCCCTAGGTATTGCCCCGGTCACTCCATATAAGCGCTGGTTCCCTTCCAGAACTTATCCCAAATACAATCCCAGGTACAGTCAGTTCTAATCTCAACCGTCCCAACAGTACCCTCAGAACCAGCCACATGCTACTTCTTCGGTGCCATCCAACCAGCCTCGATGGAGGTATTTCCGCCATAAGTCAAAGGATGGTTTCAACTCCCCCAGAGAGCAGTCAGGCTCCATGAAACAAAGTTTTTGATGCCATGGCGTCTTTCCCGCTCCCTGTCAGTCAATACCTGCCTCTACTTGTATGGGAGAAAATCACCCAGGAACTCTGGGTACTTTCTATAGTCCGGGAGGGTTACTTCCTGGAGTTCAGGACCGTCCCTCCTCTGTTGAACCCTTCTTTACCTCAAGCACTTTGGGTGAAGGAAGTGCAGGGTCTCTTGTTAAAACAAGCAATAGAATCGATCCCAAACCGCAATTCTGAAGGGGTTTATTCCCACTATTTTATGGTGGACAAGAAGTCAGGGGGCTCCTGTCCCATCTTAAATCTCTGTTTTGTAAACAAGTGTATTCTTCCAAGAAAGTTCAGAACGTTGTCGTTAAAGGGTGTGTTATCTCTCTTAGAAAACCACTGTTGGTTTGTTACTGTTGATTTGAAGGACTCTTACTTTCACGTTCCAATAAATATTTGTCATAGAAAATAACTTCATTTTCAATGCGGTTCTGAAAGGTTCCAATACAGGGTCCTTCCCTTTGGCCTCTCCTATGCCCCTTGGGTATTTACCAAGGAGATGGCAGAAGTGGTTGGCCACCGCAGGAAGAAAGGGTGCACCGTATCCCCCTATCTAGACAACTGGCTTATTGGGGGCCGTTCCAAAGAGCTGGTCTCTTAAACTTAGTCCTGTCGACCCTCCACCAATTGGGACTGTGGGTGAACGTGGAAGATCTTCCTTCGTTCCATGACAGAAGGTAACTTTCGTGGGAGCAGTGTTGGACTCCACTCTAATTCGGGTGTTTCCTACCATGGAACAGATAAAGCAGTTCGTAGTCCCTGTGAACAAGGTACGCTGTTTCAGACACCAAAGCGCAAAAAGCAAATTCAAAAACTGTTAGGTTTTCTGACCTCTCTGACACTGATAGAATCGTTTGCCAGGCTCCGGTGCCAGCCGTTACAAAACTGGTTTGTCAGGAAGTTTCATTATACACTGATCTCTAACCTGGTGGAACGACAAACGGAACCTAATGGTGGGGACCCCGTTTGGTTCCAGCCCTATTCAGCTCTCCATTTTTAGGGATGCCTCCCTATCTGGGCGAGGGGCATTTTCCAGAAGCAACCAAGTGCAGGGTCTTTGGTCTCAACACGAGCCTGAACTACATATCCATCTTTTAGAACTAAGGGTAATTCGGTTTGCTCTGAAAGCTGGCTTCGCCTTGTCAAGGACAAGAATGTCCAGATATGCAGGGGCAACACAACAGCCAGGCATTATCTGAACAAGCAGGGGGGGGCACAGCCTCTCCGCCCTCTCCCAGGAATCTTCCCTGATTTGGGGATGGGCAACTCAACACCAGGTCTCCCTGTCAGCCACCCACATCGCGGGGGAGGACAACACTCTGACGGATGCCCTGAGTTGGTCCAGGGACCAGAACTATGAATGGTCTCTTCACAGGGATTTCCTAGACCTTGTATTTCTAAGGTGGGCGGGGTGTGTGTGTGTGTTCCCAGCACAGACCTCTTTGCTACTTCACTCAACAAAGGGAGGCCTCGGTACTGCTCTTGAGCAGGCGAACGAAAGTCATCCCTAGGAGACACACAGAATCAGAGAGTTGGAAGGGGCCATACAGACCATCTAGTCCAACCCCCTGCCCAGTGCAGGATCAGCCTAAAGCATCTCTGACAAGTATTCATCCAGCCTCTTCTTGAAAACTGCCAGTGAGGGAGAGCTCACCACCTCCCTAGGCAGCTGATTCCACTTTTGAACTACTCTGACCGTGAAAAAGTTTTTCCTAATATCCAGTCGGTACCTTTGTGCATGTAGTTTTAGCCCATTGCTTCGCGTCCTACCTTCTGCTGCCAACTGGAACAGCTCCCTGCCCTCCTCCAAATGACAGCCTTTCAAATATTTAAAGAGAGCAGTCATGTCCCCCCTCAACCTCCTCTTCTCCAAACTAAACATTCCCAAGGCCCTCAGCCTTTCCTCGTAGGGCTCAGTCTCCAGACCCCTGATCATTCTCGTCACTCTCCTCTGCACTCTCCATTTCCTGAACATTTCCTTTTCCTCCCTTAGCTTATTCTGGAGCTCTCTGTTCATCCACATCAGTTTCTTGGAGCCCTTACCATGTTTCCATCTTGCTGAGATAGTGAGGGCTTGAGCTTGCAAAAGCACATGTTTGAGAAGGGCCCACCTTTCCCTTGCGCCTTTCCCTTCCAGCACACTCCCACGGAATGACTCTCATTAAGCCTCTGAGTTCATCGAAGTTGGCCCTACGAAAATCTAACCTACAAGTCTGGCTATGAACTTCCTTGGCCCCCCACAGCAATTGGAATTCAAGGAGGACATGGTCACTTCCCCCTAAGGTCCCCGCCACCTTCATCTCATCTACCAATTCTTCCCTGTTGGTTAATATCAAGTCTAGTATGGCCGAACCCCTTGTCGCTTCCTCCACCTTTTGAAAAAGGAAGTTATCGGCCAGGCAGGTCAGGAAATTGCGTGATTCATGATGCTTTGCAGAGCCTGTCTCCCAGCACACATCGGGGAAGTTGAAGTCACCCATAATTACAAGGTTCTGATGTCTGGATACTCTGCCAATCTGTTCAAAGAGGGCAGCATCCGTTTCTTCTCGCTGGTCGGGTGGTCTGTAGCCTCCCAACCAGAAGTCATGTTCTGGCAAGTGGACATGTTTCCCCCTTTGGCCTGTGGTGTAGAGAAAAATGCTTAACTGTTATTTTTTTTTATTACGCTTTTCTCAAGTAGAATGGTTCCTTAAAACTTTGGCCCAGAGGTGCTGTTTTCCTAAGACATTCTTCAGCCCAGAAACTCCCCCCCCCTTTTCTGCTGCTAGCCGCTTCTCTTGAGAATGGAGCGGTCTCTTGTTGCTTCCCGAACGTGCAGACCTTGGAGATTAGACAAGACACTGAGAGCACGAGAGCCTCCACGGCCAGGCAGTATGCCAATTAACATTCTTGCCTAACGAGACTAATTGCACCTGCAAGACAGGACGTGGGTATCAAGGACTGCAGCCTTGCTCCGAGCTCGTTCTTGCACGTGGTCACTTTTGACTATGAGATCACTTTCTCGCTAGCTGATTGGAGAATGGGCCCTCCCCGCTCAGGTGGCGAGAATGGTATAAAAACCCATTATCCATTATGGAGACTTCAGACCTGTGTGGGTTATAGTGACTACCATTGAAACTCGCTCAGAGTCTCAAAATCTGGCTCTGTCTGGGGATGGCTGTTCCCGGACCCATCCTTTTTGCTGTGCTGTGAAGCCTAGCTGTTTTGCCTCTTGGCCAGAGATTTTGCCTTTTGCTTTCATGACAACTTTTGAGATTTAACTTCTGCTTTGATATTGGTATTATTAGCTAGAGCTAATAAGCTATAGTGTTTATTGTTTTAATCCTCACATTCTGTCTCGTGCATTTTGATGTGACCTTGCACCTTAATAAATAATTACGTTATACTTTGTGTGTGGGTGTGTGACTTTAGGGTCTCAAAATTCAAGGTACTTTTGCCGAACCCATTTTTGCAAATTCTCGTGAACCACCTACCTCATAACTATATTTGGCTGTGAACTCTGCCTGCAACAATACTCTTGCAGGGTAGACTTTGCTACATCTAGCACCCTTATAGGCTTGGAGAGGTGTCCCTCCCCTCCTAAAGCTTTGGGACCCCTGAGGGACTGGTGGCAGAATTTGAGGGCATTGGAGGGGCTTTCCTTCTCTTGCCAGTTTGATAATTTTGTTTAGCCCGGCTGATAGAGCTTTGCTGGCTCTTCCCCTTAGCTGGGTCGAGGCACCGGGGGCCTGTAGCCGTGACATATGGACCACAGCTTGGCTCCTTCGTCGACATCCTTGCAATCTGTCCTGGACTGTCTGATTCTATTAAAAAAACAAGGACTCTCCAGCTCCTCCGTGAAGGTCCATCCGGTGGCCATTTCAGCCTGTCGTGAGGGAGTGAAGGGGAAGTCCCTCTTCTCTCAACCTGAATGCAAATCCTTCCTTAAAGGGTTAGCTAACGTTGACCCTCCAGTGTCCAAACCCTAACATTAACTTTGGTTCTAACAACTCTCATGCATAAACCTTTCAAGCCTCTCGCTATTTGTCCTCTCAAACGTCTATCAGTCAAAACAGCCTTTTTAGTGGCTACAGTATCAGCTAGGAGGGTGAGTGAGAATTGCGAGCCCTGAGGTACGATCCACCTTTCCCCAGAATGTTTGCAGACAAGATGGTTCTCCATCAACGTCTCCAGTTTCTACCCAAAATATTCTCTGCTTTTCATCCCAACCAGGACATTACCCTGCCTCTGTTTTCCCTTCACCCTCCACAGAGGCTGACAGGTTCCTGCACACACTGGACGTCCAACGCGTGCTGTGTTTCTGCCTGAACAGGACTATTGCCTTTAGAAAGGACCCAGACTTATTTGTCTCCTTCAGAGGATCCAAGCAAGGGCAGAAGGTGACTGCTCAGACCATCTTCAACTGGGTGGTGTGTCTCATCAAAGAGTGCTATAAGCACGCCAAGCAGCCTTGCCCTCTGGATGTCAGGGCGCACACTGCAAGAGCCCAGTCTACCTCATCAGCATTGAATTTGGGCATTCCACTCGTGGATTTATGTGAAGTGGCCACCTGGTTGACACCGTCCACCTTTATTAAACATTATTTAATTCACGTATCTCCAGGAGGGACGCTGCACCAGGATCCCTAGCCAAACTGGCCTGGGGGAAATTGCTTCCTGACCCCAAAGTGGCGATCAGCCTTACCCTTGGCTTGTAAGAAGGGGCCACAAGAACTGGGCACTGATGCAACCTCTCCAGCCCTCCCTCGCATGATCTGCCCAGGTTCACAGAATCAGCATTGCTGATTTATAGTCCTTAGAAAGATAATACAAGTCTGGGAGAGAGAGTGGATTGTTATAAAGAGATGGGGGGATATATTATTAAAACGTACAGAAAGTAAGATTTCTGAGAATTCAGGATCCCATCTGTTGGCAGACGACATTATAGCAGTTAGAAAAACTTGAAGCATAGCTTTAGCAAGATCATATAAATACTTGTAACTTAAAATATATCTTCGTCATGCTTTTACATAGCTCTAAATTCTATACATACTTGCTAAGACATAACAGCCTTATGTTAATCTAGTATTACTAATGAATAGATTATTAAAAGTAGGTGAATTTCAAGAGGGATAAATGACTGTGGAAAAGGTCAGTGGTGTCCTTGGAGTATGCTCATGTGAAAAGCATTTCCTTCCACAAATATGGTTGCAACACGAGGACCCTCCAACTGGCAAACGACCACTGAGTGATCATGCAGCCCAGACAAAGGGAGAAATTTGGAATTTGATTGGTCCACAAGAGAGGTGGATTCTTAATTCAGGGGATAAATGAGACACAACTGCTTATGCACTTCACCGGGAGAAACAAACGCTTATGGGATTACCCCTTTTCCCTTATCTGTTCCCTCTAGGTACCGTCTCCCATCGAAGAACCATCAGCCCAGTTGGCGGACCTTCCGTTCTCATCCTTTGAATTTCACCCCCTATTGGAGTCGGTAAGAAGTATTTGCTGGTTTCCGTTACCTAGTTCTATGTGCAACGTACGTACCCTTTTTACCTACGTTGCACATAGAACTAGGTAACTGAAACCAGGACTGTCTGTACTAAGGAAAATACTTTGTACTGAACAAGATCAGGGAAGAATTTCTCATGTGAATGCCAAAGGTAGGCCTAACATGGATGTATCTTAATGGATAAATCTCTATGAAATACACATCTTGTAGTGTTCAGTGTCTTTTCCTAGACAGCTGGTTCCTTGTGCAAGGCAAAGAGAACACCTTTCTAAGTACCAGTTCAGCCTAGATAAGATATAGAGTCGTGCCACATAAATCTTCCTAATGCAGATGAGGGCATTTCTGTTCAGGAATTAGCACTGGCGTTTTAATCCTTGTGGAGGAAATATTAAGCTGTTTTCTGATATTATTTATCGTATGTTTTTTTACTATTTTATAGTATTGCTTTCCAGTTTTCAGGGTCCGTTTGGTTTAATTGCAACATTTTTCCACATCCCAAGCATTGCTACGGTTTCTCTCCCATGTGAAGTCTTTGATGAGAAGCAGGGCTTCCATGCCGACTGAAGGTTTTTCCATACTCCTAGTATGGATATAATTTCTCCCTTGTGTGAATGTTTGACGGAAAGTAAGGTTTGAATAATAACCATTTCTCATATTCTATGCCTTTATATAGTTTGATGGA
The DNA here is from genome assembly GCF_028583425.1 of Eublepharis macularius. Lineage (NCBI taxonomy): Eukaryota > Metazoa > Chordata > Lepidosauria > Squamata > Eublepharidae > Eublepharis > Eublepharis macularius. Next base: position 187,972,442 of record NC_072793.1, read on the forward strand.
TGCTTTGATGGGAAGTAAGGTTTCCTCTCCGACTCAAGCTTTTGCCGCACTCTAGGAATTAGTACTGTTTCTTTCCTGCGTGGATTCTTTCATGAAGAGTAAGTTTTCTACTCTCAGTTACCCTTTTCTCACACTTCTGGTATTTGTTTGGATTCTCCTCTGGGTGAATTCTTTGATGGGAATTAAGTTGTCTCCTCTGAATGAAGCTTTTTCCACACTCCAGGCATTTGTATGGTTTCTCCCTTGTGTGAATTCTTTGATGGACAGTAAGTTTTCCACTTTCCTGGAAGCTCTTTCCACACTCCAGGCATTTATATGGTTTCTTCCCTGTGTGAATTCTTTGATGAGTAGAAAGGCTTCCACTGTGACTGAAGTTTTTCCCGCACTCCAGACATTTGTATGGTTTCTTCCCTGAGTGAATTTTTTGATGGCAAGTAAGGTGTCCACTCAGACTGAAACTTTTCCCACACTCCAGGCATTTATATGGTTTCTCTCCTGTGTGAATACTTTGATGGACAGCAAGATATCGACCCTGACTGAAGCTCTTTCCACACTCCAGGCATTTATATGGTTTCTCTCCTGTGTGAATACTTTGATGGACAGCAAGATATCGACCCTGACTGAAGCTCTTTCCACACTCCAGGCATTTATATGGTTTCTCCCTTGTGTGAGTTTTTTTATGGCTATACAAACTTGCATTGAAAGTGAAGCTCTTTCCACACTCCAGGCATTTATAAGGTTTCTCCCCTGTGTGAATTCTTTGATGAACTGCAAGGGTTCCACTGTCTCTGAAGCTCTTTCCACACTCAGGGCACTCACATGCTTTCTCCCCTGTGTGAATTATTTGATGAGAATTAAGGTGTGCACCCTGACTGAAGCTTTTCCCACACTCCAGGCATTTATACGGCTTCTCTCCTGTGTGAGTTTTTTGATGGCTACGAAAATTTGCATTGTAACTGAAGCTCTTCCCACACTCCAGGCATTTATATGGTTTCTCCCCTGTGTGAATTTTTTGATGGCTATGAAGACCTGCATTAAAAGTGAAGCTCTTTCCACACTCCTGACATTTGTATGGCTTCTTCTGTGTGTGAATTCTTTGATGAACACCAAGATACCCACTGTTCCTGAAGCTCTTTCCACACTCCAGGCATTTATAAGGTTTCTCCCCTGTGTGAATTCTTTGATGGGAATTTAGGTGTGCATTCTGACTGAAGCTTTTCCCACACTCTACACATTTGTATGGTTTCTCTCCTGTGTGAATACTTTGATGGACAGCAAGATATCGACCCTGACTGAAGCTCTTTCCACACTCCAGGCATTTATATGGTTTCTCTCCTGTGTGAATACTTTGATGGACAGCAAGATATCGACCCTGATTGAAGCTCTTTCCACACTCCAGGCATTTATATGGTTTCTCCCCTGTGTGAGTTTTTTTATGGCTATACAAACTTGCATTGAAAGTGAAGCTCTTTCCACACTCCAGGCATTTGTAAGGTTTCTCCACTGTGTGAATTCTTTGATGGGAATTAAGCTTGTCTGTCTGGTCAAAGACTTTCCCACACTCCTGCCCTTTAAATACTTTTGTTCTGGTATCCGTGTTCCAATAAATGTCAACGTTTGATTTTTTTGGAAAATTTTCCTCATTTGCTGTACTCTCAGTCCAATTGCCTCCTTTGCATATTTTTTGAAGTACTGGAACTTCATGAGAAATATCACCTTGTAAAAGACCGGAACTATTCCTTGGTGGATGTTTTCCCTCTTTCTTCCTTGGTGCATTATGATATTCTGTGTTCTCTTTCTGTGGCAGACAGGTACCTTCTTTTTCGGTTACTGCAGGTTTTCTTTTGTTTGCTGCCTCCCAGTCACCTCCTGCAGAAAGAGAGAGAGAAAGCTGGCATGATCACAAAATAGAAAAATGCAGCCTAAATCTTAGTGAAAGCACTAAATTGCTGTGGAGGATGCAAGAATTCAAAAGCTTGGTGTCCATAAACACTATGATAACCCACCAAGCGTGTCAAAGAGACAGTTTCTCTGCCCTTCTGACTTTGGGGGCATTTATCAGTGATTCAGCACAGTGGGAAATAATTTTATATTATGGATTTGAAATACAGTACCCAAGAATAAAGGTTAACCCCCTCGCCAGGATTATGGAGAAGTGCTTTAATATACAGTTCAAAGATTGAGAAAAATTGAAGAGGACAGGTAGGGGGATTATAAATTGTGTGCTGCTGTAGTATTGCACAGCATGTTGAACACTGGCTGCAGCTGGGCTTTCTGGCCCCATGGAAGGGTGACCTGTGACAGAATTTCCCCCACCAGAGCTGGAATGACGCATCCTCCCGTTCTCAAAATGGCACCTCACCATTTGGGGCATCTGTTCTTCAGGAACAATAAGGGAGTTTGGTCCCTCCCCACCCCAAGGCTTCAGCTCCAGCAAGCCCCTCCCTCTTCCTATGGGAAGAAAAGTGAGGGGGGATTAAGGGTCAGGTTTATATTCAAAGAGAGAATCCAGCTTCAAACGTGGAAGTTCACTCTCCATTCACCTCAGATTGCTCCACTAGCAGTGTTCCAATGAATAGCAACGTCCGTTTTGTAATGAAAATTTTCCTCATTTGCAGTGCTCAGTCCAGTTGCCTCCTTTCAGTAATAATAATAACTGTGCTTATATACCGCTCTTCTAGACAGATTAGTGCCTCACCCAGTTCCTCACCCAGAGCAGTGAACAAGTTAGTGTTATTATTATCCCCACAATACAGCTGGGGAGCTGGGGCTGAGAGGAGTGGCTGACCCAAGGCCACCTAGTCAGCTCATGGCAGTAGTGGGATTCGAACCAGTATGGTGCAGATTCACAGCTGAACCACTTAACCACTGGGCTACAGCAGAAGTACTGGAACTTCATGAGAGATATCACCTTGTAAAAGACCGGAACTATTCCTTCGTGGGTATTTTCCCTCTTCCTTCCTTGGAGCATTACGATTTTCAGTGTTCTCTTTCCGCTGCATATCTTCTTTTTTGGTTACTGCAGGTTCTTTTGCTTTACTTGCTGACTCCCAGTCACCTCCTGCAGAAAGAGAGAGAAACCAGGCATGATCACAATAATGAAAAATGCAACCTAAACCTTAGGGAAAGCACTAAGCACAGGAAAGAAGGGCAGCTGTCAATCTTGCATCACCACTACAGGGAGGAGCACTCCCTGCTCCCCAAAGAGCCCCCTGTTCCCCCAGAGCCCTTCCTGCATCCAAGGCCAACGTGGCCACCCTCCCAACTGGCCTGACAGTTTCTCTCTCCCCCATGCTCTGCAGCCCTCCCCCTTCTGCACACGGTTTTAGATACTAAATCAGCACAGGAAGAGAAGACTCCTGGCTACCGTATAAAAATCAAGGGGAGAGCCAGGATTTCCTCTGCAAGATGCTGGATTTTATCGTGGTATGTTCTACTTTGGGGGACTCCTTGTGTGCCAGGGATCACTTATGCCAGCGTTCAGAACCAATTCCATTAGGGTTCCCCACCACTGTGCCCAAGGGAGGAAAGGTGCCCACCAGCTCCTTTCCTGGCACCTGCCCAGAGTTCATCAATATTGGGTGGGTCCATTCCACAGCAGGGCTTCATCATGACCATGCAATTTTTAAAAGTTCTTTGTGCAACAGGCACTTCACAAGCACTCGTGCTGAATGACTAGGTAAACTGCTGTTCATGTCTGCCATTCACTCCTGTACCCCCCTCCACCATGGAGTGGAGAGAAAATCCATTTCCAACCCTGCGTGAGCCAGCCAGGATACACTGACTGGCCAACATGCCTACACACCTCCAGTCACCATCCCAAACACACCAAACAATCCATCGTCTACAGCCGAGCTCTGCGTTACGTCCACGTCTGCTCCAATCCCTCTGACAGAGATTCTCGCCTGCAGAATCTACAACAGTATTCATATCCAAGTTTTATTTGGAAATCTGAATATACCCGGTGTTATTGGCTGTCAGGAAAATTTTTCAGGGGCTGGAGGGGGCATTTTTCAAGCAAAGAGTACTAAAATTGCAGGGATCGTAATCCTGCCTGTCCACTGAATGCTCTCCAAATTTGAAATGAATTGGACCACAGGGCCCTATTCTGTAGGCCTCTGAACCAGGTGCCCCCGGCCGCTCTCCATTGTTTCACGGCAGGAAAATCCACGGCTTTCTCCAAGACACAGGAAGCCTTAGCCAACACACAACAGCAACCAGCGAAGCCTCCGAAGGCAAGCTGAACCCACAAAGCCCAGCAGAACCAACGCCAAACAGGAGAATCCCACCAGAATGATCAAACCAGAGAATCTCATCACAGCCACCTGGGCTCCGAGAAGGAGCAGGAAAGAGAGGTGCTGGAGCAGTGAGTCTTTTCCTGTCGCCTTCCTTCCTAACGGCTGGGGGGGGGAATTTGCTGAGGTTATTGCGTGGGAGGACAGTGTTTTGGGGGGGGGTGAGTGTGTAGAGCCTGCTGCAAAGGGGTGCCAGTTGGTTCTGCCAACCTTTCACAAGAAGTCTTCTCAGGCAGCTTGGCAGGGGAATTATCAGGGAAGTACCATAAAACCTGAACTACCTCTGAAATAGATTGCAGCAGCATGGCGGGTGAGAGAGCTGAGGCAGTGACATGTACGGTCTGTGGCATGTTTGTGTTCTTGCCTGAGTTTAGCAGCAACTACAATTGCAGCTGGTAGCCCTACCGGAGGAGAAGATACAGGGACACGAGGCCCGCTTGTCCACACTCAATTTAACAAGGGAAGGTGAAGAGTACATGCACAGAACGCATGAAGCACTTTTCAGAGTGCAACAGGAGGAGGAGGGAAAGGCATCTCAGGATTTAGAAGAGGAAAAGGGTATCTCAGGATTTGGAGGAGGAGAAAAGGCTATCTCAGGATTTGGAGGAGCACCCAATGCAAGAGGCGGGCACATGGAAGAAAGTAACCCACGGGAGCAGGATAATCAGGTGACACTCTGAACCTCTGATGCTCAGCAATCGGTTCCAGGATCTCCACACAGATGTTGATTCTGGGCCCCTGGATCAAGAGTGACTCCCCCAGACTCCTCGAATCCTGAAAGAAATTTCTCAGGCGCCAGAGGATGAGAGGACTCGAGCTTCCATTCCCGAATATAGCAAAAGGTGTGTGCTGGTAATCGGGGACTCCCTACTGAGAGGGATAGAGGCAGATGTTCAAGCTGGATTCAGAAAAGGAAGAGGCACCAGAGATCACATTGCAAATTTACGATGGCTAATGGAACATACCAAGGAATTTCAGAAGAAAATCAGCCTGTGTTTTATAGTTTACACTAAAGCCTTTGACTGTGTGAATCATGAAAAAGCTAAAGAAAGTCTTAAAAGAAATGGGGGTGCCACAACATCTGATTGTTTTGGTGTGCAACCTGTACTCTGGACAAGAGGCTACGGTCAGGACAGAGTATGGGGAAACAGAATGGTTTCCAATTGGCAAGGGTATCAGACGAGGATACATAGACAAGGAGAGCCAGTCTGGTGTAGTGGTTAAGAGCATGAGACTCTAATCTAGAGAACAGGGTTTCATTCCCCACTCCTCCACTTGAAGCCAGCTGGGTGACCTTGGGGCAGTCACAGCTTCTAGAAGCTCTCTCAGCCCCACTCACCTCAGAGGGTGTTTGTTGTGGTGATAATAATAATATACTTTGTAAACCCCTCTGAGTGGGCATTAAAGTTGTCCTGAAGGGCGATATATAAATTATATATTATTATAGTTGTTGTTGTTATTATTTACATTACACGCAATACAATCAATAACAAATAAAGATCACATGTTATTTGATGTATTGTCGAAGGCTTTCACGGCCGGAGAACGATGGTTGTTGGGGGTTTTCCGGGCTGTCTTGCCGTGGTCTTGGCATTGTAGTTCCTGACGTTTCGCCAGCAGCTGTGGCTGGCATCTTCAGAGGTGTAGCACCAAAAGACAGAGATCTCTCAGTGTCACAGTGTGGAAAAGATGTAGGTCATTTGTATCTACTCAGGAGGGGTGGGGTTGAGCTGAGTCATTCTGTAAGAGTTTCCCAGGGTGTGGAATGCTAATGGCGGGAGGCTTCACTGTATCCTGAGGCGGTTCTTTTGCATATGGATTGGTGCTTGATGTGCTAATCTTCTCTGCAGGGCTATTGTCGGGTGTGGAGTGTTTTGTTGGCCTGGTGTTTTTCAGAACTGGAGCCCATGCTCTGTTCATTCTTAAGGTTTCTTCTTTCCTGTTGAAGTTTTGCTTATGCTTGTGAATTTCAATGGCTTCCCTGTGCAGTCTGACAAAGTAGTTGGAAGTGTTGTCCAGTATTTTGGTGTCCTGGAATAAGATACTGTGCCCTGTTTGAGTTAGGCTATGTTCAGCCACTGCTGATTTTTCAGGCTGTCCAAGTCTGCAGTGTCTTTCATGTTCTTTTATTCTTGTCTGGATGCTACGCTTTGTGGTCCCGATGTAAACTTGTCCACAGCTGCAGGGTATACGGTATACTCCTGCAGAGGTGAGGGGATCTCTGCTGTCTTTTGCTGATCGTAGCATCTGTTGTATTTTTCGGGTGGGTCTGAATACTGCTTGAAGGTTATGCTTTTTCATAAGCTTTCCCATCTGATCAGTAATTCCTTTGATATATGGCAAAAACACTTTTCCTGTGGGAGACTGTTTTTCTTTGGTTGTTTGATTCATCCTGGGTTTGATTGCTCTTCGGATTTCATTTCTGGAGTAGCCATTTGCCTGAAGTGCGTGGTTTAGATGATTAATTTCCTCATTGAGAAAGCGCGGCTCACATATCCGTCTTGCACGATCCACTAATGTTTTCATTATGCCTCTTTTCTGTCGGGGGTGGTGATTGGAGTTTTTGTGTAAGTACCGATCAGTGTGAGTTGGTTTCCTGTAGACCTTGTGACCTAACTGAAAGTTTGCTTTGTGGATGACCTTTGATCAAACCCAGGATGAATCAAACAACCAAAGAAAAACAGTCTCCCACAGGAAAAGTGTTTTTGCCATATATCAAAGGAATTACTGATCAGATGGGAAAGCTTATGAAAAAGCATAACCTTCAAGCAGTATTCAGACCCACCCGAAAAATACAACAGATGCTACGATCAGCAAAAGACAGCAGAGATCCCCTCACCTCTGCAGGAGTATACTGTATACCCTGCAGCTGTGGACAAGTTTACATCGGGACCACAAAGCGTAGCATCCAGACAAGAATAAAAGAACATGAAAGACACTGCAGACTTGGACAGCCTGAAAAATCAGCAGTGGCTGAACATAGCCTAACTCAAACAGGGCACAGTATCTTATTCCAGGACACCAAAATACTGGACAACACTTCCAACTACTTTGTCAGACTGCACAGGGAAGCCATTGAAATTCACAAGCATAAGCAAAACTTCAACAGGAAAGAAGAAACCTTAAGAATGAACAAAGCATGGGCTCCAGTTCTGAAAAACACCAGGCCAACAAAACACTCCACACCCGACAATAGCCCTGCAGAGAAGATTAGCACATCAAGCACCAATCCATATGCAAAAGAACCGCCTCAGGATACAGTGAAGCCTCCCGCCATTAGCATTCCACACCCTGGGAAACTCTTACAGAATGACTCAGCTCAACCCCACCCCTCCTGAGTAGATACAAATGACCTACATCTTTTCCACACTGTGACACTGAGAGATCTCTGTCTTTTGGTGCTACACCTCTGAAGATGCCAGCCACAGCTGCTGGCGAAACGTCAGGAACTACAATGCCAAGACCACGGCAAGACAGCCCGGAAAACCCCCAACAACCATCGTTCTCCGGCCGTGAAAGCCTTCGACAATACATCGAACACCTCTACGGGGAGGAAACATTCCAACAGACCCGAAGATTGGAAACACTTCGGAACAAGAAAGCACATCTACTCTGTTCTTTGACCTTTCTTCTACGCTGCAGGGACACAAGAACCATTCCATCCTTTCTCACAACTAAAAGAATCTTCAAAACCACACAGGCGAACCGCATTTATGACCATCTAGAACAGGCCCTCTTACGTGAGAGAATCCACACTACCCGCAGAGAACTTGCTGCCACAGACAAGGAGCTATTTTGCTTGCATATCAACACCAGCCATAAAATGAGAAGTCAGGATTGGGACAAGGTCGATAATCTCACCTACAGGAAGATGGAACAAGTGTTTACCAACCACACATCCAGACAGAAGCAGAAGTTTAACAAACTACAGGAAAAAAGACAGACAAGCCCAATGCTCGACAATGCACGCATTGTCATCAATCTGACAGACCGTCAACTCTCACCAGAAGAAACCTCCATCTTGGCAAAGGGAGGAAACTTTGCAGTCACCCCCACCAGAATTCCTGTGGAAGACATCATTGCAAATGTAGAAGCTGCCATCCGTCATCTACCTGAAGAGGAAGCTGAGGAAATAAGAGGAGAGACAGCCAGGATTCTACGAAAGGCAAAGCTTCCCACCAGCAATATAACACGCAAGGAGAGAAATGCCATCAAGACCCTCAATGCAGATCCAGACATCATCATTCTACCAGCTGATAAAGGCAATGCTACAGTGATCATGAAAACGGAGGAATACAAAAAGAAGATTAAGGAACTCCTGGACCCCTCCACCTACAAAAAACTAAAACGAGATCCCACTTGCAAAATCACCAGGCTAACAAATGTGCTGATCAAGAATTCCTCACTACATCCCGACACGCACAGCAAACTATGCAAGACAGAAGCACAGCCACCTAGACTATATGGACTCCCCAAAATACATAAAGATTCAGTCCCACTCCGACCCATTGTGAGTGCCATTGGTTCACCGACATATGAATTAGCTAGACATCTGGCAGATCTCCTGCAGGACCACATCGGGAAAACCTCGTCTTACATCAAAGATTCAGCAGATTTCATCAACAAAATCAGTTCTCTGAAACTCAATCCACAAGACATACTTGTCAGTTTTGATGTTGTATCCCTGTTTACCAAGGTTCCAGTAAAAGACACTATTGCACTGATTAATCAGATTTTCCCAGAGGATGTAACAGCCTCATTCCATCATTGTCTGACAACCAGTTACTTCCAATGGGACAACGAATTCTATGAACAGATGGATGGGGTGGCCATGGGGAGCCCACTCAGCCCAGTTATAGCAAACTTCTACATGGAACATTTTGAAAAAACAGCTCTAGAATCAGCACCCCACAAACCCAGTGTATAGTTCCGGTTTGTGGATGATACATTCATCATTTGGAGCCATGGGGAGGAAGAATTGATGGAGTTTTTGAATCATCTCAACAACATCCACCTGAACATACAATTCACAATGGAGAAAGAAAGTGAGGGAAAACTCTCATTCCTGGATACCTTGGTCATCCACAAAGCAAACTTTCAGTTAGGTCACAAGGTCTACAGGAAACCAACTCACACTGATCGGTACTTACACAAAAACTCCAATCACCACCCCCGACAGAAAAGAGGCATAATGAAAACATTAGTGGATCGTGCAAGACGGATATGTGAGCCGCGCTTTCTCAATGAGGAAATTAATCATCTAAACCACGCACTTCAGGCAAATGGCTACTCCAGAAATGAAATCCGAAGAGCAATCAAACCCAGGATGAATCAAACAACCAAAGAAAAACAGTCTCCCACAGGAAAAGTGTTTTTGCCATATATCAAAGGAATTACTGATCAGATGGGAAAGCTTATGAAAAAGCATAACCTTCAAGCAGTATTCAGACCCACCCGAAAAATACAACAGATGCTACGATCAGCAAAAGACAGCAGAGATCCCCTCACCTCTGCAGGAGTATACCGTATACCCTGCAGCTGTGGACAAGTTTACATCGGGACCACAAAGCGTAGCATCCAGACAAGAATAAAAGAACATGAAAGACACTGCAGACTTGGACAGCCTGAAAAATCAGCAGTGGCTGAACATAGCCTAACTCAAACAGGGCACAGTATCTTATTCCAGGACACCAAAATACTGGACAACACTTCCAACTACTTTGTCAGACTGCACAGGGAAGCCATTGAAATTCACAAGCATAAGCAAAACTTCAACAGGAAAGAAGAAACCTTAAGAATGAACAGAGCATGGGCTCCAGTTCTGAAAAACACCAGGCCAACAAAACACTCCACACCCGACAATAGCCCTGCAGAGAAGATTAGCACATCAAGCACCAATCCATATGCAAAAGAACCGCCTCAGGATACAGTGAAGCCTCCCGCCATTAGCATTCCACACCCTGGGAAACTCTTACAGAATGACTCAGCTCAACCCCACCCCTCCTGAGTAGATACAAATGACCTACATCTTTTCCACACTGTGACACTGAGAGATCTCTGTCTTTTGGTGCTACACCTCTGAAGATGCCAGCCACAGCTGCTGGCGAAACGTCAGGAACTACAATGCCAAGACCACGGCAAGACAGCCCGGAAAACCCCCAACAACCATCGTTCTCCGGCCGTGAAAGCCTTCGACAATACATCGAACACCTCTACGGGGAGGAAACATTCCAACAGACCCGAAGATTGGAAACACTTCGGAACAAGAAAGCACATCTACTCTGTTCTTTGACCTTTCTTCTACGCTGCAGGGACACAAGAACCATTCCATCCTTTCTCACAACTAAAAGAATCTTCAAAACCACACAGGCGAACCGCATTTATGACCGTCTAGAACAGGCCCTCTTACGTGAGAGAATCCACACTACCCGCAGAGAACTTGCTGCCACAGACAAGGAGCTATTTTGCTTGCATATCAACACCAGCCATAAAATGAGAAGTCAGGATTGGGACAAGGTCGATAATCTCACCTACAGGAAGATGGAACAAGTGTTTACCAACCACACATCCAGACAGAAGCAGAAGTTTAACAAACTACAGGAAAAAAGACAGACAAGCCCAATGCTCGACAATGCACGCATTGTCATCAATCTGACAGACCGTCAACTCTCACCAGAAGAAACCTCCATCTTGGCAAAGGGAGGAAACTTTGCAGTCACCCCCACCAGAATTCCTGTGGAAGACATCATTGCAAATGTAGAAGCTGCCATCCGTCATCTACCTGAAGAGGAAGCTGAGGAAATAAGAGGAGAGACAGCCAGGATTCTACGAAAGGCAAAGCTTCCCACCAGCAATATAACACGCAAGGAGAGAAATGCCATCAAGACCCTCAATGCAGATCCAGACATCATCATTCTACCAGCTGATAAAGGCAATGCTACAGTGATCATGAAAACGGAGGAATACAAAAAGAAGATTAAGGAACTCCTGGACCCCTCCACCTACAAAAAACTAAAACGAGATCCCACTTGCAAAATCACCAGGCTAACAAATGCGCTGATCAAGAATTCCTCACTACATCCCGACACGCACAGCAAACTATGCAAGACAGAAGCACAGCCACCTAGACTATATGGACTCCCCAAAATACATAAAGATTCAGTCCCACTCCGACCCATTGTGAGTGCCATTGGTTCACCGACATATGAATTAGCTAGACATCTGGCAGATCTCCTGCAGGACCACATCGGGAAAACCTCGTCTTACATCAAAGATTCAGCAGATTTCATCAACAAAATCAGTTCTCTGAAACTCAATCCACAAGACATACTTGTCAGTTTTGATGTTGTATCCCTGTTTACTAAGGTTCCAGTAAAAGACACTATTGCACTTATTAATCAGATTTTCCCAGAGGATATAACAGCCTTATTCCACCATTGTCTGACAACCAGTTACTTCCAATGGGACAACGAATTCTATGAACAGATGGATGGGGTGGCCATGGGGAGCCCACTCAGCCCAGTTATAGCAAACTTCTACATGGAACATTTTGAAAAAACAGCTCTAGAATCAGCACCCCACAAACCCAGTGTATGGTTCCGGTTTGTGGATGATACATTCATCATTTGGAGCCATGGGGAGGAAGAATTGATGGAGTTTTTGAATCATCTCAACAACATCCACCTGAACATACAATTCACAATGGAGAAAGAAAGTGAGGGAAAACTCTCATTCCTGGATACCTTGGTCATCCACAAAGCAAACTTTCAGTTAGGTCACAAGGTCTACAGGAAACCAACTCACACTGATCGGTACTTACACAAAAACTCCAATCACCACCCCCGACAGAAAAGAGGCATAATGAAAACATTAGTGGATCGTGCAAGACGGATATGTGAGCCGCGCTTTCTCAATGAGGAAATTAATCATCTAAACCACGCACTTCAGGCAAATGGCTACTCCAGAAATGAAATCCGAAGAGCAATCAAACCCAGGATGAATCAAACAACCAAAGAAAAACAGTCTCCCACAGGAAAAGTGTTTTTGCCATATATCAAAGGAATTACTGATCAGATGGGAAAGCTTATGAAAAAGCATAACCTTCAAGCAGTATTCAGACCCACCCGAAAAATACAACAGATGCTACGATCAGCAAAAGACAGCAGAGATCCCCTCACCTCTGCAGGAGTATACCGTATACCCTGCAGCTGTGGACAAGTTTACATCGGGACCACAAAGCGTAGCATCCAGACAAGAATAAAAGAACATGAAAGACACTGCAGACTTGGACAGCCTGAAAAATCAGCAGTGGCTGAACATAGCCTAACTCAAACAGGGCACAGTATCTTATTCCAGGACACCAAAATACTGGACAACACTTCCAACTACTTTGTCAGACTGCACAGGGAAGCCATTGAAATTCACAAGCATAAGCAAAACTTCAACAGGAAAGAAGAAACCTTAAGAATGAACAGAGCATGGGCTCCAGTTCTGAAAAACACCAGGCCAACAAAACACTCCACACCCGACAATAGCCCTGCAGAGAAGATTAGCACATCAAGCACCAATCCATATGCAAAAGAACCGCCTCAGGATACAGTGAAGCCTCCCGCCATTAGCATTCCACACCCTGGGAAACTCTTACAGAATGACTCAGCTCAACCCCACCCCTCCTGAGTAGATACAAATGACCTACATCTTTTCCACACTGTGACACTGAGAGATCTCTGTCTTTTGGTGCTACACCTCTGAAGATGCCAGCCACAGCTGCTGGCGAAACGTCAGGAACTACAATGCCAAGACCACGGCAAGACAGCCCGGAAAACCCCCAACAACCATCACATGTTATTGATTGGCCTTGCTGAGCTGATACAAGTTTCCGCCAGAGACCTAAATATCAGCCAGGTATCGGGGCAATATGGACTCGGTTCCAAGTAATGCTGCCTTTTGCAGTTCCGTAGGTGTTACGTCAGAAAGCTGCAGTTTTTCCATATGAGTTGCAAAAAAATTTAAAATAATTCCCAGGGCCCTGATGACAATGGGGACTACTGTTGCATTCTTCTTCCATCATCATCATCATCATTATCTGGAAAAGTTAATAATGGTAGGAAAAGTGGAAGGCAGTAGGAAAAGAGGAAGACGTGAAACGAGAGGGCCTGACTCAATAAAAGAAGCCACATCCTCTAGTTTGTACAATGTGAGCAGGTCTGTTAATGAGAGGATGTTTGGGAGGTCTTTCCTTCCTCGGATCGCCATAGGATAGAGGCGACTGATCGGCACATAACACACACACACTCTAAGTTGCCACTGGACTCAAACCCTGCTGAATTATTCAGGAGGCCTGTTTATGCAAGTAGGAGGGCTGGACTGTACCAAAATGGTTCAGAGGAACGATTTGGTAAAGGATAGGGACTGTAGACTACACCACTTAGTACTGACTGTTGCTGTACCCGATTGAATTCTTTACTGGATGTCCCGGCCCAACTTGATACTGACAATGCTGTATAATCCATCTTGAGTTTCAGTGTCAAAGGCAGACTATGAATAATGTAAATAAAATTTTTAACCTCATATTGTGTAATCCGCCTTGAGTCTCAGTGAGAAAGGTGGACCATAAATGATATACATACATACATGCAAAACTCCAGGCTTAGAAATTCCTGGTGACTGAAGGGGTGGAGCAGAAGTGGGGAGTGGAAGGACTTCAGCATGGATTACTAGCCTAGGCAGCGGCTGAGCTCACAGCCCCTAAAGTTAGAATGTGCAATACGCCACCCTTGCGCTTCAAGATCTACAGCCTTCAAAACTCATCAACGTTCTTTTGAGAAGAAGCAACTGGGAGGATAAAGAGCGCTGCGGAAATCGAGCTTCCCTTGGGAGGAAGCGCAGGCAACACACAGACACACGACACATCTAAGCAACTACCTGTAAATCCCTCCTCTTCATCAGAAAATGGGAGAAACAGCCCTTCCTCTTCCTCCAGCCAGGATATGAGGTCAGGTTTGGCAATCGGGGGTCCTGTTTATCAGAAATAATACAGAATTATGACTCTTCAGTGTGCACATAAATCCAGCAATTCCAAGCCAGCTTGGCTGTCCCTCTGGAAATACACAAGAGGCAAGTAAGAGGGGTGGGGCGGAGTGCAGCACGGGGCGAATAATCCTCCATCTGGCATCGGCAGTTCTGTGCCCACTCCCTGCCCACCTGAGACTGAAATGCCAGAGAGCCCCGCAGAGCTCCTTCCACAGCGCAGGGAGGCAAAGCCCAGAGAGGAGGGGAGCCCCTGCTGGGACCATCCCACCCACCAGGCCAAGCGTCCCTTGGCACCTCTTCTCAGGCACTCCAGGGACACACCCAGGGGCACCTCTCTGCAGGGAGGACCCAGAAGCCCTCCCACATCCGAGGAAGGAGCACGGAGGGGGGCAGAGATCAGCCACTGGGCCCAGGGAAGACTGCCTGGCCGTGCCCTTAAGACAGCCCAGGAGAGAAGCGTCCTCACCCAAGGAGGCCACGTTCCCAAAGTTCTCCAGCATGACTTCCTTGTACAGGGCTCTCTGGGCCGGGCGCAGCAGGCTCCACTCCCCCTGGGTGAAACGCACAGCCACCTCTTCGAAGGACACCGGACTCTGGAAGGAGAAGGGGGAAGCATTTCTTTACATCACTGGAAAGGACAGTAGATTAATGTAGGAAGACTATCAGAAAGAGGAGGGGGGAAGAGCCCTGTGGGGACATTTGGCTCCCCCCTCCCAGACCTCTTGGGGTCCATCTTGAGGCCAAAGAGTCTGTCCTCACTGGCAGAGGGTGAGTAGTACCCCTTGTAGGGAAGGGGCCAGAGATGTCCGTATCACAGAGAAGCAGAAAGTTTTGTGTGGGACATTCATGGCCCAGTAACAGTCCCTGCTTGGGCTTCTCTGTTCCGGCAATCTTGGGCAGGGGGTGACCCTTCTCCTGCCTCCCCCTGGCATGAGCAGCACCAGAACCAGCGGAAAGGAGCCCAATCCTCAGAGACTGACCAGGAAGCACTCCTGCTCTCCACTGAATGGCTCCCCTCTGGGACCCCCCCCCCCTCCTTACCTGAGCTGGCTGCATGGCGGCTCTTTCCCCTTTACCACACGGAGCAGATGGCGGAGAAGGCCTTGAGGGTGTCTTCTCCCTGGTTACAGGAAACAGGCCAGGATTTCCAAACAGAAATGGGAGAAGGGGAGGGGGGCTCCTCTAACACCCCCCCCCCCCACCAAGCAGCAAAGGATGTTGTGTCCTATGGGAGGCTCAAGTGGAAGGAGTGCGGCGAGAGTCCTGCTGGGGCCATCTTGAAATAAGACGAGGGGCAGGAGGGGGCTCCTCTCACTCCCCCCCCCTTCTCACACTCCTCCTGCTGTTCCCCTCCCTTGACCCCCTCCCTGGCTAACCCCCAAAGAACGGCAAGCTGATCCTTTTGCCTATTTGCTCCTCCATTTTGTCTCTTATTCTCTGGCTTTGCAGGCAGCTGGTGCAGGAGGGCAGGGAGGGAACGGGGGGGGGGGTCTCTTTCACCCCCTGCTCCCCCTCTCTTCTCTCTGCCTTGGGACTTGCATTGCAGCCCCTCCCTCTGCATATTCCCCCCTTTTGCCCCCCCAAAGCCCCTTTCAGCTCACCAGACCCCTCCCAGCCATTCCAGCAGCAGCCAGTGAAAGTCAGAGGGGCTTCTTTGCGGGAGGGGGAGGAAAGGGCTTCCCCACAACACTCCACCTCCCCCCATGCGCCTCTCTAGGATTTGGGGGTCTCTCTCTCCTTAGCCCTTGGAGGGGGTCTCAGCAGTTGCTCTGGTGCCAGGCCCTTTCCCACTCTCCGGGCACTGATACGTTCCCAAGCAGCCCTGCCCGAGGAGACGCCCCCCCCTCTCGAGGGGGACATCCGGGGAAATCCAAGGACTGAGGGACCCCCTGTTAGGACGTGTTCAGCTGCCAGCCAACCCAAAGGAAACAACGGCCAGGGGAGGGGGTGGCCGCCGCGGGCAGAGGGGCTGCGAAAGGGGCGCGGCAGCCTGGGCGGGAGGGAGGGAGGGAGGGGGCCACTCTGAGCAGGGCCGTCCCGAGGCAGCCCCCCCCCAAAAAAACAGGACTGGGGGAGGTCAGAGAAAGGCCGGGAAGCCCCAGGAAGGGCACGAAGCAAGGGAAAAAACCGAGACAAGGAGCCCACGTGGAAAAGGAACAGCTTAGCTATGGGGGGGGGGGATTTCCTCGGATGCCCCTCCTCCTGTTCCGGGTCAGGGTCCTATTTTGTCTGGGATTCCGCAGGGTCCACCGCCTGTCCCTGCCCCCTCTCCCCCCTCCCGCACCCGCACCATCTCCCCCCAGCCCCAAATCCCCTCCACCTTCCTTCTTACTCCTTCTACCTGTACCCATTCCCTCCTTCTCTCCCTCCCTCAAACCCTCCGCCTTTTCCTCCCTGCATCTACCCCATCCCTCCCCAAATTTTCTCACTCCCAGCCCCCACACCCCCCCGTGCTCAGCGCCTGTGGAACCTGCAGCCACTTGAGCCCCGTCCCGACTCCAAAGGCGCCGCCTGCGGGTCCCCCCTCGATCCCACTGCAGGGGCCTCCCGGCTCTGGGGGGCAGGAGGGGGCAGAGCGGGCCTTTGGGGAGGCAGGGGAGCTCTCCTCAGCCCCTGCTGCCCCATCCTTCCCCTCTGTTTTGGGTCTTGCACTGCAGCCCCCTCCCCATATGCCCCCTTCTCCCCCTCCAAAGCCCTTCTCTGCTCACCAGATTCCTCCAAGCCCTTCAAACAAAAGCCGGAGACAGAAAGGCCTCTTGGGGGGGGGGCAGGAAACGGCTTTTCCCATAGCCCCCTCCCCTCCATGCACCTCTCTAGGACTGCGCGTTTCTCACTTTAACCCTTGGGAAGCATGCACAAGCTGGGATGCCCAAGATGTTGGGGACAGGAAATGGACATGTTTGGGGGGCGTTTTTGTTTATCTATCTGTACGCTGTAAACATGACAGTTGCTGGCTTTTCCGTTTTCGTGTGTGCCTCTTGTAACATGATCAAAAAGAGTCCAGTAGCACCTTTAAGACTAACCAATTTTATTGTAGCATAAGCTTTCTAGAATCAAGTTCTCTTCGTCAGATGCCTGATACAAACCCCAGTTTGTATCAGGCATCTGACGAAGAGAACTTGATTCTCGAAAGCTCATGCTACAATAAAATTGGTTAGTCTTTTTTTTTTTTTAAGAATTTTTATTGGATTAGAAACATATAATAACAATTATAATCACATTCTTTAATTTTTTCTAATTCTAACCCCCTCCCTTTCCCCCCCCCCTTTTTATTGACTTCCAACAGTTTTCCAACCCCCTATCCACTTTCGCTCTACTCCTTCATATTTATTTTATTTGTTTATTATAATATACTTTCAGATTCTTCTAAGCACTATTTCCACTTCCTTTCACATATAAATTGTCATATAAATTGTCATATAAATAAAATCCTCTTAATCTATCTTCTTCATTAAAACTACTAATAATATTCATTTTGATAACCTGTGTTTTATCTTACTCCTTCTATTCTCTTCAATATGGGACAAACAATTTGCCCCCCTTTATACATCTATTCCAATACTTCTATACACATACTTATTATACACACTTATTGTCATTTGCTTAGGCTTCTGTTCTATATGTTGTTCTTTATCTATACATATACCATAAGTCTAACAATTAGACCTATCTTTGAATTTACGTATGTATGTATATATTCACTCTATGTTATACGGTTATCTTTCCAAAAAATATAGATTAGTTAATTTCTATCCCATTAATTCACATAGTATCAACGCTATTGCTACTTAATATAATACTTAAAAATCATATAAAGTTGCTTAGAATTTTTCCATTAACTCTCCACCCCCTCGGTATAGTCACTTCTCTCCTCTTGTGTACCTCAATAATTTTCAAACTGCCACAGTTCTCCTCCCACCTCCCATTTTTTCACCAAATATTGTTTCAGCTTTCCCCAGTCCGTGTTAAACTGCCCTGGATCAAGGTCTCTCAGTTTTCTTGTCATTTTGTCCATCTCCGCCATGTACAGCAATTTGTAAATCCAGTCCTCAGTAGTTGGCACTTCTTGTACTTTCCACTTCTGCGCATACAAAAGTCTGGCTGCTGCCGTCATATAGAATATCAATGTCCTATGTTGTGCTGGGATGTCTTCCATTCCCAAGTTCAGTAGCAGGAGTTCTGGGTTCTTGTTAACTTGAAATTGTAAAATCTCACTCATTACTCTTATTATTTCCCCCCAGTACTGCCTAGCTACCTCGCAAGTCCACCACATATGATACATTGATCCCTCATGTTTTTTACATTTCCAGCATTTATTAGACATATTCGAGTTCCCTAGCGCAATCTTCTTTGGCGTCAGATACCAACGGTAAATCATTTTGTAAATATTCTCTTTAATATTGGTACATGTCGTGATTTTCAATGTATGTTTCCACAAGTATTCCCACGCCTCCATTGTTATTTCTTTGTTAAAGTTTATAACCCACTTCACCATTTGCACTTTGACTGTCTCATCTTCAGTATACCATTTTAACAACACTTTGTAGACCTTAGAAATTTCCTTTTGGTCTTCTTGTAAAATTACTTTCTCTAATTCTGAGTCTTCCATCCTTATCCCTCCCTTCGCACAGTCTGAGTAATAAAGATCTCTAACTTGTCTATATTGAAACCAGTCGTAGTTTGGAGACATCTCTTGTTGCGTTCTTATTCTTATTTTAAAGGATTCTATTTGAGTTATCTCCTTATACGTTAAACACTGTTGTTCATTATCGACCGTTCTTGGATCTATTACTTCATATGGAACCACCCAGGAGGGAATTCCTTCTTGTAGGTATTCTTTGTACTTCTTCCAAATTGTGAAGAGGCTTCTCCGAATATAGTGATGCAGGAACATAGAATCTGCTTTTACTTTATCATACCATAGGTATGCATGCCATCCAAATAATTTTTTGTATCCCTCTAAGGCCAGCAGTTTGCGATTTTTCAATGTGATCCAATCCTTCAACCATACCAGACAGATTGCATCATAATAAAGTCTCAAGTTGGGCAGTTGCATTCCCCCTCTTTCTTTTGCATCCTGTAACACTTTCATTTTCACTCGAGGCTTCCTGCCTGCCCACACAAACTCTGATATTTTCCTCTGCCATTTATCAAATTGCTTGGAGTCCCTAATGATTGGTATCGCCTGTAACAGAAACATAACTCTTGGTAACAATAAAATTGGTTAGTCTTAAAGGTGCTACTGGACTCTTTAATTTTGCTACTACAGACTAACACGGCTAACTCCTCTGGATCTTTGATCTTGTAACTTGTCTGTTTCTTTTAATTAAACTATTTCTTTGCGGGGAGGTGGCCCCAAAGAGACGCTTCACTAAGGAGACTTCACTGCCATGCGCTCTCTGTGGCCTTCAGTTCCACCTGCCGCTTTAGGGATGCTCTTACTGGGTACTTCTGTGTTGTTTAGCATGTCAGTCTTGTGCTCTCTTGCAGCATTTCTTCTACTCTGCATTGGACTTTTGCTGGTGTTATGTCTTTGCAAATTCGCATTTATACACCCTATGGCATTGTTTATCGAAATGTCCTTGGTATTGACTGTGCTAATCTCACACTATGTAATCCCCCTTGAGTCTCAGTGCGAAAAGGTGGGTTATAAGTGACATAAGCAAACAGAATCCCTCTTCCCCTTGGAGACGCCAGCTCAGGTCAGGGAGGCCGGCAGCAGGCTGCAGGGGTGCTTCTTTCTCTGTCGTAGGGCTGCTCAGAGGATCCGGCTGCTTGCCTGGCCTGTGTGGCTGCGAGATATCAAGGCTTCCCGCGTGGAAGTTCTCAGTGGGAAGGTGGGGAAATTCTCAGACCCTGTCCTGGCGGATTCTTTAATACGCAGCCAGTTGAGGGCTGGCCCTGCTCAGTTCTGGGCGAGTTTTCCTCCGTCATTTAAAAATCTCTGAGAGATCTATGGAAAATAAACTCTCTGAGAGAGACAGCACGGGGAAGTCTTTTGCCAGAGGAACAGACAGAGAGCTTCTTTGCGTTAATGATTTTATTTAAAGGAAAGCATACCTCTTTTTATGAGGCAAGAACTTGATAAGTAAACACAGATTCAAATATGTCCTACAATGACAGAAAATACACATGCTGTAAAAATCAGGTCTCCTAACTTTTCTTAAACTTAGCTAAATATATGAGGGTAAGGAAAGACAGTTTTAAGCTGATTGGCAAAATGTTATGTAAAGTGTTGAAGCCCCCACCAAAATGTATCTAACTAGCAACGATGCTCATTGTGGGAAAGTATACAACAGGCTCTAGAAAGGGGAGGGCGGGCGGGCGGGCATTGCCCCCTCCTTCGTGACTGGATCCCGGCCAGGTGAAGGTGGGGCAGCCATTGCCCCCTGCTCTGCTCCTGATCCCCTAGAAATAAATAGTGGGAACCCACAACTGGGAGTGGATACTATAACACAATTATCAAAAAAGAAATTATATATTAACTACTGCTGTAGCACAGTGGTTAAGTGATTTGGCTGCAAATCAGAACTCTACTGGTTCAAATCCCACTACTACCATGAGCTCAGTAGGTAGCCTTGGGTAAGCCCCTCCTCTCAGCCCCAGCTGTATTGTGGGGATAACACTAACTTGTTCACCGCTCTGAGTTATCCAAAACACAATCAACAATAAGCAGAGGTCACATATTGTTATTGATTGGCCTTGCTAAGCTGATTCAAGTTTCTACCGGAGAAGTATTGTCGAAGGCTTTCACGGCCAGAGAACGATGGTTGTTGTGGGTTTTCCGGGCTGTATTGCCGTGGTCTTGGCATTGTAGTTCCTGACGTTTTGCCAGCAGCTGTGGCTGGCATCTTCAGAGGTGTAGCACCAAAAGACAGAGATCTCTCAGTGTCACAGTGTGGACAGTGATGCCTCCCTCTATTAGCATTCCACACTCTGGGAAACTCTTACAGGATGACTCAGCCCAACCCCACCCCTCCTGAGTAGATATAAATGACCTGCCAACATCTTTTCCACACTGTGACACTGAGAGATCTCTGTCGTTTGGTGCTACACCTCTGAAGATGCCAGCCACAGCTGCTGGCAAAACGTCAGGAACTACAATGCCAAGACCACGGCAATACAGCCCGGAAAACCCACAACAACCATCTTTCTACCGGAGACCTAAGTATCTGTTGGGAGTTGGCAAGATCTAAGTATCAACCAGGGCGGTTTCCACATGGCTTATCTCTTGTCGGGATACAGCATCTTCGTGCGCAAAATCGCACCAGGAAGACGCTGTTATCGCATGATTTCGCATGAGAACACGCTGCATTCTGGAAAAAGGTAAGCCGCGTGGAAACGGCCCAGATATCGGCATAATATGTATGCTGTTCCAAGTAGCACTGACTTTTATAATAACAATAATATATATATACCACCTTTCAGGACAACTTAGTGCCCACTTAGAGCGGTTTACAAAGTATGCTATTATTATCCCCACAAAAAACACCCTGTGAGGTGGGTGGGGCTGAAAGAGCTCCAGAGAACTGTGACTAGCCCAAGGTCACCCAGCTGGCTTCACGTGCAGGAGTAGGGAATCAAACCTGGTTCTCCAGATTAGAGTCCCGTGCTCTTAACCACTGCACCAAACTGGCTTTTGCAGTTCTGTAGGTGTTATGTCAGAAAGCTGCAATTTTTTCCATATGAATTGTGAAATTTTTCGAGATGGTTCCAAGTGCCCGATGACAATGGAGACTACTGTTGCATTCTTCTTCCATAGTTGAGTGGTTTCTGTTGTTGTTGTTATATTTAATTCAGTGCAAAGTGCTATGTGCTTAGTACCTATAAATACTCAATAAATATATTTACAATAAATATCTAAAAGACATACAAAATATCCACATTCCAATAAATACAATAGTACGGCCAATACAGTCCATAGATTGTAGTATGAAACTGACATCAAACAGACAGTTTGCAGTTGATTCTTTCCCTCTTTCTCAACTGCTGGCTGAGGAGGGGATGGACATTGCCACGGGCTTCGCTCTTGGTCCCAGCTGGGTGAAGGCAGGAGGCAGGCATTGCTACCTACTCTTCTCTCGATCCCAGCCTTGGCTTCCCGCTGCAGCGCCCTCTCTGGAGGCACAGGCTGCCTTGCCTGGGCTTCCCTGAGCGGCAGCACCCCCTGGTGGTGTACCAAGATAGGAAGTGAGTCGTCTGGAACATGCTTACTCTTTTATATAGTGAGATAGCCAATCGGCCCTGATGTGTGCACCTTTGAATCCAAGAATCTGGATGGCTACAAAAAAGAGGCTTCTGCAACTTTGAGGGACTTCCCAGGGTCACTCAAACCAAAGAGGTGTAAAATTACATGTGGCGGTGTCCTTAGAACAAAAGCCTTCCTGCCCATGTGCAGAAAATGCTCTTGCCTCCTCCGCCACTGGCAATGTTGGCCATGAGGGCCTGGTGACAGCAGGGGAACAGCCACTTGGCTTCTCCTCCCAGTACCGCCCGCCTCCTCCTCACTTCCACAATGGGCCCAATGGTGGCTGAGACAGGGACCTGTGCTGGGTCCAGCAGCAGCACCTGGGATCCCCGCCAGGCCCAGCGCGGGTTCCAGCCTCACCCAAGGAGTCAGGTAAGGAGGCTGGGGGTGGGGGGCAGCTGTGGGGGGCAAAGCTGGAGTCAGGCTGGCTGCAGGGGAACTACTGCTATTGTGCTGAGGCTCAGGGGGGCATCTGGGTGGAGAAGAGCTTTTTGAATGCTCCCTGCCGTCTCCTCCCCACAATTCTCTCAGGAGCCCACCCTTGTGGTTCTTTATGAGGCAAGAACTTCATATAAACAGGTGCAAAATAATCCTACAAGTACACAAAAAAGTCACATGATAAAAATCAGATCTATTTTATTTTATTTTTATTTATTTACTTTCGATTTCTATTCCGCCCTCCCCAACTAACAGGCTCAGGCAGAAGCTGCCAAGGCTGCAAACATGTCTAAATATGTTAGAATTAAAATTCTCTATGATGGGGGGTGGAGCGACATGCAGTGGATACAATCGCACAGAAATTTCCTCTCCTTTCAAGCATTCTGAAGCGTCTGCCATCTGAATGACAAAAATAAAATAAAATAAAGCAAACAAAAGCAAACAAAATGTGACAGAATCCCCGTCGGTGAAGGCTTTCTTCCCTCTCGGTAAGCCAAACATGAAGCTGGTCCCCAGGAAGCACGGGGAAGCCAAAATGGAGGCCGGGCAGAGAGAAGCCCTGGACAGCACGCTGCCGTTACAAAGCACAACTTACCTGAGTTTATGACGACCCTGGAAGAAAAAATAACTAGCCACCTTGCCCAGTTAATAGAGCCGCTATCTCAGCAGCTAAAAGAAATAAGAGACGCCATAACTGAAGCTGCCAAGGCTGCAGATACCGCTGGCAATCACTCTGCAGGAAGACAAAAAATCTGCAATCCTCAGAGGAAACGATGCAAAACAAAATTTTAGATCTTGAATTAAAACTGAGGTAAAATAATCTGAAATTCAGAGGGATTGAGGAGGCCGCGGAGGAAAACACAGACCTCCCGACTTTCATCTCCTTGTGGCTAGCAACAGCCCTAGGACTAGAAGAAGGAGTAGCACTGGTAATAATAAGATCCTTTCGCCAAGGCCCTCTACCATCATGTAAAAGCAAACCTAGATTCCCACAGGACATCAGTGTACAAATTCTCCACTCAAGAACAAAAGATAAAACCCTTAATACAGCAAGATGTAAAGGCGGGCTTGAAATGAATCAGAAAAAAAATGATGTCTTTCAAGATCTTCCACCAGAGATTTTGCAAAAACGCAGAGAATTAAAAGCAGTCAAGAAAATCCTGACAGAGGCAAATGTCACGTATCAGCGAAGCCATACCTGGAAGTTACTTGTCTACCACAAAAGAACTCTACATCAAGCTCATGATGAGGAATCTGAAAAGACTTCCTCCTTCAGCTGAACTCGCATTCTCCAGTAAAATGATGGACACTTTCCTCCAACTGCCACCTTCTACTTCACTACGACCACCAAACAAGAACAGGACCGTCAACCTTGTTCCTCACAACTCGATTAAGCAAAGTGAAACAAAAAACATAAACTCAATTCATACAAATGCTTAATAATAATGGGAGAGGAGAGCAGGGAGTACAGGTTCTTTCTCCTTCATCAAAGGTAGTAATTCTGTGGACAGACGGAAGGCTTAAGCCTAAGTCTCTCTGAACTACTGTCCAGACCTCCGCAGAAATACCTCTATTAGAGGTACAGTTAGATAGTTGTGTTGTAAAGGGGGGGAATGGGATTTTATTTTATTTTATTTTAATAGTATCTTAGGGTTTACAATTCAAATATTGATTCCAAACGTAATTGTTATTATCTTGTAACTTGGCACTCCTAGATATATACAGGGATGGAAGCAAGGTACAATTTATTCTCAGATGACCCCAATTAAACACATAACCTGGAACTGCAGGGGTTTAACTATTTCCACTAAACTACTACGAATTTCAAACTTATTATCTAAGGAACACCCGGACTTTTTGTTCCTACAAGAACAGGAAACTCACTACCGTACTGCAGTAATGCAGGTAATAAAATCTAATTGGGTTTACTCAACATTTTCAACTGGCACTTCTAAATCCAGGGGTGATGCAATTTTAGTTTCTAAGAACATTCCGTATCAATGCTTAGAAACTCAAATAGACCCAAATGGTCACTTTATGTTTGTTAAAGAGGAATTGGATGGCACTTCCCTAAACCTTGCTTCCATATATGCCCCATACAGGAATCACCTGTTCTTCACAGAAGAAAAACTTCCACAGTTAGCTTTATTTCAGAAGAGAGAAGGGCTCATAGGCTGTGATCTGAATCCCTCCATTAACCCACATATGGATATAAAATACAAACCACATAAACAAAAGGATTCCAAGTCAATGGAACTGACACCAACGCACTCCGAGGAGGCTTCCAACATAGGCTCTGAGTCATCCGAGCCACCCCCTCCCAAATGTATAACGGAGGACTCTGCTGTATCTCCCACTGAAGACCTTTGCCTGTATTCCAGCCAATTGGTCAGAATGGGAAGACCATTGGAGATTGAAGTAACTTGCTCTGCTCCGACATCATTGGATCCAGTTTTCACTCGGAGTGGTTCTCCACTCCAACGCAACAGGCCGGTGGCATGCCCTATCATGGAGGGGGTGACGAAAGAAGTTTGGCCAACTCCCACATCTGCACCAGCAACTTCAAAGAAGCTAGATAGCCTCTACAAGACCAAGCAAGACGGGGCTGGGTTTTTATTCAATCACCCTCCTGCTAACTCCATAGTTACAGAAAACCTCCAAAGCAAGGGTCTTCTACGGGGTGCTGGCCATTCTGCTCCCACAGATAAAGAGGGCAAGGAGCTTGATGTTTTGGGGAGAAAGGTTTATGCCTTATCAGCCCTTCACTTCGGTATTGGCAACTATGAGGCCATTATGGTCAGGTTCCAATTATTCCTTTGGGACAAGTTGGGTCCTTATTTAAATGTCATCCCAGATGATAAACAGCGCCTCGCAAAGATATTGCAGGGGGAAGCAGATTCTCACTGCGAGGCACATGGGGGATTACTCTGCAAGAGCTATGGCCTCGGCCATTCTGATACGGAGACACGAATGGCTTAGAATTACTGCGTTGGCTCCACACCATTGATTGAGGGTTGAAGACCAACCCTTCAAGGGAAATGAGCTTCTCTCGTCTACTACAGACAATGCCCTCAAGAAAATAAAGGATAAGGTGGCTGCTAGGTCCCTAGGTATTACCCCAGTCACCCCATATAAGCGCTGGTTCCCTTTCAGAACTTATCCCCAATACAATCCCAGATACAGTCAGTTCCAATCTCAACCGTCCCAACAGTACCCTCAGAACCAGCCACATGCTACTTCCACAGTACTATAAGCACGCCAAGCAGCCTTGCCCTCTGGTTGTCAAGGCACACTCTACAAGAGCCCAGTCTACCTCATCAGTGTTGAACTTGGGCATTCCACTCATGGACTTACGTAAAGCGGCCACCTGGTCGACACCGTCCACATTTATTAGACATTATGCAATTTACGTCTCTCCGGGAGGGATGCTGCAGCCGTTAAAGCTGTCCTGAAGAGTTTCTTTCAATGAAGAGCACCACGCTCACCTCCTGGGTAAGCTAGCTTGCTAATCTCCCATGTGGGACTGCACAGAAGACATGACGATGAAAACGGGGTTGCACCCACCTGTAGCTGTTGTTCATGGAGCGTTCTATGCAGGCGCACATCCCTCCCTCCTTTCCCCACCACGTGCTCTTTAATATGCTTATTTCTCCTCCTTCCGCAGCAGCTTAGTGAACGGAGGCAGGGATCTGCTCACCTGGCCTTTTATAGCCATGCCCATTGAAAAGTGCGCGAAAAGGCCAGGCGAGCGTCTGGTGCCTTCTGGAGCTTTTATACGTCCGTGGCTGGCCTGTGCACGCGCAATTCCCATGTGTGCCTGCACAAAAGAACACTCGATAAACAACAGTCACAGGTAGGTGCAACCCTGTTTTTCCTTTCACACCTGAGTGTTCGCTGCTGTCAAATCCTAAAAGAACCTTTTGTCCCTTGACAAAACACCTCCCTTGCACACACACCCAGTGACCCCTGCTGCATGCCCAGGAGATGCCAAAACACCACCAGGATCCCTAGCCAAACTGGCCTGGGGGAAATTGCTTCCTGACCCCAAAGTGGCGATCAGCCTTACCCTTGGCTTGTAAGAAGGGGCCACAAGAACTGGGCACTGATGCAACCTTTCCAGCCCTCCCTCGCATGATCTGCCCAGGTTCACAGAATCAGCATTGCTGATTTATCGTCCTTAGAAAGATAATACGAGTCTGGGAGAGAGAGAGAGTGGGTTGCTATAAAGAGATGGGGGGATGTATTATTAAAACGTACAGAAAGTAAGATTTCTGAGAATTCAGGATGGATTTCAAAATTTTGATTTTTATGAATGCAATCCCATCTGCTGGCGGAAGATATTACAGCAGGTTGAAAAACTTGAAGCATTCTCAGCATAGCTTTAGTAAGATCGTATAACTGCTTTTAACTTATATTTTCATCATGCTTTTAACATAGCTACTAGATTCTATACATACTTGTTAAGGTATAACGTCCTTCTCTTTTTCTAGTGTTATTAATGAATAATTTATTTAAAATAGACACTCAAGCAGGGTGAATTCCAAGTGGGATAAATGACTGTGGGAAAGATCAGTGGCGTCCCTGGAACAGGCCCCGTGCGAAAAGCATGTCCTCCCACAAATAGCGTGATATGGTTGCAACACGAGGACCCTCCAACTGGCAAATGACCACTGAGTGATCATGCAGCCCGGACATGGGGTAAAATTTGGAATTTGATTGGTCTACAAGAAAGGTGGGTTCTTAAATTCAGGGAATAAGAGACAACTGCCTATGCTGATCATGGTGAGAAACAAAGGCCTATCGGATGACTTTCCTTCCCTTATCTGTTCCCTCTAAGTACCGTCTCCCATCGAAGAAACATCAGCCCAGTTGGCGGACCTTCCGTTCTCATCCTTTGAATTTCATCCCCTACTGGAGTCGGTAAGAAGTATTTGCTCTGATGTTGTGTTATGCATAGAACTAGTAAGTGAAACCAGGACTGTCTGCACTAAGGAAAATGCTTTGTACTGAACAAGCTCAGGGAAGAATTTCACATGTGAATGCAAAAAGGAAGGCTTTGAATTCCATCACCTATTACAGTCAGTAAGAACTATTTCCTCTGGTGTTGTCTTTCGCATAGAACTAGTATGTCAGAATGTCAGTTCTCAAGCCACAGCTACGCCATGTTCTCCTGGTATAATCTGTAGTTATTTAGTTCTCTCCCTCTAGGCCCAGGTGCTGCCCAGGCCACCTATATCCATGGGAATGAAGAATTCTTATCAGCCCGGCCGACCTTGATGTCCTCGCCTTCCCAGGCCTTCTAGACAGGACTAAGGGGGGAGGCTGGGAAGGGGTGTTTGAAGTGTTGTTACTTTCATTTTCTGTGTCATTCTCATCAAAGCTTTGGTTCAGCCAAGGGCCTCAAGTCCTTGGATCATGGACCCCTGTATCCTGAGCATAATCTTCCAATAAACCTTTTGAAACCAAGAGACCTTGTGCTTCTTGCAGAAGGGGGGAGACGAACTCTAGATAACTGGGATTCCACAGTCTGACACAGTAACTGAAACCAAGACTGTCTGTACAAAGGAAAATACTTTGTAATGAACGAGCTCGAGGAAAATTTTCTCATGTGAATGCAAAGGGTAAGGGGAACATGGATGCATCTTAATAGATAAATCTATATGAAATATATGTCTTGTGGTTGTGGTGTTCACTAACTTTTTCCGGACAGCTGCTTTCTCGAGCAAGGCAAAGAGAACACCTTTCTAAGTACCAGCTCAGCCTAGATAGGATATAGGCCAACACCACATAAATATTCCCAAAACACACAAAGGCATTTCTGTTCAGGGATTAGCATTGGAGTTTCAATCCCTGCAGGGGAAATATTAAACTGTTTTCTGATATTACTTATTGTATGTATTTTACTATTTTATAGTATTGCTTCCCAATTTTCAGAGTCAGTTTGGTTTAATTGCAACATTTTCCCACATTCCAAGCATTGCTACGGTTTCTCTCCCATGTGAATTCTTTGATGAGAAGCAAGGCTTCCACGCCGACTGAAGGTTTTCCCATACTCCTAGCATGGATCTAATTTCTCCTTTGTGTGAATGTTTGACGGAAAGTAAGGTTTGAACAATAATAACTTTCTATGCATTTATAAGGTTTATCCCGTGTGAATGCTTTGATGAGAAGTAAGGTTTCTGCTCTGACTGAATCTTTTCCCACACTCCAGGAATTAGTGCTGTTTCTCTCCTGTGTGGATTTGTTGATGAAGAGTAAGTTTTCTACTCTCAGTGAACCTTTTTCCACACTACTGGCATTTGTATAGTTTCTCCCCTCTGTGAATTCTTTGATGAGAATTAAGTTGTCCCCTCTGAATGAAGCTTTTCCCACATTTCTGGCATTTATATAGTTTCTCACCTTTATGAATTCTTTGATGAGAATGAAGGTGTCCGCTCTGACTGAAGGTTTTCCCACACTCCAGGCATTTATATGGCTCTTCTCCTGTGTGAATTCTTTGATGGCGAATAAGGTGTTCACGCTCACTGAAGCTTTTCCCACACCCAAGGCATTTGTAGGGTTTCTCCCCGGTGTGAATTCTTTGATGGCGAGTAAGGTGACCACTCCGATTGAACCTTTTCCCACACTCCAGGCATTTATATGGTTTCTCCTCTGTGTGAGTTTTTTGATGACTAAGAAGTTGTGTACAGTTAATGAAACTTTTCCCACACTCCAAGCATTTGTAGGGTTTCTCCCCTGTGTGAATTCTTTGATGGACGGCAAGGGATCCACTGTAATTGAAGCTCTTTCTACACTCCAGGCATTTATATGGCTTCTCCCCTGTGTGAATTCTTTGATGAATAGTGAGTTTTCCACTGTGATTGAATCTTTTTCCACACTCCAGGCATTTGTATGGTTTCTCCCCTGTGTGAATTCTTCCATGAACAGCAAGGGTTCCACTTTCACTGAAGCTCTGTCCACACTCCAGGCATGTATAAGGTTTCTCACCTGTGTGAATTCTTTGATGGCGAGTTAGGTTTCCCCTCTGACTGAAACTTTTCCCACACTCCAGGCAGTCATATGGTTTCTCCCCTTTATGAATTCTTTGATGGGAATTAAGGTTTCCACTGTGACTGAAGCTCTTTCCACACTCCAGGCATTTGTATCGCTTGTCCATTGTATGAATTCTTTGATGGGAATTAAGCTTGTCTGTCTGATCAATGGCTTTTCCACACTCCAGCCCTTTAAATGCTTTTGTCCTGGCAGCCATATTCCAATGAATATCAACATCAGATAGTTCAGGAAAATTTTCCTCACTTGCCATACTCTCAGTCCACTTGCCTCCTTTGAATATTTTTTGTAGTTCTGTAACTTCGTGAGAGGTATCACCTTGTAAAGGACTGGAACTATTCCTTGGTGGGTGTTTTCCCTCTTTCTTCCTTGGTGCATTATGATATTCTGTGTTCTCTTTCCGTGGCAGATTGGTATCTTCTTTTTCGGTTACTGCAGGTTCTTTTGTTTTCTTTGCTGATTCCCAGTCACCTCCTGCAGAGAGAGAGAGAAACCAGGCATGATCACAAAATAGAAAAATGCAACCTAAACCTTAGGGAAAGCACTAAATAAACTGTTATGGAGGATGCAAGAATTCAACTCTTGGTTGGGAATCTGTGACATCCAAGCTGATTCTAGCCAATGTCTTATGGGTGGATAACAACAACAACAACAACACAATCAAGGCCATAAATATACATGGGCAGTTCCAGTGATCAGATATTCAGCTGGAATAACAGATTGGACACAAAGCGATTTAGAAAAATTGGATCAAAAACGCGAAAACTAATGAACATCCATCACTCTTTACACCCAAAAAGTGATGTTGACAGGTTATATTTACCACGAAAAACTGGTGGAAGAGGACTGTTACAAGTACATCAGGTAGCAGAAGAAGAAAAGAGAAGCCTGAATGATTCCATCAGTAGAAGTACAAAAAAATTAATTCAGGCTGTGAATACAGAGAACATATTAAAAACAACCGAAACAAAGGCTGAATACAAGAAGAAATAGTTTGAGAAGAGATTAAATGGCTGGAAGAAAAAACCCTTACATGGGCAACATCTAAAAAATATTGAAGGAAAAAGTGACAACAGCCTAACTGGGGCATGGTTGAAGATGGGCACAATTAAGAAAGAAACTGAAGGTCTGATCTTCGCAGCACAAGAACAAGCATTGCAAACGACTGTTATGAAAGCCAAAATTCAGAAAATCAGTGAAAATCCAAAATGTTGACTGTGCCAGGAAAAAGATGAAACTGTGTCCCACCTTATTTGTGAATGCAGCACAATTGCACAGACGGACTACAAAGCTAGACATGACAGGGTCGCAAAGCTGATTCATTGGTCATTGTGTAAAAAGTATAACTTGCCAGTATCAAAGAATTCATGGGAACATCAGGTGGAAAAGGTGCTAGAAAATGAACAAGTCAAGATCTTGTGGGATTTCAGAATTCAAACTGATTGGCACCTTGAACATAATACACCAGACACAACAGTTGTGGAAAATCGAAAAGTCTGGATAATCGACACAATTCCTGGGGATGCTGAAGAAAGAGAATCAGAAAAAATTATTAGAGATCTGGCAATAGAAACCACCCGACTATGGAAGAAGAATGCAACGGTAGTCCCCATTGTCATCGGGGCACTTGGAACCATCTCGAAAAACTTTGCAACTCATTTGGAAAAACTGCAGCTTTCTGACATAACACCTACAGAACTGCTAAAGACGGCACTACTTGGAACAGTGTACATATTACGTCGATATCTCGTTGATACTTAGGTCTCTGGCAGAAACTTGTGTTTCAGATAACTCGAATAATAACAACAACGGGAGTGCAGCTTTTCTCTGGGACTTTTACTGCCACGCAGGTCTCTCTTTGACCCAAATTCCAGGTCAGAGCAGCTTGGCCAAAATGCATCCACAATCCAGTCTATTTGCTTTCAGGTAATGGCAGCTTGGCTTCTGGCCCCAAGGAAGGGTGACCTGTGACAAAATTTCCCCCCATCCAGAGCTGGAAAGACATATTATCCTATTCTCAGAACGGCACCCCACCACTGGGAAACACAACCTACACTCTGCCTCTTCAGGAACAATAAAGGGAGTTTGGTCCCTCCCTACTCCAAGGCTTCAGCTCCAGCAAGCCCCTCCCTCTTCCCATGAGAAGAAAGGAGTGGGCGGAAAAAATAAGGGTCAGGTTTATATTCAAAGAGAGAATCCAACTTCGGATGAGGAAGTTCACTCTCTATTCACCTCAAGTTGCTCCACTTGCAGTAGAACCATTAGCAGAAGAGAGAAGCACTCCTGGCTCCCCCAAAGAGCCCCCTGTTCCCCCAGAGCCCTTCCTGCATCCAAGGCCAACGTGGCCACCCTCCCAACTGGCCTGACAATTTCTCTCTCCCCCATGTTCTGCAGCCCTCCCCTTCTGCACACGGTTTTAGATCCTGAACCAGCACTGGAAGAGAAGAATCCTGGCTACTATATAAAAGTCAACGGGACAGCCAGGATTTTATAGCGGGATGTTCTACTTTGGGGGAATCCTTGTGTGCCTGGGATCACTTATGCCAGCGTTCAGAACCACTTACACTGGGATCCCCCACCACTGTGCCCAAGCGAGCAAAGGTGCCCACCAGTTCCTTCCCTGGCACCTGCGCAGAGTTCATCAATACTGGGTGGGTCCATTCCACAGCAGGGCTTCACCGTGACCATGCAGTTTTTTAGAAAGTTCTTTGTGCAGCAGGCACTCCACAAGGACTTGTGCTGAACGACTAGGTAAGCTCCTGTTCATCTTAGCCATCACCTCCTGTACCCCCCCTCCACCATGGGGAGGGGAGAAAATCGATTTCCTCCTCAGTATGAGCGAGCCAGGGTGCTCCTATCCTGGGTGCCCCCATCCCTGCATAGCCCCTCCCTCTACTATACAAGCTGCACAAAAATGTGTTTACACGAGCACTCTCTGGAGTTTCTTTGGGCCACATCTCTGTGGTAAAGCACACACGTTGCACACACAAGGTCCCGGGTTCAACGACCAGCATCTCCACGGAAAGGGACCTCATGGGAAACCATCTTGTCAGAGACCCACTGCGGATTGGCCAACACTTGGGAAGAAAAGCCCCCCAGCCTGGAGACGAGATTCCTCTTCTGCTAGCTGGGACTGCACTGCGATGTCATAACATTGAGGGTAATTGTGTCAAATTCTGAAATCTCTCTAGGTGCCTTTCCCCCCAATAACCAAAGGTAGCGTCTGCACCTTGCTGTACATAGAAACAAAGCTCCTGCTCAGTGCCCAGGGATGCCTCTCGAAGCCTCCGATGGGCAAGACGTTGACCACCAATTGCCACCCACCCAACGCTACAGGAAGAGAGACTCCACATGGATCCCCTCCCCCATTGCTTTTGCAGCCAGGCCCAAACTGACATGCTCAAGAAAGATCATCTCCCGAAACACAACCTGCAAGAATTGCTATAAACGGCTTCATGACCGAAGGACAAAGGAGGAGCAGTTCTCACCGTGGACAAATTCAGGAGACCGAAAGAAAGCTCTCTAATGCTACTTTCCACAAACAACTAACCTCAGACTCTGCTCAGGGACACCAAAGAGAATCAAACAGGTTTTTAAAGGCATTACCCACACCCATAAGGAGCAAATCTATATGGACGCACCACAGGAACCTCGGCCAGGCACTGTCTATCTTCTACCCAAAATGCACAACGCAGGCAACCCAGGATGCCCTACTGTCTCGGGCACAGGGACCGTCACTGTTGGCAGGTATGGATGAATAGCCTCAGCTATCGGACCGTATGCCATCAATGCCCCCAATCACATGCAAGACACCCCAGAATGCCTGAGAAAAATACAATATATCGATAGTCTTCCAGGTAACACTATTTTGGTCACCACAGCTATTGTCTCTCTACACACTCACAATTCCAATTCTAATTCCAAAAAAAGAGTGCAGTAACTATACGACTGTCGCTTTAATTTCCCATGCAAGCAAAGAAGTTTGGTCGACTCCCACATCTGCACCAGCAACTTCAAAGAAGCTAGATAACCTCTAGAAGAAAATCAGCCTGTGTTTTATATATTACAGCAAAGCTTTTGATTGTGTGGATTGTGAAATGCTATAGATTGTGTTGAAATAAGTGGGGGTGCCACAACATCTGATTGTTTTGATGCGCAACTTGTACTTTGGACAAGAGGCTACTGTCAGGACAGAATATGGGGGAACAGAAGGGTCCTCAATTGGCAAAAGTGTCAGACAAGGACACACATTATGCCCCTACCTGTTCCACCTCCATGCAGAGCATATCATAAGGAAAGGTGGATTAGACCTAGAAGAAGCTGGAGTGAAAATTGATGGAAGGAACATTAACAGTTTGAAATGTGCAGATGACACCACGTTACTGGCAGAAAATAGTGAAGACTTGAAATGACTACAATGAAGGTTAAAGGAGAAAGTGCCGAAGCAGGATTACAACTGAACATCAAGAAGACAAAAGTAATGACTACTGAGGAATTACACAATTTTATAGTTGACAATGAGGAAATGAAAATTGTTCAAGATTTTCTATTCCTTGGCTCAATCATCAACCAAAAGGGAGACTGCAATGAAGAAATCAGAAGAAGATTGAGACTTGGAAGAGCAGCTGTGAGGGAAATCAAAAAGCTCCTTAAAGATAATGATGTCTTTCTGGGAACCAAGATCAAGATAATCCAAACTGTCAGAGACTGCCAGCTTAGATCTCAAATAACTTCACTGCACGAGTCCCAGGATGCATGAGTTAAAGCTTTTATTGATAACCTAAGAGTTCAGTACAGGAGAACCGTCTTGGTAGGAATGGCTGTCCCCTCCCCCTGTTAAGCATTAAATTCTTCAGACACTACCCACTCTACTCCCCCCCCACCCGAAACTAAGCTCTAAGTTCACATCTAATAAGCTGTGAAAAGTAAAATGAAAGTAAGCAAGCTTACTGTTGTGACTAGGTCCACGGATCTTCTTCATCTCCCTGGTAACATAGATAACTGCATTCTCAGAGCTTCTCCCACAGATAACATTTCCCAGGCAAGGTTAACACACACAAGGCAGTGTTGGACCCAAAAGGCTGCATTGGCACTTTTAAAGCAGGGCACAGGTCTGGTCTGCAACAGTAACCCCCCCCCCCCGGCCCCCAGTGAACCCCTCAAAGTATGGCAGGGGCCACCCTGACACAAACAATGGTATTTACTATTACTAGGCATGGATGTGAAAGTTGAAGAAAGCTGACAGGAAGAAAATGGATTCGTTTGAAACGTGGTGCTGGAGGAGAGTTTAGCGGATACCATGGACAGCCCCAAAAGACAAATAAGTGGGCACTAAATCAGATCAAGCCTGAATTCTCCCTATAGAGGCTCAAATGACAAAACTGAGGCTATTGTACTTTGGTCACGTCATGAGAAGACAAGATTCTCTGGAAAAGTCAGTAATGCCAGGAAAAGAGGAAGACTTAAAAACGAGGTGGCTTGACCCACTAAAAGAAGCCCCGTCCTCCAGTTTGCAGGATCTGAGCAAGTCTGTTAATGATGGGACATTGTGGAGGTCTTTTATTGATAGGATCACCATAGGCCGGAGGCAACTTGACAGCACATAACACACACACACACACACACACGCATAAAGATGGACTACAAGCTATAAGGAACCCATCTCTGACAACTCCACAGCTGACCTCGCTACCAAGTTTTGCTGGTTTGTCCTCAGTGACGGCTACTTCAGATCTCTAGCTCAACGGCACAGCCATGGGCACTCACAGGGCACCACAAAATGCCAAGATTTTCATGGCTGACTTGGAGAAGCGTTCCTCGGCTCCCACCCGATAACCCCCCTCCTGTACTTGAGATTCACTGATGACATTTTAATCATCCGGACAGATGGGAATGAAGCCCTGGAGGAACTTCCACCCCGCCGTCAACCTGACCATGAATTAATCCACACAGGAGGGACATTTTCTGGACACCGCTGTGCCAGTACATAACCAAAGCTTAAGAAACCCCTTATACACAAACCTTACTGATGGGCGAACATCCCTACATGCCTCCAGTCACCATCCCAAACACTCCAAGGAATCCATCGTCTACAGCCGAGCTCTGTGCTACAGCCCCCTCTGCTCCAATCCCTCTGACAGAGATTCTCGCCTGCAGGATCTACAACAGAGTTTGGATTTGGATTTCTGAATATATCCGGTATTATTCCCTTTGCGGAAAATTTTTCAGGGGCTGGAGGGGGCATTTTTCAAACAAAGTGTACTAAAATTGCAGGGATCCTAGTCCTGCCTGTCCACTGAATACCCACCATATTTTAAATGAATTGAACCCAAGGGCACAATTCTATCGGCCCCTGAACAAGCTGCCCCCGGCCACTCCCCAATGTTTCACAGCGGGCAAATCCACGGCTTTCTCCAAGACACAGGAAGCCGTAGCCAACCCACAACAGCAACCAGCGAAGCCCCCCAAGGCAAGCTGAACCCACAATGCCCAACAGAACCAATGTCAAACAGGAGAATATCCCACCAGAACAATCAACCCAGAGAATTTCAGCAGGAAAAAAAACCTGAAGCAAAGGACACTGATAGAAGCTGAACAGAACCCGTGTCACTCAAAGAGGCCAGGCAGGACCCAGGGCCAAGGCGGACCCATCAGAGCCAATGTGAAGCCAGAGAATCCCAGAATGCAGACTTGGCAACGGCAAGCGACACTGAAACAGACACACACACTGTAAAACTGCCTCCCCCTGCTGTCTCCTGAGAAATCTACAAGGGGGTGGGGGGCAGAAAGTTGCTGCAATCTTTCAAATGAGATTTTCACATATTTCCAAACAGGTGTGGATAATTCAGATATGTAAAAACTGGTATATTTGAATATTCCAGAATAAGCTTGATATATCCGTATATAATCATTATTTTTCAGGTCAGGAATATGGTACCGACTTACTCAGCCCTAACAATGGGCATTTTGAGAATTACAATACCCACCAGATGCAGTAAAAAACAGACCGGGCATCTGGAGAAGGGAGTTTTGGTTTTTAAATGCCCATATCCTGAAAATCTGGTTGGTCTCTGAGGTGCCACTGGACTCAAATCCTTCTGAATTATTCAGAAGGCTTTTTTATGCAGGTAGGAGGGCTGGACTGCACCAAAATGCCTCAGAGGAACAATTTGGCAAAGGATAGGAACTGTAGACTATACCACTGAATACTGACCGTTGCTGTACCCGATGGCCTTGTTTACTGGATGTCCCAGCCATACTTGATATTGAGATTTGTTTTAGTGACAAAGGCAAAGTATGGCATAATTTTTTTTTAAACTTCAGGCTTGGAAATTCCAAGTGATTAAAGAGGTGGAGAAGAAGTGGGGAGCGGAAGGACTTCCAGTATGGATTACTAGCATAGAGTAAACCCCCCAAAGCAGCCACTTTTCCCTCCGGAATTCATCTCCGTAGTTTGGAGATCTCTTGTAAATCGGGGAGATCTCCGGGCCCCACCTGGCGGTTCAAGAGCAACACATTCTGCAACGTATTGTTGCAGTGCTCCACTTGTTCATTCACATTTGGA
This sequence comes from Eublepharis macularius, assembly GCF_028583425.1. NCBI lineage: Eukaryota > Metazoa > Chordata > Lepidosauria > Squamata > Eublepharidae > Eublepharis > Eublepharis macularius. The sequence continues at coordinate 188,010,069 of NC_072793.1, forward strand.
ACCCCCCAAGCCTGATCTCTGCGAGCACACCGTGAGTGTTTAGACCAGTTTCCCAAGAGTGGTGGGAGGGAGAAGCAGCGGTTGAGCTCACAGTCCCTACAGCGGGGAAGTGCAATACGCCACCCTTGCGCTTCACGATGTACAGCCTTCATAACTCATCAATGTTCTTTTGCGAAGAAGCAACTGTGCAAATAAAGAACGCTGCAGAAATTGACCTTCCCTTGGAAGGAAGCGCAGGGAACACAAAGACACATCTAAGCAGGTACCTGTAAATCCCTCCTCTTCACCAGAGAATGGGAGAAACAGCCCTTCCTCTTCCTCCAGCCAGGATATGAGGTCAGGTTTGGCAATCGGGGGCCCTGTTTATCGGAAGAAACACAAAATTATGACTCTTCAGTGTGCACATAAACCCAGCAATTCCAAGCCAGCTTGACTGTTCCTCCGGAAACACACAAGAGGCAAGTAAGAGGGGCGGGGCGGAGTGCAGCACGGGGCAAAGAATCCTCCATCCGGCACCAGCAGTTCTGTGCCCACTCCCTGCCCACCTGAGACTGAAATGCCAGAGAGCCCCGCAGAGCTCCTTCCACAGAGCAGGGAAGCAAAGCCCAGAGAGGAGGGAGGCCCCTGCTGGGACTATCCCACCCGCCAGGCCAAGCGTCCCTTGGCACCTCTTCTCAGGCACTCCAGGGACAGGACTGCCAGGCAGGGGCTCCCTCTCTGCAGGGAGGACCCAGAAGCCCTCACACATCCGAGGAAGGAGCACGGAGGGGGGCAGAGATCAGCCACTGGGCCCAGGGGAGGCAGCCTGGCCACGGCCTTCTTCATTCAGGTCTTCCTCAGAGTCACTCCTCCCACCAGAAGGAGGCAGCCCAGGAGAAAGGGACCCTTACCCAGAGAGGCCACGATCCCAAAGTTCTCCAGCATGACTTCCTTGTACAGGGCTCTCTGGGCCGGGCGCAGCAGGCTCCACTCCCCCTGGGTGAAACGCACAGCCACCTCTTCAAAGGACACTGGACTCTGGAAGGAGAAGGGGGAAGCATTTCTTTACACCACTGGAAAGGACAGTAGATTAATGCTGGAAGACTAGCAGAAAGAGGAGGGGGGAAGAGCCCTGTGGGTGACATTTGGCTCCCCCCTCCCAGACCTCTTGAGGGCCATCTTGAGGGCAAACAGTCTGTCCTCATCGGCAGAGGGTGAGTAGTACCCCTTGTGGGGAAGAGGCCAGAGATGTCGGTATCACAGAAAAGCTGATCGTTTTGCGAGGGACATTCATGGCCCAGTAATAGTCTCTGCCTGGGCTTCTCTGTTCCAGTCATCTTAGGCAGGGGGTGACCCTTCTCCTGCCCTCCGCCCTGGCATGAGCAGCGCCAGAACCAGGGGCAAGGGGCCCAATCCTCAGAGACTCACAACTGACAATAACATTAATAACATTCGATTTCTATACCGCCCTTATATACCAAGGAAGCACTCCTGCTCTCCACCGAATGGCTCCCCTCTGGGACCCCCTCCCCCCTCCTTACCTGAGCTGGCTGCATGGCGGCTCCTTTCCCACCACAACACGGAGGAGATGGCGGAGAAGGCCTTGAGGGTGTCTTCTCCCTGGTGCCTTGCAGTGAGAAAAAGAAAGAAGGTGAGAAGCCATTTCGGTACTCATAGATTTTTATGCTAGTTCCTTTTGTCTCTGGCTTGGCTTTTGGGCATAATTCCAGATCTGATGTAGGAGGCTGAGAAGTGTTTGACTCAAGATCTCTCCCCCCAAACCAGTCCATGTTTACAAGGGGAGACCCACCCTCCTTATTCATCTCCCCTCCTGGAAATGAACCCTCCCCACCCATTTGGGGGCAATGAGCTCCTGGCCCTGCCTGAGGCCACACCACCCCCTCCTCCCCTCTGAGGGAAGCCCAACAGCCCCTCCGGCCTGCTCCGCGCAACTCCCAGAACGTGATGGGAAGTGGGAGAGCCCTGGAGGGATGATGGGACGGAGTGCCCGACTCAAGGGGGCAGGCGGGAAAGTTCCAGCTACAAAGAGTTCTTTGCATAACGAAAAAGTTCCCCACACATAGAAAATTAGTGCTGAAAGGAAGCAGTTTCTCCCCCTTTCTATGCTTGCTGTGCCGTTTTTCTTAGATAGAATTTTCTTTATTGAAACTATAAACTATAAACCATAACGTAATAGCTATAAACTATAAACAAGAAACATAGAGAATAAGAAAAAACACAACATTCTAAATATTAACAATATATAAATCTATATAATTAAAAAGAAAAAACACCCTAAATTACACTACAGGTTGAGTGCTGATTTTCTCCCCAAGTATATATCATTTCTAGAGTCACACTTATTCTAGGTTAGTCGCAAACCCCCTTTTTTCTATTGTTCATGTTTCTTAATCCATAAATCCAGATGTCATCAAATCCTTGTTATCCATTTCATGCAAAAAGTCTATAAACGGTTTCCATTCAGTCAAGAAGTTAACTAATGTCCTTCCTCTAATCAATGCAGTAAGTTTCGCCATTGACGCAAACTCCACAACTTCTGTCCCCCATTCCTCCACCGTAGGCAATGGCGGAGCTTACCACTTTTGTGGATAAAGTGCTGTTGCTGCCATAATAAAGTATAAAAACAAAGTTCTAAAGCTTTTTTCCAACTGGCTGTCCCATTATTCCCAACAGAAAAGTCTCTGGTTTCAACTGAATTTTAATCTTCAAAATCTTCTGAATCGATGATTGTATCTGCAACCCCAAACTCTTTGCTTTCTTACTTGTCCGCCACATATGAAAAAATGTCCCTTCTTGTTTAGCGCATTTCCAACATACATTTGACGCCCCCTTATACATTCTAGCCAATTTTTCAGGATTCATATACCAACGAAACATCATTTTGTAAAAATTTTCTTTAATACTAGAGCTTAATGTAAATTTCAGCCCTCTGGTCCACATATTTTCCCATTGTTCCATTAATAGATCATGTCCACAATTTTTCACCCATTTAGTCAAACGTTCTTTTACTTTTTCCGTCCCAAACCTTAACAAAAGTTTATACATTTTGGAAATAACATGTTGATCATTTGTATAAAGGGCAATTTCAAATTCAGTTTTAGATTGCTCAAAGTCATAATGACTCTTGTCTAATTTGAACCTCTCTGAAATTTGTATATATGGAAACCACTGGCAAGCGTGCCCTTCGGCTGCTAAGCCCTCTCTTGATTTAATTTTAACTTGGTCTTGAGAGAATTCCAATAAATCCTGGTAAGTTAACCATTCAGGTGGACTCACCATTTCCCCTCTAAAATGAACTTCCTGCGATGACAGCCAAAGAGGTATTTTCCAACAAAACCTAAGTTTGTATTTATTCCCTTCTCTCAGAATGGCACGCTTGCGACGCAGCTTTCCTGCGGCAGGGAGTTCTCAGCACTGAAGGAAGACAGTCCCTGTTCTGCTCTGCTGCTAAAGTCTTGCCCCTCGAGCCCACCTTCAGGGAAAGGGGCTTAAATAACAGGGCAGATCAAGCGAGCCCCCCCCCCTCCCTCCCCACCACGTCAGGTCACTGCCCCCTCCTCCTCTTGCATGTGTGAACCCGGCCTGAGACTGAGAGTTATACGAGCGCTGGGCAGGGAGGGCGTTCCTTGTTTCGGGTGCAGCACGGCTGACCCTGAAGGAATCCCGGGCCTGGGGTGAAGAATCCCTGGGGGACTGGAGCCCCCCCACCCCTTCCCACACCTGCAGGAGAGTAAAGCAGCAGCCCAGGAGTTACAGGAAACAGGCCAGGATTCCCCAACAGAAAGGGGAGAAGGGGAGGGGGCTCCTCAAACAGACACCCCACCAAGCCGCTAAGGGTCTTTGGGAGCCTGAGGTGGAAGGAGTGGGGGGGAGGGGAGGAAAGTCCTGCTGGGGCCACCCTGAGAAGCAGCCAAGGGGGAGGAGGGGGCTCCTCTCGCCCCTCCCTCTCTTGCTCCTCCTGCTGTTCCCCTCCCTTGACCCCCCCCTCCCTGGTCCAAATCCCAAACATTGGCAAGCTGGTCCTTTTCCTCTTGGCACCTCCGGTGGGTCTTTTATTCTCTGGCTCTGCAGGCAGCTGGTGCAGGAGGGCAGGGAGGGAACGTGGAGGGGGGGCTCTCTTACACCCCCACCTTCCCCTCTCTTCCCTCTGCCTTGGGACTTGCATTGCAGCCCCTCCCTCTGCATATTCCCCCCTTCCCGCCCCAAAGCCCCTTTCAGCTCCCCCGACCCCTCCCAGCCACACTAGCAGCAGTCAGTGAAAGTCAGAGGAGCTTCTTGGGGGGGGGGGGCAGAGAGGAACGGGCTTCCCCACAACACTCCGCCCCTCCCCCAAGGATTTGGGGGTCTCTCTCTCCTTAGCCCTTGGAGGGGGTCTCAGCGGTTGCTCTGGTGCCGGGCCCTTTCCCACTCTCCAGGCACTGCTATGTTCCCAAGCAGCCCTGCCCGAGGAGACGCCCCCTCCTCTCTCGAGGGGGACATCCGGGGAATCCAAGGACTGAGGGACCCCCTGTTAGGACGTGTTCAGCCGCCAGCCAAACCCAAAGGAAACGGCCAGGGGAGGGGGTGGCCGCCGCGGGCAGAGGGGCTGGGAAAGGGGCGCGGCAGCCTGGGCGGGAGGGAGGGAGGGAGGGAGGGGGCCACTCTGGGCAGGACCATGAGGCAGCCCCCCACCCCCCTAAAAAACAGGACTGGGGGAGGTCAGAGAAAGGCCGGGAAGCCCCAGGAAGGGCACGAAGCAACCCCCCCTTTTGACCCCCGGGCCAAGAGCCCCCGTGGAAAAGGAAGAGCTTTGCTATGGGGGGGGATTCCCTCGGAGGCCCCTCCTGTCCTGGTTCAGGGTCCTATTTTGTCTGGGACTCCGCAGCGTCCACCGCCAGTCCCTGCCCCCTCTCCCCCCTCCCGCACCCGCACCATCTCCCCCCCAGCCCCCAATCCCCTCCGCCCCCTTCCTTCCTACTCCTTCCTCCTGCACCTGCTCCCTCCTTCTCCCCCTCCGCCCTCCCCTCCCTGCATCTGCCCCGTCCTTCCCCCCAACTTCTCCCCCTCGGCCCCCGCCCGCCCCTCCGTCCTCAGCGCCTGTGGAACCTGCAGCCACTTGAGCCCCGTCCCGCCTCCAAAGGCGCCGCCTGCCGGTCCCCCCCCCCGAGCCCACTGCAGGGGCCTCCAGGCTCTGGGGGGCAGGAGAGGGGGCAGAGCAGGCCTTTGGGGAGGGAGGGGGGCTCCCCCAGCCCCTGCTGCCCCCCTTCCTCTCTGCTTTGGGCCTTGCATTGCACTGCAGACCCCTCCCCATATGCCCCCTCCCAAGCCCCTCTCAGCTCACCCGGTTCCTCCGAGCCCTTCAAACAAAAGCCGGAGACACAAAAGCCTCTTTGGCAAGGGGGGGGGGGACAGGAAACGGCGTTTCCCCGGAGGGCCCCCCCCCCATGCACCTCTCTAGGACTGCGCGTTTCTCCCTTTAACCCTTGGAGAGCCGCTTAAGATGTTGAGGACAGGAAACGTCCAAAGGAAGAGATTGCTTCAGTTCAGTGCCAAAGCGTTTGTTTGCAGAATTAGCCTTTTGTTTTAGTATTTGTGGGTGTTTTTGTTTATCTCTGTGTGTGCTGTAAACATGACAGATGTTTCCTTGTCTGTTTTTGTGTGTGCTGCTTGTAGCATGTCTGTTTTTTTAAAATTAAAGTATTTAATTAAAGGTGTTCATAGTTTTCCCTCTATAAACTGCCCCTCACCGAGAGGAGGGGTTCGACTGCTAACTAAATCAGATCTGTAATGGCCCTTCTCAGATTCAAAGCAATTTCATCTATCCCTTCGCTGGGCCTGCTGGCTGGAGCGGCAGGCTTGGGCGCTCTGGATTTTCAACCCATGCGACGAGGTGCCCTTTCACACTAGTGGTGTGCTCACATGGCCGTGGAAACAGTTGTCGCCCTGAACAACCTTTCTCCCTTCGGCCTCTGGCAGCTTCATTGCCTGATCTGCTAAGTTCACTGCATGAGTTGTCTCCGGTCTTTGCTTGGCCACTCTTGAAATCTGAACAGTCTCTGCAACTAGAAAAAGTTTTTTCAAGCTCCTGGCAATCTGGGAAAATGTCTCTCTGGTGTGCTTTTCTAATTTCCTTGGTTGGACCTGCTTAGGGCTGCTCCCAGTGAGCAGAGGGGAGGGACCCTTTCCAGTGCTGCTGCTTCCATTTTGTTTGGTGGGGCCTCCTGTGCCTTTAAGAGGATGGGTGTGTGACTCCGCCCCTCCCCAACCCTCTGCTTGAGTGTCTGTGCGGATGGGCCCCCTCTACCACCTTCGGGTTGATTTGTTCCGCCTCTACCTGCTCTGCAGTGCCCCCGATACATTTTCTGTGTGTGATGGTGTGGCCACTTGGTAGACCGGTTCCATTGTAGAGGGGTGGTCCCACAGGAGGGGTGTTTGCCCGATCACTTCCATATGCAGCACGTTGCCTTTAGGGAACACATGAGCAAGACTACAGTTGTACCACTGGTTGGCTGCCTCCACTGCAGGGATCCTTTGGGTTATGCTGCTAGTCATCCTTCATCCCACTTTTACACCAGAGATTAGGGGTGTGCACGGGGAAAACATTCGGGTAAACCTGAAGCAGGAAAATGATCTGTAATAACCCGAAAGCCAAAACGGCAATCCACTTCGGCTTCGAGTTTTTAAATTGCTTTGGTATGCTCTGTAAAGATTTGGAGCATACCAAAGTGAGGGGGGAAGCTGCCTGTCTCCCAGCCCCCCTCGCCCCACTTACCTGGCCATGGAGCCAGGAAGAAGACCAGCAGGGCGGCGGGGAAGGCTGGAACTGGCTCCTCCAACATCTGCACCACCTCCACCGCCACTGCAGCTGCCAGCAGGGTGGCAGGGAAGGCTGGAATTGGCTCCTCTGCCTCCCGCGCCGCCGCCTCCACGGTCGCAGCGGCCAGCAGGGCAGCAGGGAAGGCCCAGATCAGCTGCTTGGAGGGGAAATCCCCACCAAGCAGCTGTTCCGGGGGTTTAAATGTCCCTTTCCATGCCACTTCACAGCAGCCCGGAAAGGGGCATTTAAACCCCCACTGGCTGAATCAGCTGCTTGGCGGGGATCTCCCACCAAGCAGCATGAAAAGGGGCATTTAAACCCCTTGACCCGAAGCTTCCAGAAGCAATAAGAATTGCTTCAGGAAGCTTTGATTTGGGGCTTCTGAATCAGGCCCAGCATGCTGAGCCCGATTCGGAAATCCCGACTCTTTGCAAATCGAGTCCGATTTGGGTACTTTACCTGAATCAGAAACCCGAATTGCACACCCCTACCTGAGACAATGCACGTACATTTTTAAGGCTAAGTGAACCAATGATCCAGGCCTCTGTGATTCATACAGCGAGCGAGCAAGCAAGAGGGCAAGCAAGACAGCTGACGTTTTCTCCTCTTCGGTGGTTTTCCAGCATGTCACAGTTGTTTTCTTGATTGTTTCTGTGACTGATCCTTCAGACGGAGAAAAACATCCTAGCAGTTTTCTCATGCACTAAGTTTTTGGGAGCAACTGGAATGCTTCTTCAGTTGCGTCCAGGGATAGAGTCTTTGTGCTGCATTGTGAAAATGCTCTGCTATAGATGAGTTAGCTATGAAGGAGAATATATTAGGAACATTATAGAAAGAGACTGAGAGAGTGGGGCGCCGAAACTGCTTTTTATCGAGTTCATTCTCAGGTTGAAGTTTTTTTTTATAGCCTTATAATATGAGTGTGGGAGAGAGAGCGTGGGCTCCTATAAAGAGATAGGGGGATATATTATTAAAACTAGCAACACGGCCCATTGTGTGGAAAAATACAATGGGCTCTAGAAAACTGATCCAGCGGGGCTCTGCTTCAGGGCCCTGGGAGGGCTGCGTCACCGTGCCTGGCCTCCCCACCACCACTGCAGCCACTGCAGGGCCTTGGGAGGGCCCCACCACTGCATTGGGCCTCACTGCTGCCTCTGTAGCCCTTCAGAGGCCTGGCATGGCGTCCGTAGCTACAACCAAGCTAGTTAAGAATAGATCATTCACAGCCATAAGCAGTCTATCGCTGATATACCAGTAGCTGGAGACACACTGTAAAGGAGGGCTGCTCACACAGTACTTGATGCTTCCGAAAAGCATCCGGCTGACCACAGCTGGTCTAAAAGCCAGCAAGTCCGTTGTTCTCCGAATGCTCCTGTACCTTTAAGAGCGTTATGGCACAGCTGCGGCTTCACCCCCTATTTGAAGAGCCACATGGAATGAGGGAGAGCTTCAGTACCCAGCAGCTCTTAAAGGTACAAGAGCCCTTGCCAGGAATTCTGCCCAAAGGTCCTGTAGTCATGCATCCCCTGGGAAAGGCGCTCCAAGGCTTGCCCCCCGCCCCCACCAGCCTGCAAATCTGCTCAGAACTGTAACAGTAGAATGGCACCCCTGATACAGAACTATGCAAGAAAATAGGGGGGGGACCCCTCACGGGAGCGAGCAACACTCTTCAATAATGGTTGTTGTGGGTTTTCCGGGCTGTATTGCTGTGGTCTTGGCACTGTAGTTCCTGACGTTTCGCCAGCAGCTGTGGCTGGCATCTTCAGAGGTGTAGCACCGGCCGTGAAAGCCTTTGACAAGACACTCTTCAATAACTTATTACAATGAAGTCACCATGTACAAAAATATTAATATAAAGTGTCAAAGTGCTCAATCATCTCATACATAAACAACACATTCAAAAGAATGGGTTGTTTTTCCCCTGTATTGTGGAGTTTCAAAGTGAAACCCCCTGAAAGAAGAATGACATGAATTGTCAGCCCTAAAGCACTGTTTCTGTAAGATTTTCAGCGGAATTTATCTGCTGCATGAGCTGGTGCATTCTACGCGTGTGCTCATCAGGCCAAGCAGAGGGAGGGAATTTGCCTCCTTTCAATAAATCATAGAAAGGACGGACTTTCAATGCAAAGTCAGGAAGATAATGCCGAGCAAAATTAAAAATGCCTAAAATACTCTGAAGCTGTCTCAAAGTTTTAGGTGGTTGAATCAGTAAGAGCTTTTCCAAAAAAGAATTGCCAAGGCCTCTGCCTTGATCAGAGATCTGGTAGCCTAAGAAAAGTACTGAGGAAAAGGCTAAGCGTGAGTTATGAACGTTCTCAATGTAACCTTTCTCACTGAGCCTAGTCATGACTTGGTCAAGAGCTGCTAATTCTGAACAGCTAAAGTTTTAACATGCTTGTTCAGTTCTCTCAAATCTTGTACCAGACGGTAAGAACCATCCTTCTTATGCACAGCAAGAATAGGAGAATTCATAGGACTTTCAATAGAAGCAAGAATGCCTTGTGCCTCTAATCTGGAAATCTTTTCAGCTAGGAAGGGGATAGCATCTCTTCTAAGAGGATATTGCTGCTGTGGCTTAGGAGTAGCAAGCAATGGAATGGCATGAGGAGGTGCCTTAAAGTCTCTACTTGCATGTTCTGGGAAACGTCTACAAATACCCATCTTTTCCCATTTGTTACAAAGATGCTGTGCTTCTGAGCAAAAACCTTGCTGCATAATAGGGAGTGAAGGTTGGCATTACTGCACAAAGAGTGGAGGAAAATCATGATAAGCTAAGATGATACCATAATTGGTGATGGAAATATCTAAAAACACAGCTGTTTGAGGCCAAAATGCTTCAAAAGATTACTGAACTTTATAGATTTGCAAAGATGGTAAAGAAGGTATTTGCCACTAAGTGAATATCTGTCACAGAATTAGTAGGAATGGCTTCAAAAAGAGGACGGAGGGTCTCATTTAGGATCGTTTGCTGAGCTCCCGAATCCAGGAGAGCCGTCAGCCAAGTATTCTTGGACAGAATCCTGATTTGGGGCAGTGTCATGGTGCTTCACATTGGAATGCACCGCAGCCTTTTTAAACTCAGAAAAAAACTTTTTTCTGACCTTCACGGAGAGGTAAAGGCTGAGTAGATGAAACAGAGCTGCGTTCTGCTGGCGGAAGAGAAGGGGCCCTATCTTTAGGCAGAAGCGTGTCTCTGGAAGAGCATTTGTCCCTAAAATAAGAGGGAGAGGGACCTTCAGAACGAGTAAAAGCTTTAGGATAGGAATCCTGCTTTGGAGTTTTATCTGAACTCACAAAAAACTGTTTGGATTTCTCTCTCTGAGAGGAAAAATCTTTAGATTTCTTCCTGTTCTGGGAGTTTTGCTTATCAGAATTATCTTTGGAAGATTTCTGACCCAATTTCTGCCCTGTCAAGTCTCTCCCTAGAGAGGGATACACATCCTTTACAATGACAGAGAAGTGGGCCGCTCTTTCAGCGTCAGATTGCAAGGCATCTAGCCGAGTCTGAATAGCAAACTTGGAAGTGTCTCCTTTAATATAAGACTTAAGAATCTCCCAAACAACAGGAAAATTATTCAAGATTCTCAGGCCCAAAGCCATTGCTGGGGCTGGACCCTGATCGCTAGAGATTTTCTGAAGAGTATCATTTAAAGAGGCTATGGAAGGAGGGCCAAAGACTGCGCTATAGAGGTATGCAAAAATTGCAATCCAACCAGAACACTCATGCTGAGGAGGGATGAGCCCTTCAGGCAACAGGAGAGCTAAGATCCTGTGCCTCTGAGCATCACCAGAGTCAGGAAGAAAAGCCTGGAATGCTTGGATTTTAAGGGCAAACCAGAATGGAATTTTCTCCTTAACCCTTAGGAATTGGTGCTGCCTCTGCTTTAATGTTCTGGGGTGTAGATACCACAGATGTGGCAGTTGGAGCGGTTAGAGCAGTGGAGCCAGTCATTGCTGCAAACATGATGGCATGACTAGGAAGTCTGAGATAATGACTTCTAAGAATCCTCATCTCGACTCTAATGTCTGCTGAGGGAAAGGCAGCAATCTGAGTCCCCGTTGGAGGAAAATATGAAAGCCCTTGTGGCCATGAGAACGTTTCTGGGGCACCAAAAGGGCCAAGCCTAGAGACACCTGCAGGAATATGAATATTCCCCCCCCAGCCAAGTTTGAATCTGGGCCTGGGTGAGTGGAATCTCTGTTTCTCTAAAGGCTTCATAATGAACGTTCGGACGAGAGGTCATACTCTCGATCTGTCCTTGAGCATTTAAAGCATCCAAGGTATAAAAAGAGTGGTGGATGCCACTGGCATCGTCTGCAACATTAATTAAAAAGGTCACATTTGTGCCTGCTTGGCCTCCCTAACGAGTGATATGATCTAAAAAGGCTTGTCTGGCAGGCCCTAAAATAGCTGTCTGCTGAGCCATAATTTAGCAGCCAACAACGAGTGGGAACTTAAATCTCTTTTAAACTGAAGGCCTTCAAGAACTTTTGACTCGGGGTCAAAAGACAGAAATTAATTAGGAGTCCGATAAGTTGAAAAGGAGCACAAGCAAAAGGAACACGTTAGGCGCCAATTGTAACGAGCTTTTGCCCGTGTCTGAAACGAAGCTTCTACTAGAAGAAAGATGTATCTTTTCTCCTGGAAAGCTTTCAGCAATTAGTTCTCAGACCGGTCAAATAGATAAGTTCTTTGAACCACCTGTTTATCAGTACATTTATTTATATAGGGTTCAATATTGCTTTGCAACTCTTTATCAAACACACAGACACCTGTCTAGAGTTTATTTTACTTAATTGAAAATACACCCTAGTTTTTTAATGAAGCAAGAAATCAAAATATAAATGGTTATTCATATAAATCTTATAAAAACAGAACACAGAAAGGCAATAAGAAATAAGTTTGCTAACATTTCTTAATAAATTCCAAGTTTAACATAATCAAAGTTTCTATGAAATGCATAGGTAAAAATAAGTTCTCACCTAAATTCTCTCAAGAGATTTCTTCCATCAGAGCTCTGACATTCTATCTGAGTTTGCAATTTTATACACCATCATATGCAAATATCTAAGGTCTATTCACATGATAGCACAAACAAAAGATAATTGGTCTGATGCTTCATTGAAAATTCATAGTTTCTATTGTATAACTTTCCAATTAGTAAAAAATTACGTTATACTTAAATTTGCAAAACAAAACTATAAATCTCCGAGAAGTGTCAGAAAAAGTTAAGTTGAGAGATCACTATTGGTTGCATCTCTGATAGAGGAACATTAATCTCAAAAGAGTCCACTATTTTAATTAACTGTCAAAAGATTAGAGCACACCTGTTAGAATTACCTAACACTTAGGAAAAAACACACAGACGGTTCATGCAAAGTCTGAATGTTCATCTAGAATACAAGTGCTTGGCCTAGTATTGCTCAGTATTGATTACTGTCATGTGCTTTTATCTATATTGGTGCAACAGTACGCGCCCAAACATAGTTTGAATCTATCATTCTGATCTTCAAAAACTTCTCTCCTGGCTTGAAAGACTGACTATGAATACAATGCTGGTTTCTCTGACTTCAAAGAAGGTTTCTTATCTTCTGTGACTGGATTTGGAGCCCTTGGTCCCCTTGACACATCTGGACTAAAGTGGTTTCCATAATCTTGCTTTATTTTACAAAACAAACTTCCAATTTTGGTTGAAAGGGAATAATGATTTGTGGAACAATTATTTCTACTGTGTTTTCCATAGCTGCAACCATTCTTTTTCCAAACTAATGAATGACAATGATATGGTTTTAATATTTCAAAGATACATTTACTCTCGGCCAGTGGATGGTGGTATAATACAATATTACTGAAAATCTTCAGTATGAAGACATTTTAGAGAGGGAAATTAAAAAAAAGGTTTAATAAGAAAGAGAAATTATTTTCAGCCGCAGACCAACAATTATATTTTCTCAGTTTGTTATAGTTCATGCAATAGAGAAGAGTTTGATATACTCTAATCCAAAAACAAGAAGTTAATTTAAAATATGGGACAGTTTAGAGTCTGTGATGCAGTTTCTTTTCAGAGACTGAAGAGCAGTCAAGGGAAAAAAAGGAAAGCAGGTAATTACATTTAATATGCTGTAATCCAAGAGCAAGATGCTGCTATAGTCCAATTAACAAAATAAGAAGCAATTTAAAAGCCTGTTAGCCAATTTCTTTTCAGAAGATAAGAAGAAAATCATAACATAGGTAGAAAAAAAACCAGCTAATGTCCGAAATGTTGGCATTTTTCCTGGGTATGTTTATAGTTCGCGTTTAACAGTCTGTTATCTATTATGTTTTAAACTTCTAAGTCCAAATAAGCCGTAAATAATTGTATCCAATGTATTCTTTGAAGAGCTGCAAATTTATTAGCTGTCTTTGTTCGACAAAGTAAGATGAGATAAAGAGAAAATGTGGCTGATCTTTAGTTTCTTGTAGAGAGAGGAGATTAAAACAATTCTTAATTGATGGTTGTTGTGGGTTTTCCGGGCTGTATTGCCGTGGTCTTGGCATTGTAGTTCCTGACGTTTCGCCAGCAGCTGTGGCTGGCATCTTCAGAGGTGTAGCACCAAAAGACAGAGATCTCTCAGTGTCACAGCGTGGAGAAGGTGTTGGCAGGTAACTCAGGAAAGTGGGTTTGGGCTGAGTCATCCTGTAAGAGTTTCCCAGGGTGTGGAATGCTAATGGAGGAAGGCTTCACTGTATCCTGAGGAGGTTCTTTTGTATATGGATTGGTGCTTGATATGCTAATCTTCTCTGCAGGGCTATTGTGGGATGTAGAGTATTTTGTTAGCCTGGTGTTTTGCAGGACTGGAAACCATGCTCTATTCATTCTTAAAGTCTCTTCTTTCCTGTTGAAATTGTATTTATGCTTATGAATTTCAATGGCTTCCCTGTGCAATCTGACAAAGGAGTTGGAAGTGTTGTCAAGTATTTTAGTGTCCTGGAATAGGATACTGTGTCCTGTTTGAGTTAGGCTATGTTCAGCCACTGCTGATTTTTTAGGTTGTCCAAGTCTGCAGTGTCTTTCATGTTCTTTTATTCTTGTCTGGATGCTACGCTTTGTGGTCCCGATGTAAACTTTTCCACAGCTGCAGGGTATACAGTATACTCCTGCAGAGGTGAGGGGGTCTCTACTGTCTTTTGCTGAACGTAGCATCTGTTGTATTTTTCTGGTGGGTCTGAATACTGTTTGTAGGCTGTGCTTTTTCATAAGCTTTCCCATCTGATCAGTGATTCCTTTGATAAATGGCAAAAACACTTTTCCTGTGGGAGACTGTTTTTCCTTAGTTCTTTGATTTATCCTTGGTTTACTCGCTCTTCTGATTTCATTTCTGGAGTAGCCATTTGCTTGAAGTGCGTGGTGTAGATGATAAATTTCCTCATTGAGAAAGTGCGGTTCACATATCCGTCTTGCACGGTCTACTAATGTTTTTATTATGCCTCTTTTCTGTCGAGGGTGGTGATTGGAATTGTTGTGTAAGTACCGATCTGTGTGAGTTGGTTTCCTGTAGACCTTGTGACCTAACTGAAAGTTTGCTTTGCGGATGACCAAGGTATCTAGAAATGGAAGTTTACCCTCGGTTTCTTTCTCCATGGTGAATTGTATGTTCAGGTGGATATTGTTGAGGTGGTTTAAAAACTCCATCAATTCTTCCTCACCATGGCTCCAAATGATAAAGGTATCATCCACGAACTGGAACCAGACTGTAGGTTTGTGGGGTGCTGATTCTAGAGCTGTTTTTTCAAAATGTTCCATGTAGAAGTTTGCTATAACTGGGCTGAGAGGGCTTCCCATGGCCACCCCATCCATCTGTTAATAGAATTCGTTATCACATTGGAAGTAACTGGTTGTCAGACAATGGTGGAATAAGGCTGTTACATCCTCTGGAAAAATCTGATTAATAAGTGCGATTGTGTCTTTTACCGGAACCTTGGTAAACAGGGATACAACATCAAAACTGAAGAGTATGTCCTGTGGATTGTTTCAGAGAACTGATTTTGTTGATGAAATGTGCTGAATCTTTGATGTAAGACATGGTTTTTCCGATGTTGTCCTGTAGAAGATTGGCCAGATGTTTAGCTAATTCATATGTTGGTGAACCAATGGCACTCACAATGGGTCGGAATGGGACTGAATCCTTATGAATTTTAGGGAGTCCATATAGTCGTGGTGGCTGTGCTTCTGTCTTGCATAGTTTTCCGTGCATGTCAGGATGAAGTGAGGAACTTCTTCGGATCGGTACTTACACAAAAACTCCAATCACCACCCTCGACAAAGAGATATTTGCAAGGCAGACTTACTCGGCATTCACTGGTCTGAATCTGTTTCCTGTTTGATGTTGCCACGTTGGAGAAGACAGAAGATTGTTAAGCCCCTAATTAAAAGGTCTCAAAAATCCCGATATTCCTCTTGCACACATAGCTGATACGTCTTCTATCATTAGGAGACGGGCTTAGGGTTTATTTTCATAAACCTGCCTTCACGGAAACAGCCAGCATGGAAGCACACAATCAGTTGCCATTTTGCAAGATTTCTATTGTGTTAATGTTACTGTTTTATAGTATTGCTTTCCGATTTTTACTTTGGTTTAATGCAACATTTTTCTGCATTCCAGATATTGCCATAGTTTCTCTTCTATGTGAGTCCTTTGATGAAAAGCAAGGCTTCTGCTCTTTCTGAAGATTTTTCCATATTCCTGGCATACATACGATTTCTTCCTTATGCGAATTGTTTGACAGGCAGTCAGCTTTGAACTGCAATTGAAACTTCCCCACATTCTAGACATTTATATGGTATGATGGATGCTTTGATGGGAATTAAGGTATCCACTCTGACTGAAGCTTTTCCCACACTCCAGGCATTTATATGGTTTCTCCCCTGAGTGAATTCTTTGATGGGAATTAAGGTGTGTACCCTGACTGAAGCTTTTCCCACATTCCAGGCATTTGTATGGTTTCTCTCCTGTGTGAATTCTTTCATGAATAGTAAGGGACCCACTCCCAGTGAAGCCTTTTCCACACTCCTGGCATTTGTATGGTTTCTCCCCTGAGTGAATTCTTTCATGAATAGTAAGGGACCCACTCCCAGTGAAGCTTTTTCCACACTCCTGGCATTTATATGGTTTCTCCCCTCTGTGACTTCTTTGATGGTAAGAAAGGCTTTGTCTCTGACCAAAGCTTTTCCCACACTTCAGGCATTTGTATGGTTTCTCCCCTGTGTGAATTCTTTCATGAATTGCAAGGTATCCAGTGACCTTGAAGCTCTTTCCACATTCCAGGCATTTATAAGGATGCTCTCCTGTGTGAATTCTTTGATGGGAATTAAGATTTCCACTCTGATTGAAGCTTTTCCCACACTCCATACATTTATATGGTTTCACCCCTGTGTGAATTCTTTCATGGATACTGAGTTGTGTACTGTTACTGAATCTTTTCCCACATGCCTGGCATTTGTATGGTTTCTCTCCTGTGTGAATCCTTTGGTGAACAGCAAGGGATCCACTGACCTTGAAGCTCTTTCCACATTCCAGGCATTTATAAGGTTTCTCCCCTGTGTGAATTCTTTTATGGGAATTAAGGTTTGCATTCTGACGGAAGCTTTTCCCACACTCCAGGCACTTATATGGTTTCTCCCCTGTGTGAATTCTTTGATGAACAGCAAGGCATCCGGGGTCACTGAAGCTCTTTCCACACTCCTGGCATTTATAAGGGTTCTCCCCTGTGTGAGTTCTTTGATGGCAATTAAGGATTGCGCTCCGACTGAAGCTTTTCCCACACTCAGGGCATTTGTATGGTTTCTCTCCTGTGTGACTTATTTGATGGAGAGTTAGGCTTCCCTTCCGACTGAAGCTTTTTCCACACTCCAGGCATTTGTATGGTTTCTCCCCTGTGTGACTTCTTTGATGAACAGCAAGACATCCACTGTCTCTGAAGCTCTTTCCACATTCCAGACATTTAGAAGGTTTTTTCCCTGTGTGAATTCTTTGATGAACACCCAAGTATCCACTGTCCCTGAAGCTCTTTCCACATTCCAGGCATTTATAAGGTTTCTCCCCTGTGTGAATTCTTTGATGGGAATTTAGGTTTGCACTCCGAGTGAAGCTTTTCCCACACTCCAAGCATTCATATCGCTTCTCCCTTGTGTGAATTCTTTTTTTAGGAAAATTTTCATCATTTGCAGTGCTCTCAGTCCACTTGCCTCCTTTGAATATTTGTTGAAGTACTGGAACTTCATGAGAAATACCACCTTTTAAAAGACTGAAACTATTCCTTGGTGGGTATTTTCCCTCTTCCTTCCTTGGTGCATTATGATATTCAGTGTTCTCTTTCCGTGGCAGATCGGTATCTTCTTTTTCGGTTATTGCAGGTTCTTTTGTTTTCTTTGCTGACTCCCAGTCACCTCCTACAGAAAGACAGAGAAACCTGGCATGATCACAGAATAGAAAAATGCAACTGAAATCTTAGGGAAAGCACTAAAGAAACTGCTGTGGAGGATGCAAGAATTCAAAAGGTTGGTATTCAGGAACACTATGACGTCTCTTGCTTCGGAATCTGTGACATCCTAGCTGGTGCTATCCAATCACTCGTGGGGGGATAATAATGGGAGTACAGCATTTTACTGGGACATTTATTGCCACACAGTTCCTTCTTTGACCCAAATTCCAGGTCAGAGCAGCTTGCCCAAAATGAATCCTGTACTGTTCCAGCAGCAAGATGAATGTATTAATCAATATGTACTAGACTAGAATGTATGCCTATCATTTTAAGTGCATCTTGGGAGTTGTAGTGCCTTACCCCACAGGTTCAGTTCCTGGGACATTCAAAGCCCGCCAAAACTTCTTAGGGCCATTTCCTCTTTTGTTAATTCACACCTCAGCAGGGAGAGGAGCAAATCATCTCTCTTTTTTCACCACATTCACTGGGTCTACAAAGCTCCACCAAGCGCCTTTACGCATGAAAGGTGCACTCTCTCCTTTCGTTATTTAGTAAAAACTATGAGTAGAGATACCTTGAATGTATGAAGAAGTTGAATAAAAACCATTTAAGTTTGTAACCCGTGTGTGTGCATTGACACGTGACGACAAAGGGTTGGGATTCCCTCCCCGCGTCGGAATACATCCACAATCCAGTCTGTTTGTTTTCAGGCAGCGGCACAGGACACAGATTGCCTGTTTATTTTCTCTTCTCATGTCAATGGCGATGGTGGAACTGTGGCACTGCTGAAGAGGCAGTGGGGATTTCCTCCCCGTGGTACTGGACCCACCAAGCCTGTCAGAGAGTCCTGGCGTTCTGGATATTTGGCACCTCTCTGCCCTTCTGACTTTGGGGCCAGTAGTCAGCATTTCAGCACAGTGCAAAATAATTTTATATTATGGATCTGCACAACAGTACCTGGAATCAAGGTTAACCCCACAACCATGATTAATTGAGAGATGTATTAATATACTGTTCAAACACTGAAAAAGAGAAGGGGGCGCTGGGAAACTGCTTGACGATGCTTATAAATTGTTTGCTGCTGTGATTTTACAATAAATACTCTACAGCCGAGCTCGGTGTTACACCGGCACCTACTTCGATCCCTCTGACAGAGATTCTCGCCTGCAGGATCTACAACAGTATTCAGATGCAGGTTTTATTTGGAATTCGGAATACATCCGGTATTATTTCCTTTGGGGAAAATTTTTCAGGAGCTAGAGGGGGCATTTTTCAAACAAAGGTTACTAAAATTGCAGGGATCCTAGTCCTGCCTGTCCACTGAATACTCACCAATTTTAAGTGAATTGGACCACAGGGCACAATTCTACCGGCCCCTGAACAAGCTGCCCCCAGCCGTTCTCCACTGTTTCATGGGGGGCGGGAATCCACGGCATTCTCCAAGACACAGGAAGCCTTAACCTACACACAACAGCAACCAGAGAAGCTTCCCAAGGCAAGCTCAACCCACATAGCCCAACAGAACCAACGTCAAACAGGAGAATATCCCACCAGAACAATCAACCCAGAGAATTTCAGCAGGAAAAAAAACCTGAAGCAAAGGACACTGGTACAAGCTGAACAGGACCCGTGTCACTCAAAGGTGCCAGGCAGGACCCAGGACCAATGCCAACGTATTAGAGCCAACATGAAGCCAGAGAATCCCAGCGTTGACTAGCCAATGGCACATGGGAGGCAAGCAACTCTGACACACAGACACACACACACACACACAGACACACACACACACTGTAATCCCGCCTTCTTCCCCCACTCCTGTTTCCTGCAAAGTCTATTGGTGGGCAGGCGGGGGGGGGGAGGGACCAAGCAGCTGCAATCTTTAAAATAAGATTTCCAGATACAGGTGTGGATAATTCAGGGATGTAAATACTGGTATATTTGAACATTCCTGAATAAGCCAGGTATATCTGGATATTACCAAAGAATACCAAATTGGTATTTTTCACGTATATATTCAGGTCAAAAATAAAAACTTGCACACCCCTAACAACAGACATTTTGGGAATTAATTGGGCATCTGGACAAGGGAGTTTTGGTTCTTAAATGTGTATATCCTTAAAAGTTTGTTGGTCTTTAAGGTGCCGCTGGACTCAAACCCTGCTGAATTACTCAGGAGGCATTTTTATGCAGGTAGGAGGGCTGGACTGCACCAAAATGCCTCAGAGGAAGAATTTACTAAAGGATAGGGACTGTAGACTATACCGCTGAGTACTGACTGTTCCTGTACCCGATGGCCTTGTTGACTGGATGTCCCAGCCATACTTGATATTGATAATGCTATGTAATCTATCTTGCGTTTCAGTGTTTCATTTTGAGAATTACAATACCCACCAGATGCAGTAAAAAACAGACCGGGCATCTGGAGAAGGGAGTTTTGGTTTTTAAATGCCCATATCCTGAAAATCTAGTTGGTCTCTCAGGTGCCACTGGACTCAAATCCTTCTGAATTATTCAGAAGGCTTTTTTATGCAGGTAGGAGGGCTGGACTGCACCAAAATGCCTCAGAGGAACAATTTGGCAAAGGATAGGAACTGTAGACTATACCACTGAATACTGACCGTTGCTGTACCCGATGGCCTTGTTGACTGGATGTCCCAGCCATACTTGATATTGATAATGCTATGTAATCTATCTTGCGTTTCAGTGTCAAAGGCAAACTATGAAATAAATTTTTTTAAACAACTCCAGGCTTGGAAATTCCTGATTATTGAAGGGGTGGAAGAGAAATGGGGAGTGGAAGGACTCTAGCTTAGAGTCACCCCCCCCCAAAGCAGCCACTTTTCTCACCGGAATTCATCTCTGTAGTTTGGAGATCTGTTGTAAATCTGGGAGATCTCGAGGCCCCACCTGGTGGTATAAAACCAACACATTCTGCAACATGTTGTCGCAAAGCCGCACTTATTCATTTATATTTTGAACTAGAAACAAAGCCCGTTGTGGGGGGAAAATAAAACGGGCTCTAGAAGGGGGAGAGTGAGCAGGCAGGCATTCCCAAATCCTCGGTCACTGATCCTGGCCAGTGAAGCAAGGGAGTGGACACTGCCACCTGCTCCACACCTGATCTCAGCAACGTGAAGGGGGGGGGGGTTTGCTACCTGCTGCATGTCTGAGACAGGCCGGGTAAAGGGGGGCAGGCATTGCCACCTGCTCCGCTCCTGATCCCAGCCGGGTGAAGGGAAAACGGGCATTGCCTTCTGCTCTGCGCCTGATTACAGCTAGGTGAAGGGGGGCAGGCATTGCTGCCTGCTCCAAGCCTGATCCTAGCTGGGGGAAGGTGGTGCGAGTATTGCCACATTCTCTGCTCCTGATTCTGGCAGGTTGAAAGGGGACAGAGATTTGTGCCTTCTTGGCACCTGATTCCGACAGGGTGAAGATGGGGTGGGCACTGCTGCCTGCTCAGTGCCTTGTTCCAGTAGGCTGAAGGGGGCGGGCATTGCCACCTGCTCCACTTCTTATCCCAGCTGGGTGAAGGGAAGAAGGGAATTGCCTCCTGCTCTGTGCCTGATCCTACCCAGGTGAAGGCGCTGGGCGAGAAAAGGCAAAAGCTCCACTCCTAATCCCAGCTGGGTGAAGGGGGGTGGGCATTGCCATCTGCTCTACTCCTGATCCCACCTGGATGAAGGGGAGTGGGCTTGGTCCCCTAGTCCACTCCTAATGCCAGCTGGGTTAAGGTGAAGAATAGGCATAGCCACCTGTTCCGCTCCTGATCCCAGCTGGGTGAAGGGGGGTGGGCATTGGCACCTGCTTCGCTAATACCAGTGGGGTTAAGGTGAGGGATGGGCATTGCCCCCTACTCCACTCCTAATACCAGCTGGGTTATGGCAGGGTTGGGCATTGCCACCTGCTCCACTCCTGATCCCACCTGGCTTAACGGGGTGGGAACTGCCACCTGCTCCACCCCTAATACCAGGTGGAATAAGGTGGGGGTGGGCATTGCCACCTGCTCCATGCCTAATACCAGCTGGCTGAAGGGGTGGCGGGCCTTTCCACCTGCTCTACTCCTAATACCAGCTAGGTTAAGGTGGGGAGCAGGCATGGCAACCTGCTCCGCTCCTAATACGAGCTGGGTTAAGGTGCGGGCGGGAACTGTCACTTGCTCTGCTCCTAATACCAGCTGGGTTAAGATGGGGGTGGGCATTGCCACCTTCTCCGCTCCTAATACCAGCAGGGTTAAGGTGGGGGGCGGGAATTGCTATGTGCTCTGCTCCTGATCCCAGCTGGGTGAAGGGTGGAAGGCATTGCCATCTGCTCTGCTCCTAACACCAGCTGACTTAAGGTGGGGGGTAGGTATGGCCACCTGCTCCACTCCTAATACCAGCAGGGTTAAGGCGGGG
Organism: Eublepharis macularius; assembly: GCF_028583425.1. Taxonomy (NCBI): domain Eukaryota; kingdom Metazoa; phylum Chordata; class Lepidosauria; order Squamata; family Eublepharidae; genus Eublepharis; species Eublepharis macularius. Next base: position 188,031,721 of record NC_072793.1, read on the forward strand.
GGCAGGAATTGCTATGTGCTCTGCTCCTGATCCCAGCTGGGTGAAGGGTGGAAGGCATTGCCATCTGCTCCGCTCCTAATATGAGCTGGGTTAAGGTGGGGGGAGGGGTCAGCATTACCAACTGCTCCGCTCCTAATAACAGCTAGGTTAAGCCAGAGTGGGCATTACCACCTGCTCCGCTCCTGATCCCAGCTGACTGAAGGGGGGGTGAGCATTGCCACCTTCTTCACTCCTAATACCAGCTGGGTTAAAGCAGGGGGTGGGCATTGCCACCTGTTCCACTCCTAATACCAGCTGGCTGAAGGGGGCGGGCATTGCCACCTGCTCCGCTCCTAATATCAGCTGGGTTAAGGTGGGCAGTGGGCATTGCCACCTGCTCTGCACCTAATACCAGCCAGGTTAAGGCACAGGGAGAACATTGCCACCTGCTCTGCTCCTGTTCCCAGTCTGGGCTTCCCAACACGGCATGTTTTCTGGAGCGATATGGTGAGTTGCCTGGGGTTTCCTCTGCAGCAGCACCCTCTGGTGGTGCACCAGGGTATAAAGTGAGTTGTCTGAAACACGCTTACTCAATTATATAGTAAGATGCCCCAAGCCTGATCTCTGTAAGCACACCATGTGTGTAATATAGACCAGCTTTCCAAGAGTGGTAGAAGAGAGCGGCAGCAGTTGAGCACAAAGTCCCTAAAGCGAAAAAGTGCAATACGCCACCCTTGTGCTTCAAAATCAACAGCTTTCGTAACTCACCAGCGATCTTTTGAGAAGAAGCAAATGTAATGATAAAGAATTTTGTAGAAACCGACCTTCCTTTGGAAGAAAGTGTAGGAAACACAGAGTCCCATGAGAGATCAAAGCAGCTACCTGTAAATCCCTCCTCTTCATCAGAGAATGGGAGAAACAGCCCTTCCTCCAGCCAGGATATGAAGTCAGGTTTGGCAATCGGGGGTCCTGTTTGTCAGAAATAATACAGAATTATGACTCTTTATTATGCACATAAATCCAGCAATTCCAAGCCAGCTTGATTGTCCCTCTGGAAACACACAAGAGGCAAGTAAGAGGGGTGGGGCGGAGTGCAGCACGGGGTGAAGACTCCTCCGTCTGGCACCAGCAGGTCTGTGCCCACTCCCTGCCCACCTGAGACTGAAATGCCAGAGAGCCCTGCAGAGCTCCTTCCACAGCGCAGGAGGGCAAAGCCCAGGGAGGAGGGGAGCCCCTGCTTGGACCATCCCACCCGCCAGGCCAAGCGTCCCTTGGCACCTCTTCTCGGGCACTCCAGGGACAGGACTGCCAGGCAGGGGCTCCCTCTCTGCAGGGAGGACCCCGAAGCCCTCCCACATCCAAGGAAGGAGCACGGAGGGGGGCAGAGATCAGCCACTGGGCCCAGGGAAGACTGCCTGGGCCATGCCCTTCCTCATTGAGGTCTTCCTCACAGCCACACCTCACAGCAAGTAGCCATTTGCCATGGAGTAATGGCTCCTCACCCAAAAAGGCCATGTTCCCAAAATTCTCCAGCATGACTTCCTTGTACAGGGCTCTCTGGGCCGGGCGCAGCAGGCTCCACTCCCCCCGGGTGAAACGCACAGCCACCTCTTCGAAGGACACCCCGCCCTGGAAGGAGAAGGAGGAGGAAGATCTTTACATCACTGGAACGACGGAAGACTATCAGAAAGAGGAGGGGGGAAGAGCCCTGTGGAGACATTTGGCTCCCCCCTCCCAGACCTCTCAAGGTCCATCTTGAGGCCAAAGTGTCTGTCCTCACTGGCAGAGGGTGAGTAGTACCCCTTGTGGGGAAGAGGCCAGAGATGTCCGTATCACAGAGAAGCAGAAAGTTTTGCATGAGAAATTCATGGCCCAGTAACAGTCTCTGCCTGGGCTTCTCTGTTCAGGCCATCTTGGGCAGGGGGTGACCCTTCTCCTGCCTCCCCCTGGTGTCAGCAGTGCCAGAACCAGCGGAAAGGGGCCCGACCCTCTGAGACTGACCAGGAAGCATTCCTGCTCTCCACCGAATGGCTCCCCTCTGGGACCCCCCTCCCTCCTTACCTGAGCTGGCTGCATGGCTGCTCTTTCCCCTTCACCACACAGAGCAGATGGCAGAGAAGGCCTTGTGGGTGTCTTCTCCCTCTTGCCTTGCAGGGAGAAAGAGAAGGAGGGTGGGAAGTCGTTTTTGGTACTCACAGATTTCTGTGCCAGCTCCTTCTGTCTCTGAACTGGCTTCGGGGCACAATTCCAGATCTGATGGAGGAGGCTGAGGAGGGTTTTGCCCAGCATCTCTCCCCCCAAACCAGGCCATGTTTACAGGGGGAGTCCCACCTTCCTTATTCATCTCCCCTCCTGGAAATGCTCCCTCCCCACCCATTTGGGGGCAATGAGCTCCTGGCCCTGCCTGAGGCCACACCACCCTCTCCTCCCCTCTGAGGGGAGCCCAACAGCCCCTCCGGCCTGCTCCACTCAACTCCCAGAATGTGCTGGGCAGGAAGTGGGAGAGCCCTGGAGGGATGATGGGACGGAGTGCCCGACTCAAGGGGGCAGGTGGGAAAGCTCCAAAGAGATGATTGCATGTCAGAAAAGTTCTCCACACATAGAAAGTTAGCACTGAAAGGAGGCAGTTTCTGCCCTCTTTCAGTGCTTGCTGAGCTGCTTTTCTGAGGCAGAGACTTTTTAACACTGTCGGAAAACATTTCATGTTGAGCTCCTCCATTGCAATCTGGAATGAAGCCGTCCCTTGAGCCCACCTTTAGGGAAAGGGGCTTAAATAACACAGTAAATAGAGTAAGCCCCTCTCCCCACACTGTCATCTCAGGTCTCTGCCCCCTCCTTCTCTTGCATGTGTGAACCTGGCCTGAGCCTTATACAAGTACAAGACATTTCCTGTGTTCGGTCCAGCGCGGCTGACCCTGAAGGAATCCTGGGCCTGGGGTGAAGAATGTCTGGGGGACTGGAGCCCCCCTACCCCTTCCCACACCTGCTGGAGAGTAAAGGAGCAGCCCAGGAGTTACAGGAAACAGGCCAGGATTCCCCAACAGAAAGGGGAGAAGGGGAGGGGGCTCCTCAAACAGACACCCCACCAAGCAGCAAGGGGTCTTTGGGAGCCTGAGGTGGAAGGAGAGGGGGGGAGGGGAGGAAAGTCCTGCTGGGGCCAGCCTGAAAAGCAGCCGAGGGGCAGGAGGGGGCTCCTCTCACTCCCCCCATTTCACACTCCTCCTGCTGTTCCCCTCCCTTGACCCCCTCCCTGGCTAACCCCCAAAGAACGGCAAGCTGGTCCTTTTGCCTATTTGCGCCTCCATTTTGTCTCTCAAGGCAGCTGATGCAGGAGGGCAGGGAGGGAACGGGGGTCTCTTTCACCCCCTGCTTCCCCTCTCTTCTCTTGGCCTTGGGACTTGCATTGCAGCCCCTCCCTCTGCATATCCCCCCTTCTGCCCCTTTCAGCTCACCAGACCCCTCCCAGCCATTCCAGCAGCAGCCAGTGAAAGTCAGAGGGGCTTCTTTGGGGGAGGGGGAGGAAAGGGCTTCCCCACAACACTCCACCTCCCCCCATGGTCCTCTCTAGGATTTTGGGGTCTCTCTCTCCTTAGCCCTTGGAGGGGGTCTCAGAGGTAGCTTTGGTTCCGGGCCCTTTTCCACTCTCCAGGCACTGCTATGTTCCCAAGCAGCCCTGCCCGAGGAGACGCCCCCCCCCCCTCTCGAGGGGGACATCCGGGGAAATCCAAGGCCTGAGGGACCCCCTGTTAGGACGTGTTCAGCCGCCAGCCAAACCCAAAGGAAACGGCCAGGGGAGGGGAATGGCCGCAGAGGGGCTGGGAAATAAATGGGTGCAGCCTGGGCAGGGCTGGGGAGATCTAAACATTGCCATCCCAAGGCAGCCCCCCCCCCTCCCAGCTTTCTTGCAACCTTGAGCTTCCCCCAAAGCAGGATTCGGGGGAAAGGAGAGAAAGGCCAGGAAACCCCAAAAAGAGCATGAAGCAAGAAGAAACCCCTTTTGCCCCGGCGGGGCAAAGAGCCCGTGGGGAACAGGTCCCATGCGCCTCCGTTGATTGCCCCGCTAGAAGAAGTGATGGTGCTCGGGGAGGGTTTCCTCGGAGCCGCCTCCTCCTGTGCTGGGTCAGGGTCCTATTTTGTCTGGGACTCCGCAGGGTCCAGCGCCAGTCCCTGCCCCCTCTCCCCCCTACCCTCTCCCAGCCCCTCAGTCCTTGACCCCCCCCCCAATCCCGCGCCATCTCCTCCCCCCTCGGCCCCCGCCCGCCCCTCCGTCCTCAGCACCTGTGGAACCTTCAGCCACTTGAGCCCCGTCCCGTCTCTACGCGAAGGGGAGAGCGGAGCTCTGGGGGGCAGGAGGAGGGGGGCAGAGCAGGCCTTTGGGGAAGGAGGGGCTCCCCCAGCCCCTGCCGCCCCCTCCTTCCTCTCTGCTTTGGCCCTTGCACTGCACTGCAGCCCCCTCCCCATAGGCCCCCTTCTCCCCCTCCCAAGCCCCTCTCAGCTCACCCGGTTCCTCCGAGCCCTTCAGAGCAAAGTCCAGGAGACACAAAGGCCTCTTTGGCAAGGGGGGGGGCGGTTGGCAGGAAACGGCGTTTCCCCTGAGCGCCCCCCCCCCCTCCCCTTGCCTGTCCCTCTCTAGGACTGCGCTTCTCTCCCTTTAACCCTTGGAGAGCCGCATAAAATGTTGGGGACAGGAAACGTACCAAGTCCCAGGGAAGAGAAACCTTCAATTAAGCGCACAAACTGTTTGTTTGAAGAATTAACCTTTTGTTTTAGTGTTTGTGGGTGTTTCTGTTTATCTCTGTGTGTGAGGTGAATGTGACAGTTGCTTCCTTGTCTGTTTTTGTGTGTGCTGCTTCTAACATGTCTGTTTTTTAAAATTAAAGTATTTCTTTGAATACCACGTTTGGTATTCAAGATGGCAGAGCCCCTTCTTTCCTTCTCCACTTTCTGAAAAATGAAGTTGTCAGCAAGACAAGGCAGGAATTTATTTGACCTTTCATTTTCAGAAGAGTTAGACTTCCAACAGATATCCGGGTAATTGAAATCTCCCATGAGCACAGTGTCTCTTCTCTTTGTGAACTTTGTAATTTGTTCTAGGAGTTTCTGATCCAAGTCCTATGCCTGGTTTGGTGGCCTATAGCAGACCTCCACTACAATATCACTATTATTTCTTATTCCTTTTATTTTTACCCAGAGACTCTCAACTGAATTTCCATGCTCAATACATGTATTTCCTCACAAGTATATAATCCTCTACATATAATGCTACACCTCTCCTCTTATTTGTCTCTCTCTTTTGAACAAGTTAAATCAGAGTCCAGTGGCACCTTTAAAACTAACCAATTTTATTGTAGCATAAACCTTCCAGAGCCACAGCTGTCTTCGTCAGATGCATTTGACGATGTGGACCTCGAAAGCTTGTGTAACAATAAAGTTGGTTAGTCTTTAAGGTGCTACTGGACTCTTTACTCTTTTGCTACTACAGACTAACACGACTAGCCCCTCTGGATCTTTTGAACAAGCTGTATCCCTCAATCTTAGTATTCCAGTTGTGAGTGTCATTCCACCAAGTTTCAGTAATGCCTATTATGTCATAGTCCCCCTCAAGTTCCTTCTGCGTCACTAACCTATATATGTCACTGTTAGAAGAAAAAATTATTTTGAATACTGACGTTAATCCCATTTATGAATATAATTTGGTACAGGAGATATATAGATGACTATGTTAATTTTGGATAATTGTATGCAAGCAGAACTGTTAGCTAATTGGATGAATACCATTGGTCCAACCTTAAAGTTTACTGGGCAAGCAGTACTGATAGGATCAAGTTTCTGGACATCACTTTTTTCAAACTGGAGCCGGATAGATTAGGTGTATGCCCATTTAAATAACCAACTGATGGGTCATTGTATTTGCACTACTCCTCTTTCCATCCATTTCATTTAAAGAAGAATATACCTATATTGCAGTTGTTACCGAGCAGCCCCCCCCCTCCCTCCAGAGGCCAGCCATGAACTGGGTCTGAGCTCTACACCAAAAGACTGCCGTGCCTGTGTGCCTCTAATACAAGTGTCAGTTTCATATCTGATGCTGCAACAGACTGACAGTTCCTGGACAATTGCTCTCAGAACTCTTACGTGACACTGCCCTGCTCAAGCTTATATCTGGACTCTCCTGTGTGATGCTGCCCTGTTGCCAACCACGGACTGTGTCTTAAACGCTGCTCCTTTGCCTGCCATGAGAGCTGGCCTCGCCCTGGGCTCCAGCTGTGCTGCCGGCGGCCGGATGCCAGCCAGGGGAAACCTTCCGCGAGGGTGGCCAGGCGCTCCCTGGGCCGGCTCCTGCCGGGAGCCTCCCGTGGGCTGATTGTCCTCACTGCCAGACAATCTGCGGGTAAGTCCTAGCCAACAGCCAAGAAGCCGAGGGGAACAGCCTGCTTTGGGAAGCCATTGCGAAGGAACGAGCAGATCACGTACGCTGCAAGAGAATCCCACTCTCCTTTGCATTTCTTAACACCTATCCTGAATGGAGATTGATCATCAGTCGGCCAGGGCAATCAACAAGCGCACATCAAAGCAACCTTTGCACTCCGGACTTGAAGGCACCAGGATGGGCGCTGGGAACGAGCAAACGGCCCGGTTCCCCTTCCTCCTCCCCATCCCCTCTCCCCAAAGGTGTCATTTATAAATTAATCAGACTTCAAACATGGTCCAATCAAGGCTGTTCCGATGGGCTCAAATCCTTTGATTTAAGTCGTGAGAACCACTGACAGGGGCGCCAGCCCCTGGGTGCTTTGAAAGTATATAAGCTAGCCCCTCAAAGCTGAGGGTGCGCACGCGCCAGCCCCATCCCAGCTTCCTTGCTGTCTCTCCGTGATTCCAGTGCGGGCGCTGGATCATGTCACGTCTATATCTCTGACATGCCTACTGCTTGTGAGTATGCCCTTTGTCATCGTGGGGTTCCTGCTCAGGTCTCTCATTTTCATACTCTGTATTTCTTAGATCTTGTATGTAATCTTGGATGTGTGTGTAATTTCAGGCATACGCCACACTATTAGAAAATACACGTTATTGATTGAACATCTGTAGTCTGCCTCTTTGTCACAGGGATTTCTGAAAATGGACCTTGGTATAGCTGGCTAGATCCGCGCTGTTTTAGTTCTGGACTGCTAAGCTAACTCCCCATCCTATTAACAGAGCAGTTCCAGTAACACAGTTTTTACGGATGCTTCTAGAAATGACGACTTTGAACAAGAAAAGACACCGTTGGATGATGCCTTTCTCCGATGTGGCTACCCCCTAAATAGTATTCAGGGAGCTAACACTAGGGCGAGAAATACTCCCCATAGGGACATATTAGTCCCTAACATTCGACAGCTGGAAAGCAGGATTAAGTGGGTGGTGGATTTCACCGGTCTAGCTTTGGGTATAGGAAACACACAAAAGCGCTGGCCTCCAGTAGCCAATATAGAAGGCCGTGCTTCGGCGCCATCTCTGGGTTATAGAAGAACTAGGATCTTATATTGGTTCATTCAGCATTGGAGGTTAATTCCAACAACAAACAGTCTCCAAATGATCATTTCCCGTGTGGACCGTGTAATATTTGCCCCATGACTATGAGAATTTCTGAGGTTGTGCACCCGATGACCAACAAACCTGTCAAGCTCTGCCAGTTTTCAGGTTCTTTTGCAATTTTACTTCCATCATCACTTCATTGATCACCTTTACCACAGGGAAAGGTCCAAGAAATTTCCACCCAAGTTTTTGACTCAGTTGCTCCCCCCGCCTCCATAGGTTTTTTGGAGATATATATACATAGTCCCCCAATTGCAAATTCCAGGGGACAGACCACTTTTTGTCAGCCTGTTTCTTATAGTCCTCTTTTGCCTTCTCCAAGGTTTTGGGACCACCAATCTTTTAAATCCCTGCCGGGGGGGGGCCTCAGGTGGGTTTTGAGCAAAGGGCACTGCCTTTCCCTCATATCCCTGAACCACCAATCCTTCCAATCCATCCTCCACCTTTAGGCCAGATGCCACCTCGCTGCATTTCTTAGCAGTTTTCCTGGAAGGTTGAGCTGCCGGTGCCGGGGCTTTCCACGCGGGGCAGTTCATCTCTGTAGCTTATTCCTTCCCAGTGGGGCAGCCCAAGGCAAAATGGTCCGATCCCCCCACACTGTAGGCATACACCCTTCTTTAAGCGGATAGCCCGCTCTGTCTCCGGTAGCCCGCTCTGCTCCTGTAATCCACCCATCACTTGCAACAAGCCGCCTTTGAGTTCGTCCAGCTCTCTGCAGATGGCCCGTGTCTCCCATCGGGCTGTTTTCAGGCCCTCTCGAAGCTCGCGGTCTTCGGAATCGCTCTTGTCCAACCCTAGGTTGTCATCCCCTTTCTCGTCCTCCTCGGTTGCCTCATCCTCAGATTTGGTAGATGGGTCCTTTGGTGTCTTATTAGGTCCCTTATCTGCTTCGTCAGGCATATCTCAGATAGCTGGAATCAGGATCTTAAGTCCAAAGGAAATGAAGACTTCTGCCAAAATGTCGGTTTCTGCCAGTTAGATCCCCAGGTATTTCAATGCAAACACTCCAGGGTTTCAGTTAAAGCATTTTTATTAGAGATCCATCAGTATCAGTGCACTGAGACAGCAACATTGGTTGAAGTGATCCAAGCAGGCAAAGCAATGTTAGTTATAGGGCAGGGTTCCCGGCCTGGGATAGGAACCATTAGGATTTAGATGAGCAGGGCCCAGAAGGATGGATAGGGAAGGGAGGGGGAGAAGAGAGTGAGCTCATTACATTTCTCAGGGAGTTATGGCAACAGCCAGCACGCCAAGGACATTTTCCCATGCTGGCCGAGAAAGTGAAAGTAGGCCACCTGCAAGATAAGAGGTTGACAGCCAAACAGTAATGATACAACTTCAGACATTCTCAGAGGACCAGAGGACCCCCATTAAACATAAATGGCAGAGGAACATATCTGACAAGACCCTTGTATTATAATGTCTTTTCTACCTGCAAAATGGCTAATGTTATATATTTAATTCAGTGTAGTTGCCACTTAATATATATAAGAAATACAATTCGTCCACTGAAAGTTCGAATTCAAGAACATCTATTAAGAATTAAAAATAAAATAATAGAAGCACCACTAGTAGAACATTTTATTCAACATCATGATTCCCCTAGAGAGTTTAAGGTATCAGTTCTGAATGTAGTAGATATAAAGGGATGTACTAATATTCAACAGAAATTAATGCAATTAGAATCACGTTGGATTTATCGATTGAACAGTTTGGCACCTTATTGGCTTAACAATGTATTAGATTTTTCATGTTTTTTATAAGGTATCTTTTTATTGTGTTCTTAAGGATATGGATGCAATATGCTACCTGGCCATTTAAGGGGGAGGTATGCTTAAATAGCCTTGAACCGGTCTCCTGCTTACGGTGTGAGACCGTCTGTTTCTACCCACATGGTGGTGTTTCATTGAATTCATTGAATCCCTTGGTGTTTGAGAGTGCAAGTACTCTTTGATAATTTATGGTAGATTTGTATATGTATTATAAATAGATTGATTTTTGTACTTTGCTGTGAGTTAGATATAAAACAGAGAGGACTATGAAGAAGTGTTACACGAAACGGGATGGAAGGAATATATGTCAACAAAACCCGTAGGTGGCGTCCTTGTGAGCTGTAGCTTCTTCTACCAGCACACAGCACCTTCTACAGTATAACTCCATCTTAAAAAATGAATGTCTATTTACATTGAGAATTTATACTAAGATGCTTCCCTGGATTGATTGACTCTGGAGTTTATATTTAGACTCCACCTGTTGGATGAATTTGTATTTATTGCATTTATTCGTTTATCTTGGATTTATTGGCTCCTCTCTATTTATGTATATTGTATATTAAATATTTATGGATTAACTGTTGGTATTTGAATTTTGAGCACTATTTGCACTTTAACACTAAATTCATTCATTGTTATATTGATGTTTCTTTGACTCTGGGAAGGGTTCTTTTTCTGTGTTGCGGCTACCTTTTCCCCAGAATGCCCTCTGGGGTTTGTGCACTTTTAAGTCTGAGCAAACCAATGTTCCAGGCCTCCTTTCACGGTTGAGTGAGTGAGTGAGTAAGCTGACATTTTCTCCTCTTGGATGGTTTTTCAGTGTACCTCATTTGGTTGTTGTGGGGTTTCCGGGCTGTATTGCCGTGGTCTTGGCATTGTAGTTCCTGACGTTTCGCCAGCAGCTGTGGCTGGCATCTTCAGAGGTGTAGCACCAAAAGACAGAGATCTCTCAGTGTCACAGTGTGGAGAAGATGTTGGCAGGTCATTTGTATCTACTCAGGAGGGGTGGGGTTGAGCTGAGTCATCCTGTAAGAGTTTCCCAGGGTGTGGAATGCTAATGGCGGGAGGCTTCACTGTATCCTGAGGAGGTTCTTTTGCATATGGATTGGTGCTTGATGGTAACAAATGGTACCTCATTTGTTTTTTGTGACTGTGTTTGACCCTTTAGATGAAAAACACGTCCTAGGGGTTTTCTCATGCAATATGTGTCATATATGCCTGACTGCATATCTGCCATTAGTGTGTGTTGGAGGGCTCTGTTCTGGTACTGTATTATGTACACTGTACTGATCATTTGAGAATGTGTTAACTGCTGAAATGAAATGTACTCAGCCAAGGAGGGTTATCTGTGGAAGGTATTTACTTTCATTTTTACAGCAAGTGTCCTTGCCGCAAGCCGCAGCCAGCATGCAGTATATCTTTACTCACAGACTGAAATTATTTATTTCTGTCCTGTGTCTAGTCTAAACTAATCATGTTCCCATGTAACTCGTTGGGGTTTCGCGGCAGAATGCCAATGTCCACTTTTCCGAAGGCAGGGAGTTCCCCTATAACTAGCACTGCTCTTTTTAAATAGTCACTTCTGCCAATGGATCTCTAATATGGATCTCCAATAAAACTTCAACCAATGCACCTGAGCGCGGGACTCTAATCTGGAGAGCCAAGTTTGATTCCCCACTCCTCCACTTGAAGCCAGCTGGGTGACCTTGGGCTAGTCACAGTTCTCTGGAGCTCTCTCAGCCCCACCCACCCCACAGGGTGATTATTGTTGTGGGGATAATAATAACATACTTTGTAAACCTCTCTGAGTGGGTGTTAAGTTGCCCTGAAGGGCGGTATATAAATCAAATGTTGTTGTTGTTGTTGTTGTTGTTATTATTATTATTATTATTCCTGCGTGGGAACTAGGGATCTACCTGCCAAGGACAGGTAGAAGTCCTCTATTCATTCTGCACCCAAGGCCCTTGATGCTGGGCTACTGGTGCCATGCTGTTCGAGCTGGACCAAGGGGTGATGGCGCCAGAGGAACCCCAAAACATGCTACAGTCCTTGTTGAATCCAGACCAAAGAGATGAACTGTTGGAGATACTTATTTTTTTAAATTTATTTTTATTTGGTTTTTTCACTTGAATAAACAGTTTAAAAGAAGCAAAAAGGGCAATGAAACACGGAAAAAAGAGAAAAAGAAAAGGACCCCCCACCAAAGTAAACATATCTATTATGATCCACTTACAACACTGTTCAGTTTGCTTTGAACAACATATTTAAGTCCTTTTACATTCTTGGCAAGTTAAAGTCTTTATGCTTATTTGGAATCCAATTATAAAATGGTATCCAAGGTCCGGCAAATTCTTCTTCCATTTTCCCTTTTAATGTCATTGTCAGTTTGTCCATTTCTGCTGTTTCCATAATTTTTCCTACAAGTTCCTCTTGGGTTGGTGTTGTTTCTTGTTTCCAATAAAATGCTAATAAAATTCTAGCTGCTGTCACTGCATGTATTACAAAGTGTTTTTGATCCTTATTAAATTCATCTGGCATGTAGCTCAGGAAAAACAGTTCCTGTAGGATTGTATGGAGTAGGATTGTATGTCCTTATCCAAAATCTACGTATAACTTTATAGATCCACCACATATGATAAAAAGTTCCTGTGCATTCTTTCCATTTCCAACATCTATCTGGTGTATTCTTATACATTTTAGCCAGTCTATCCAGAGTTAAGTACCATTAATAAAACATTTTATACATATTCTCTTTAAAATTAATTGATTTAGTTATTTTCATGTTAACTTTCCAAATTTTATTCCAGTGTTCTACTTCAATTCCTGTCCCAAATTTTGTGATCATTTAACATTACAATTTTTAAAAAACTTTTTATTTTTCAAACTTTTTGCTTTTACGGTAAAAAAAAACCCATCTAAGACAATCAACAGTAAAACCATAACTCAGTCCACAGCATAACTACGATAAAGAACTAGTGTAAGGATCATACAAGCTCTATATACATCAACTAGGCAACGTAACATGCACAGTATTAAGGTTTCAAATTGGATCTTATATACAAAAGGGATCTTTAGAATAAAAACTGGAAGGGTTTATTTCAGACTAGAAACAAAGCCGGTTGTGGGGGGAAAATACAACGGGCTCTAGAAGGGGGAGAGCGAGCAGGCAGGCATTCCCTCCTCCTCTGTCACTGATCCTGGCGAGTGAAGGAAGGGGGTAGACATTGCCACCTGCTCCACACCTGATCTCAGCAACATGAAGGGGTGGTGGGCTTTGCTACCTGCTGCATGCCTGATACAGGTCGGGTAAAGAGGGGCAGGCATTGCCACCTGCTCTGCTCCTGATCCCAGCCGGGTAAAGGGAAAATAGGCATTGCCTTCTGCTCTGTGCTTGATTATGGCTGGGTGAAGTGGGGCAGGCATTGCTGCCTGCTCCAAGCCTAATCCTAGTTGGGTGAAGGGGAGTGGGCATTGCCACTTGTTCTCTGCTGGGTGAAGGGAGGAGCGGGCATTACTTCCTGCTCCTCGACTAATTCCGACAGGTGATGTCAGGCAGTGGGCTTCACTACATGCAAAGAGGGGCAGGCATTGCTGCCTACTCCAAGCCAGATCCTAGCTGGGTTAAGGGGGTGTGAGTATTGCCACCTTCTCTGCTCCTGATTCCAGCAAGTTGAAGGGGGGCAGAGTTTGGTGCCTACTTGGTGCCTGATTCTGACAGGGTGAAGATGGGGTGGGCACTGCCGCCTGCTCAGTGCCTTGTTCCAGTAGGCTGAAGGGGGCGAGCATTGCCACCTGCTCCACTTCTTATCCCAGCTGGGTGAAGGGAAGAAGGGAATTGCCTCCTGCTCTGTGTCTGATCCCACCCAAGTGAAGGCACTAGGTGGGAAATGGCAAAAGCTCCAGTCCTGATCCCAGCTGGGTGAAGGGGATGGGCATTGCCATCTGCTCTGCTCCTGATCCCACCTGAAGGGGAGTGGGCTTGGTCCCCTGGTCCGCTCCTAATACCAGCTGGGTTAAGGCAGAGAGTAGGCACAGCCACCTGCTCCGCTCCTGATCCCAGCTGGGTGAAGGGGGATGGGCATTGGCACCTGCTTTGCTAATACCAGCTGGGTTAAGGTGAGGGATGGGCATTGCCCTCTGCTCCACTCCTAACACCAGCTGGGTTATGGCAGGGTCGGGCATTGCCACCTGCTCCACTCCTGATCCCACCTGGCTTAAGGGGATGGGTATTACCACCTGCTCTGCTCCTAATACCACCTGGTTTAAGGCAGGGGGTGGGCATTGCCACCTGCTCAGCTTCTAATGCCAGTTGTGATAAGACGGGGGTGTGAACTGCCACTTGCTTCACTCCTAATACCAGCTGGGATAAGGTGGGGGGTGGGCATTGCCACCTGCTCCACTCCTATTACCGGCTGTGTTAAGGTGGTAGGTGGGCATTGCTACCTCCTCCGCTCCTGATCCCAGCTGGGTTAAGGTGGGGGATAGGCATGGCCACCTGCTCCACTCCTAATACTGGGGGGCGAGGATTGCTATGTGTTCTGCTCCTGATCCCAGCTGGGTGAAGGGGGGAGGGAATTGCTACCTGCTCCGCTCCTAATACCAGCTGGGTTAAGGTGAAGAGTGGGCATAGCCACCTGCTCTGCTCCTGATCCCAGCTATGTGAAGGGTGGAGGGCATTGCCTTATGCTCCACTCCTAATATGGGCTGGGTTAAGGTGGGAGGGTCAGCATTACCACTTGCTCTGCTCCTAATAATAGCTAGGTTAAGCCAGAGAGTGGGCATTACCACCTGCTCTGCTCCTGATCCCAGCTGACTGAAAGGTAGGTGGGCATTGCCACCTGCTCTATACCTAATACCAACCAGGTTAAGGCGCAGGGAGGGCATTGCTACCTGCTCTGCTCCTGTTCCCAGTCCGGGCTTCCCAACACGGCATGTTTTCTGGAGCGATATGGTGAGTTGCCTGGGGTTTCCTCTGCAGCAGCACCATCTGTTGTTGCACCAGGGTATAAAATGAGTTGTCTGAAACACGCTTACTCAATTATATAGCAAGATGCAATCATATAGTTCAAAACTGGCCGCCAATCTTCCCAAAAACTTGCTTGTAGGGGTGTCATATCAGCTTGTTTTAATTGGAATGATATTTTTTCCATAAAATAATGGTTCCAGATTCTAATATGCCAAGCTTCAAGTGAGGGAGACTGGGGATTCTTCCATACAGAGGCTATAGTAGTTTTAGCTGCTGATAACAGTGTATCTATTAAAGTTCTTGAGTTCTGTGGATCATGTTCTGTCCAAGGGTTCAGCAGGACCAACTCCATTTTTGGTGGGACTGTGTATCCCGTAATTTGTTTAATACAATCGAACACTTCCAACCAAAATTTCTTTATAACCTTACACTCCCACCAGCAGTGAAAAAAGGAACCTATTTCCCCGCAGGTTTTCCAACACCTCAGGGAAATACTTTTATTACTAAAATTTGAGTTTTGGGGGTGTCTAGAACGGCAGATAATAGCAAATTGAATGCACCTGGGTTTTGCCGAGATTAGGTTGTTCCTCCTCCTCGTTAAGATAAACGAAGGGCGTGGGCGGGAGAAGAGCAGCTAGTCGACGGCCAGGACGAGCTTGGTACTCACTTGTTTAGTTAGTGTTAGCCCAAGTTAGAGTTGGGTCTTTTTCCTTTTGTTATTTGCCATTGCTGTTGTGGCTTTTATTGACCTAATAAATAACTATTTTGCCTAAGGCTTGAGTGTCTGACTGCTGTGTGCAGGATCCTCCAGGCTGAGAACCCAAAGACCCAGGGTGGGTCTCATGTGAAACGGGGAGGTTCACTCCTCTACATGCTGCTTGGAGCCTAGGGTGGCTGTCAGCAGCACCCAGGACGGGACCAGAGGGTGTACCTGCCCTCTACAGGGGGGTGATATACCACCTAATTAGGAGTTTAATGGATTGAGATCTAATGTTAATCGATCTAGATTTAAATAATGATGAGTTCCAAATTTTAGCCCATTGAATTTCTGAGAGCTCAATATTATAGTCTTTTTTCCATGCTAATTGGTAGGGGAAAGCCTTGGTTTTAGAGATTAACAGCAAGATCTTTTATATCTTCGATAAAAAATCTTTGTAATTGTTTTTTCCAACTTCAGAAACTCAGTTGTTTTACAAGTCAATGCTTCATTTACAGAAGGTTGACTAAGAAGGTGACCAAGTTGGAAATACTGAAACCAGGGGATCTTGCTATGTAATTTAGTTTCTAGTTCTTACTTGGAGAGGAGATTCCCTTTTTTGGAAATGTCAGTTAACCTGACCAAATTTTCCATTTTCCAAATACTAAAAGACCCACCATGCCTTACTGCTGGTTCGAACCAAAGTTGGCTCGTGAAACGTGAAAGGGGAGAGAGATATGGAGCTAGCTTGGGTCTATGTCTATCCCAAGTCTCTACTGCAGCTTGTAAAAAAATATTTTTTTAACCGAAGAGGGACGTCCTGGTCTCATATACCGGATGACTTCTTGCAATGTTTTGGGGAAGGGTTAGGAAATCTCTATAGTCTTCCAGTCTGACTGGAAAGTAGAATTTAACATGAGAGTAAGATACGCAGGGCTCATTTCGAAGGGGAATGCACCGGAACACTGTTTGGGCCATTTAGGCCTCAATTGGGGCCAAAACAGCTGCCCAGCACCGAACTGATCCAGGCCGTTTCAGCTCTGATCTGGGCCACAATGAGCCTAAAATAGCCATTTCCGGCCATTTTGGACCTGTTTCGGCCTGGATAAGGGCTGCCTGGATCGGTGCCAAAATGGGTCAGATCAGTGCCGAAACAGCCCAGATCACATCAGTGTCGGGTGGGAGAGCCTCCCCCACCCAGCACCAACCTGGTCCCGGCTGTTTCAACCCTGATCCTTACCAAAACGGGTCAAAAATCCTTACCGAAACAGGTCAACAGGCCCATTTTGGGCCTGTTGGCCCAGATTGGGTCTGTGCCTCCCCCACATGGCACTGATGTGATCCCAGATGTTTCGGCACTGATCCAGGCTGAAACAGGCCCAAAATTGCCATTGTTGGCATCCCGAATCAGGATGGTGTTGTGTGGGGGAAGCCTCCCCCACCTGGCACGGACACAGTCCCAGCCATTTCGGCCCTGATCCTGACTGAAAAAGACCCAAAATGGTCATTTTGGGCCTGGATTGGGGCGAAAGGGGCCCAGATCAGGTCAGTGCTGGGCGGGGGATGCCTCCCCTGCTCAGCACCAACCTGGTCACAGCCTTTTAAGCCCCAATTCGGACTCAAATGGGCCCCAAGTGGCCATTTTCTGCACTTTTTAGCCCTTTTGGGCCCGGATCTGGGCTGAAACAGCCTTGACCGGGGCAGTGCTGGGCAAAGCACTGTCCAATCCTAGGTCTTTTCCCTTTCCAAACAAAGGCATTTAATATTTTTTGCCATCTTTCCAGCGCAATTAGGTTTGATAGAAATAGGCAAGGCTCAAAAATAAAATAGAAGTTTAGGAAGTATTACTGATTTGAGTAGGTTAATTTTTTCCAGCCTCTGAGAATACCTTAAGTGTTTGTTGTGCTTTGTACTGATATTATGAAAGCATGTATCCTGCCTCTTGCAGCCAGGCTTGTACCTGTTTCCCTTATCTCGCAGGTGGCTGCTTTCACTTCTGACTGGAGAACAGCCTTGGGAAGCTAAAAGTGACTTCATTCTCTCTTTCTTTCCCAGGCTCCTCATCCTTCCCCCTCTGCGGAATCCAAACCGTCTCTATCCTAAAGGTGGGAACTTTCCCTATAACTAACCTGACCCTTCATACCCACATCACTTCTGCCAATTTCACAGCAGTCAGTGTGCACTGAACTGATGGATCTCTAATAAAGCAACTTTATCCCTTACACTGAAGTGTCTGGTGTGAAGTACTATTGGGATCTAACTGCCAGAACCTGACACCTGGGCTAGTAACTGAAACCAGGACTGTCTGCACTGAGGAAAATACTTGGTACTGAACCAGCCCAAGGATAAATTTCTCACGTGAATGCAAAAGCTAGGGCTAAGTAACACGGATGTGTCTTAATGGGTAAATTTATATGCAATATACGTCTTGTGGTGTTCAGTGTCTTTTCCTGGAAAGCTGCTTCCATGCAGGGCAAAGAGAACCCCCTTCTAAGTACCAGTTTAGCCTAGATAAGATATAGAGTAGCACCACATAAATCTTCCCAATGGACACGAAGGCATTATCTGTTCAGGGAACAGGGTTGTAGGTTTAATCCCTGTGGGAGAAATATTAAGCTGTTTTCCTATATTATGTATTGTGTTTATAGATCAAAATGGGTAGCTGCGTTCATCTGTCTGTAGCAGTAAAAAAAGAGCAAGACTCCAGAAGCACCTAATAACAAAAACAACATACGATGTATATACCTCCCTCCAGAACAACTTAACACCCACTCAGAGTGATTTATAAAGTATGTCATTATTACTTCCACAACAACAAACACCCTGTGAGGTGGGAGGGGCTGAGAGAGCTCCTAGAAGCAGTGACTGAACCAAGGTCACCCAGCTGGCTTCAAGCAGAGGAATGAGGAATCAAACCTGGCTCTCCAGATTAGAGTCCTGCTGCTCTTAACCACCATACCAAACTGGCTCTCTGGTGGGGTATGAGCTTTCATGAAGAAGTGAGTTGTTCTAGAGACACAACTGGGCCGATTCTAGACGGCCTACCTGTTTCCAGAACGTCGCATGCCGTTGCACCGAAAATGCAAAATATCGCATTTTCGGCACAACGGTGCGCAACGTTCCAGAAACAGGTAGGCCATCTGGAATCGGCCCTGGACTCTTGTTCTTTTCTACCATATATTCAAAATTTTGTGGCCATAAAGTCCAATCAAAATTTATTTTCTTTTGTCTTTTTTTGTAGGAACTTTGAGTAAACCTATCAGAGACTGAGCCCTATGAGGAAAGGCTGAGGGCCTTGGGAATGTTTAGTTTGGAGAAGAGGCAATTGAGGGGGGTCATGATTGCACTCTTTAAGTATCTGAAAGGCTGTCATTTGGAGGAGAGCAGGGAGCTGTTCCAGTTGGCAGCAGAGAGTAGGACCAGAAGCAATGGGCTTAAATTACATGCACAAAGGTTCCAGCTGGATATTAGGAAAAACTTTTTCATGGTCAGAGTAGTTCAAAAGTGGAATCAGCTGCCTAGGGAGGTGGTGAGCTCCCCCTCACTGGCAGTTTTCAAGAAGAGGCTGGATGAATATTTGTCAGAGATGCTTTAGGCTGAACCTGTACTGGGCAGGGGGTTGGACTAGATAGTCTGTATGGCCCCTTCCAACTCTATGGTTCTATGATTCTATGATATGATTTCACGCTTTTGCAAATTGTTTGACGGGAAGTAAGATTTGAACTATGATTGAAGCTTTTTCTATATTCTATTATTTTATAAGGTTTGGTGGACGCTTTGATGGGAAATAAGGATGTGAATGAAGTTTTTCCCACATTCAAGGCATTTGTATGGTTTCTCTCATGTGTGACTTCTTTGATGGTTAGTAAGGGCTTGTCTATAACTGAAGCTCTTTCCACACTCCTAGCATTTAGACGGTTTGACCCCTGTGTGAATTCTTTGATGACCAATTAGGTTTCCAAGCTGACTGAAGCTTTTCTCACACTCCAGGCATTTATAAGGTTTCTCCCCTGAGTGAATTCTTCGATGAACAGAAAGCTGTCCACTGCAACGGAAGCTTTTTCCACACTCCAGGCATTTATAAGGTTTCTCCCCTGAGTGAATTCTTTGATGAACAGCAAGCTCTCCACTGGAACGGAAGCTTTTTCCGCACTCCAGGCATTTATAAGGTTTCTCCCCTGAGTGAATTCTTTGATGAACAGCAAGCTCTCCACTGGAACGGAAGCTTTTTCCACACTTCTGGCATTTATAAGGTTTCTCCCCTGAGTGAATTCTTTGATGGCATAAAAGGTTTTGTCTCTGACTGAAGCTTTTCTCACACTCCAGGCATTTGTATGGTTTTACCTTTGTGTGAGTTCTTTGATGACCAATTAGGTTTCCAATCCGACTGAAGGTTTTCTCACACTCCAGGCATTTATAAGGTTTCTCCCCTGAGTGAATTCTTTGATGAACAGAAAGCTCTCCACTGCAACGGAAGCTTTTTCCACACTCCAGGCATTTATAAGGTTTCTCCCCTGAGTGAATTCTTTGATGAACAGCAAGCTCACCATTGCAACGGAAGCTTTTTCCACACTCCTGGCATTTATAAGGTTTCTCCCCTGAGTGAATTCTTTGATGGCAAGTAAGGGCTGGTCTCTGACTGAAGCTTTTCTCACACTCCAGGCATTTGTATGGTTTCTCCCCTGTGTGAATTCTTTCATGAACAGTAAGGTATGACTTCCGAAGGAAACTTTTCCCACACTCCAGGCATTTGTATGGTTTTATCTCTGTGTGAATTCTTTTATGAATTAAAAGAGATCCACTGTTCCTGAAGTTCTTTCCACAGTCTACGCATTTATAAGGTTTCTCCCCTGTGTGAGTTCTTTTATGGGAATTAAGGTCTCCATTCTGTCTGAAGCTTTTCCCACACTCCAGGCATTTGTATGGTTTCTTCCCTTTATGGATTCTTTGATGAGAATTGAGATTTCCACTATGTCTGAAGCTTTTTCCACACTCCAGGCATTTGTATGATTTTTCCCCTGTGTGAATTCTTTGATGAATAGCAAGGGATCCACTGATCCTGAAGCTCTTTCCACACTCCAGACATTTGTATGGTTTCTCCCCTGTGTGAATTCTTTGATGAACAGCAAGAGATTTACTGTCCTTGAAGCTCTTTCTACACTCCAGACATTTGTATGGTTTCTCCCCTGTGTGAATTCTTTGATGAACAGCAAGATCTCCACTCTGTCTGAAACTCTTTCCACATTCCAGACATTTGTATGGTTTCTCCCCTGTGTGAATCCTTTGATGAGCAGCAAGGCCTCCATTCTGTCTGAAGCTTTTTCCACACTCCAGGCATTTGTATGGTTTCTCCCCTGTGTGAGTTCTTTTATGGGAATTAAGGTGTCCAATCTGACTGAAACTTTTCCCACACTCCAGGCATTCATATGGTTTCTTCCCTGTGTGAATCCTTTGATGAGCAGCAAGGTCTCCACTCCGTTTGAAGCTTTTTCCACACTCCAGGCATTTGTATGGTTTCTCCCCTGTGTGAGTTCTTTTATGGGAATTAAGGTGTCCAATCTGACTGAAACTTTTCCCACACTCCAGGCATTCATATGGTTTCTTCCCTGTGTGAATTCTTTGATGACCAGCAAAGGATCCTCTGCTCCTGAAGCTCTTTCCACACTCCAGGCATGTATATGGTTTCTCACCTGTGTGCATATTTTGGTGAGAAGAAAGGCTGGCACACTGAGTGAATCTTTTACCACACTCCAGGCATTTATACGGTTTCTCGTCTGAGTGAACTCTTTGATGGCGAGTAAGGTGTGTACTCTGACAGATACTTTTTCCACACTCCAGGCATTTGTATGGTTTCTCCCCGGTGTGAATTCTTTCATGGATAGTGAGTTGTGCACTATCATTGAAGCTCTTTCCACACTCCCGGCATTTAGAAGGTTTCTCCTCTGTGTGAATTATTTGATGAACAGCAAGGGATGCACTGTCTCTGAAGCTTTCCCCACAGTATTGGCACTTGTATGATTTCTCCCCTGTGTGAATTTTTTGATGGGAATTAAGATATGCACTCTGACTGAAGCTTTTCCCACACTCCAAGCATTTATTTCGATTCTCCCTTTTGTGAATTCTTTGGTGGCAATTCAGCTTGTTTGTGTGATCAAAAGTTTTTCCACACTCCTGCCCTTCTATTACTTCTGTGCTGGTAACCGAGTTCCAATAAATATCAATGTCTGATTTTTCAGGATTTCCCCCCTCATTTGCTGCGCTCTCAGTCCACTTGCTTCCTTTGTATATTTTTTGAAGCACTGGAACTTTATGAGAGATATCACCTTGTAAAGGGCCGGAAGTATTCCTTGGTGAGTATTTTCCCTCTTCCTTCCTTGGTGCGTTACGATATTCAGTGTTCTCTATCCTTTGCAGATCGGTATCTTCCTTTTCTATTACTGCAGGTTCTTTTGTTTTGTTTGCTGACTCCCAGTCACCTCCTGCAGAGAGAGAGAGAGAGAAAGCTGGCATGATCACAGAATAGAAAAATACAGGTGAAAACTTAGGGAAAGCACTAAATAAACTGCTGTGGAGGAGGCAAGAATTCAAAAGCTCGGTGTCCAGAAACACTAGGATAACCCACCAAGCATGTCAAAGAGAGGCCCAGCATTCTGGATATTTGGCACCTCTCTGCCCTTCTGACTTTGAGGCTGGTTATCAGTGTTTCAGCACAGTGGAAAATAATTTTATATTATGGACCTGTGACAGAGTACCAGGAATCTAGTTTAACCCAACAGCCATGATTAATTGACAGTTCAAAGTACAGTTCAATGTACAGTTCAAACACTGCAAAAAAGAGAAGGGGATGCTGGGAAACTGCTTGACGATGCTTATAAACTGTAAGATGCTGTGCTATTACAATAACTATTCTAAAGCCTTGGGTTGCTCCACCAGCAATAGAACCAGTAGTAGCTGTCAATCTTGCATCACCACTGAAGGAAGAAGCACTCCCAGCTCCCCAAAAAGCCCCCTGTTCTCCTGGAGCCTGTGCTGCATTCAAGGCCAAGGTGGCCAACCTCCCAACTGGCCTGACAATTTCTCTCTCCCTCAATGTTCTGCACCCCTCCCCTTGCTCACATGCCTTCTGCACACGGTTTTAGATACTAAATCAGCTTCCAGATTGGCTCCTCCAGACAACAAGTAATTGCCTATTCACTGGAAGGAAAGAGTCCTGGCTATGGTATAAAATTCAATGGGAGAGCCAGGATTTTCTTTGCAAGATGGTGGTTTTTATAGCAGGATGTTCTACTTTGGCGGAATCCTTGTGTGCCAGGGATCACTTATAGTTCAGAACCACTTACACTGGGATCCCCCGCCACTGTGCCCAAGCGAGCAAAGGTACCCACCAGCACCTTTCTGCTGCCTGCCCAGAATTCCTGGATAATAGGTGGGTCCATTCCAGAGCAGCACTTCACCATAACCACACAATTTTTTCTTTCTTTATGTAGTTATTTGTGCAGCAGGCACTCCACAAGGACTTGTGCTGAATGACTAGGTAAGCAGCTCTTCATCTCAGCCCTTACCTCCTGAACCCCCTCCACGTGCGGTAGAGAGAAAATCCATTTCCTCCTCTGCATGAACCAGCCAGGGTGCTCTGATCCTGGGTGCACCTGTCCTTGCAGGGACAGGAGAAAACTTTGCCCCTATGCAAGTCAGTGGACTCACTCTTGTCCCACGAGGTGCTTCTACCAGGATGAGAGAAGAATTTGCATCTTCTCTCTGCAATGGAAGCTGGGTAAAGTGTGTTTACAAGAGCTCTCTCTGGAGTTGCTTTGGGTCACACATCTGCAGTAAAGCACACACTTTGCACACACAAGGTTCCAGATTCATAAGAACATAAGCACGTAAGAGAAGCCCTGTTGGATCAGGCCAAAGGCCCATCCAGTCCGACACACTGTGTCACACAATGGTCAAAAAACTAGGTGTCCTCAGGAGGTCTGCCAGTGGGGACGGGACGCTAGAACACTAGAGACACTGATTTCCCCCAAATCATCAAGAATACGGAGCCTCACTGCCCTAGACAGAGAGTTCCATCTGTACCTTGTGGCTAAGAGCCACTGATGGACCTCCGCTCCATATGTTGATCCAATTCCCTCTTGAAGCTGCCTATGCTTGAAGCTGCCACCACCTCCTGAGGCAGTGAATTCCATGTGTTAATCACCCTTTGGTTGAAGAAGTACGTCCTTTTATCCATTCTAACCCAACTGCTCAGCAATTTCATTGAGTGCCCACGAGTTCTTGTATTCTGAGAAAGGGAGAAAAATACTTCTTTCTCTACCTTCTCTATCCCATGCGTAATCTTGTAAACCTCGATCATGTCACCCCTCGATCGTCGTTTCTCCAAGCTAAAGAGCCCCAAGCGCTTTCACCTTTCTTCATGGGGGAAGTGTTCCACCCCTTTAATCATTCTAGTTGCCCTTTTCTGCACTTTTTCCAGTGCTATAATATCTTTTTTGAGGTGTGGTGACCAGTGTCCAGTTCCGGCAGTTAGATCCCAATAGTATTCCACACCAGACACTTCAGTGCTACGGTTAAAGTTGCTTTATTAGAGACCCATCAACTTTCCGACTTGTAGAATAGGGACGGTTGGGATTCTGGCGTGAAGGAACTGGAGGGGTAGGGTGAGGGTCAGGAGCTTGGAGAAGGGAGAAAGAGTGAAGTCACATTTAGCCCCCAGACTTCACCTGGCACCCAAGGCCATTCTCACGTTTGCTCCAGAAGTGAAAGCAGCCCCCTGCGAGACACGCAAAACAGCTCCAAGCCCCTAGAGACAAGAGGCATGACACATACTAACATGATATCAGTACAAAGTGCAGCATACACTCAACATATTCTCAGAGGATCAGCATCATATGCATAAGCCCTTCATGATAGATATGTTGGCATGCTTATCTGACAGCAAATATACACAGAGGACCCCGTTCAAAGACACAGTCCTAAGAGACCACTGTATATAAAATATAAATTTAATATGTCAGTGAAAGTGCAAAGTGCAAGAAAATCCCAATCAATACCTTAGCTCTTAACAATTGTTCAAAGCTCACTGACCACAATATAAGCAATGCCTAATAACAGTGTTCACAATCAGACAATGTCCAAATTACTGCCAATAAATTGTCACTGAAGAAACAACGCTGGTGAATTTCACAGTTCCTTCAACAAAACCATTTGGTGATCCATTTTTTTCTTTCCTTTTCTCTGCAGGCACTTGACGGCGGGAGGACACGCTCCAGGAGAGCTAGAGATGAGAAAACACTCTCCCAGGCTGTTAGCAATGGGTGCGGCAGCCTTATCACAGCCCGTTTCGGGGCAAGAGCTTTTCTACATGTGTAACTTCCAATGTCGTGTATCAAAAAGAGTCCAGTAGCACCTTTAAGACTAACCAATTTTATTGTAGCATAAGCTTTCGAGAATCACAGTTCGCTTTGTCAGATGCATGGAGGGCAAAAAGAAACTGGTCAGATATAGAGGAGGAGAGGGGAGGGCGGGGTAGATGCAAACAGCTCCTTCTGATATGGAGATGCAAACAGCTCCTTCTGATATGGAGATCAGTTTGCTTCTGTTGAGGAAATCAGTTACCCCTGATAATGAGATAACCATTCACAGTCCCTATTCAGTCCCAGCTTGACAGAGTCAAATTTACATATGAATTCCAATTCAGCAGCTTCCCGTTGGATTTTGTTTTTTAAAGTTTTGAAAGGTTTCTGGTGAACTACAGTGACCTTTAAGTCTTTGATGGAGAGAACGAGATTCTCGAAAGCTTATGCTACAATAAAATTGGTTAGTCTTAAAGGTGCTACTGGACTCTTTTTTATTTTCTCGTGTTGTTTGATGCTTATCTGACAACCAGAGTTGTACACAGTATTCCAAATGAGTCCGTACCATTGATTTATACAAGGGCATCATGATAGTCGCTGATTTGCCTTCAATTCCCTTCCTAATAATCTCCAGCATAGCATTAGCCTTTTTTTATTGCCGTCGCACACTGTGCTGACATTTTCAATGAGTTATCTACCACAACTCCAAGATCTCTCTCTTGGTCAGTCTCCACCAGTTTGGACCCCGTCATTGTGTATTTATATTTGGGAATTTGGGCCCCAGTGTGCATTACTTTGCACTTGGCCACGTTGAACCTCATTTGCCGTGTTGATGCTCACTTGCCCAACTTCGACACATCCCTTTGGGGTGCCTCACAATCGTCCCTGGTTCTCACCACCCTGAACAATTTAGTGTCATCTGCAAACTTAGCCACTTCGCAGCTTACTCCCAACTCCAAATCATTAATGGACACGTTAAAAAGCACCGGACCCAATACCGAGCCCTGCGGTACCCCACTGCTTACCACCTGTCAGTTCTCAGCTCTTAAGCTATGGCAAGCATCACTCCGGCCCCCTATACATCAAGCACACCAGGGCTCTTGGTTATAAAGGCTTTATTCCAGTAATTTGCAAATTCCATAGTAAAAGATTCTAAGTTGACCAAGAAGTTGGAAGGAACGAACTAGCAGGGCAAAATGGTCAGAGAGCCCATCTCTTCCCCCCTCCCACCTTCTTAGCGTATCAGCAGTGAGAAGAAACTGGACAGAGTTCTCATGGAAACAGTGTGAAAGTGAGAAACCCAAACATGTCTGGCTCACACCGCCGTGGTCGAGATGACAGATCTTACTCAGACAACTTGTACCAAAACCATTGATCACCTCTCATCCTGAGGAATTAAATAACATTAAGACGCCTGCAACATCCTGTCAAGGCACAGCAAAGAAACATGGCAATTAAAATACGCTTTTACAGATTGACTGAATGGCATGGCTGGGGAGCCCAGTCATGACACCACCCTCCCCTGGGAATATTGCCCATTTATACTCACTCTCTGTTTCCTATTCATTAGCCAGTTTTTGACCCATAAGAGGACTTGTCCTTTCCCCCCGTGACTATTGAGCTTATTTAGCAGCCTTTGGTGAGGAACTTTATCAAAAGCTTTCTGGAAGTCCAGGTAGACAGCATCTGTTGGTTCCCCCGTTGTCCACATGTTTGTTCCCTCCCTCAAAGAACTTTAATAGGTTTGTGAGACAAGATCTTGCCTTACAGAACCCATGCTGAGTCTTCCTCAATATCTTTTCTTCATCAATGTGCCAACTAATTCTTTCTTTAACAACCGTTTCCACCCACTTACCCGGTACTTACGTTAGACTGACTGGCCTGTAATTTCCCGGATCTCCTTTGGAACCCTTTTTAAAGATGGGGGAGACATTAGGTACCTTTCAGAATTAATGACCAGCATTTCCTGTGAAAGGGACCTCATGGGAAATCATCTTGTCAGAGACCCACCTGCAGAGCAGGTATGCTTGGGAAGAAATCCCCTCCAGCCTGGAGACGAGATTCCTCCTCTGCTAGCTGGGACTCTACAGTGATGTCATAACATTGAGGGTAACTGTGATGAATTTTGAGAGCTCTCTGTCTTTTAAGTGCCGTTTCCCGCAATAATCAAAGATAGCACGTGCACCTTGCTGTATTTAGAAAGAAAGATCTTGCTCAGTGCCCAGGGATGTCTCTCGAAGCCTCTGATGGGCGATACGTTGACCACCAATTGCCACCCACCCAATGCTACAGGAAGAAAGACTCCACGTGGATCCCCACCCGCAAGGGTTGCAATGCCACACTGGATTTCTGCAGAGATTTAACTGCAGCCCAGTGGTTAAGTGGTGCCATGAGCGGAGTAGGTGGCCTTGGGGAAGCACCTCCGCTCAGCCCCACTCCAGTTCTATTGTGGGGATAATAACAACACTAACTTGTTCACTGCTATAGCTGAGGCAGTAATCTGTCGAGAAGAGCACTATATAAGCACAGTTATTATTATTATTATTCAAATTACACAAAACAAAATCTATAATAAACAAAGCTCACATATTATCATTGATTGGCCATGTTGAGCCGATACACGTTTCCACCAGATACCTAAGTATCAGCCAGGTATCGGAGCAATATATATGCTGTTCCAAGTAACACCATCTTTTGCAGTTCTGCCGGTGTTGTATCAGAAAGCGACAGTTTTTCCAAATAAGTTGCAATTTTTTTTTAAATAGTTCCCAGCGCCCCGATGACAAGTGGGGGGGGGGTACTGTTGTAGGCTTCATCCACAGTCAAGTGATTTCTATTGCCATATCTCTCTATTTAATCATTTTTTTCTTGTTCTTTTTCTTCGACTCTGGCACCCCCAGAATGGCAATCCAAACGTTTCGATTTTCCACGACTGTTATGTCTGGTGTATTGTACTCAAGGTGTTGATCAGTTTGAATTCTGAAATCCCACAAGATCTTGACTTGCTCATTTTCTAGCACCTTTTCCACCTGTTGTTCCCATGAATTCTTTGATACTGGCAGATTATACTTTTTTCTCAATGACCAATTAATCAGCTCTGCGACCTTGTCATGTCTAGCTTTGTAATCCATCTGTGCAATTTTGCTGCATTCACAAATAAATTGGGACACAGTTTCATCTGCTTCCTGGCAAAATCAACATTTTGAATTTTCACTGATTTTCTGAATTTTGGCTTTTATAACATCCGTTTGCAATGTTTGTTCTTGTGCTGCGAAGATCAGACCTTCGGTTTCTTTCTCGATTGGGTCCATCTTCAACCATGCCAAAGTTAGGCTATTGTCATTTTTTCCTTCAAGATTTTTTAGATGTTGCCCATGTAAGGTTTTGTTTTTCCAGCCATTTAATCTCTTCTCAAACTGTTTCTTCTTGTATTCATCCTTTGTTTCAGTTATTTTAAATATGTCCTCTTTTTGTCATTTTTCTGTACTTCTGCTGAGGAGTCATTCAGGCCTTTCTTTTCTTCTTCCACTATCTGATGTACTTGTAACAGTCCTCTTCCACCAATTTTTCATTGTAAATATAACCTGTCAACACCACTTTTCAGGTGTAAGGAGTGAGGCATGCTCATTAGATTTCAGGTTTTTCGATCTAATTTTTCTAAATCGCTTTGAGTCCAATCTATTATTACAGCTGAATATCTGATCACTAGAACTCCCATGTGTTTATGATCTTGACTTTATTTCCACCATTTATTTTGACTTCAGAATTTTTCGTACTCTCTTGATGTATTCTTTTTAAGTCAGTTCTTTTGCTTTCACATGCAGGATGTTATCTAATTCTAACATTCTAAAGTATTTATAGTTTTCATTATTTGATCATCAGTTCATAACGTTGCCATTTTCAAGTTCTATTCCATCAATATTTTTTACTTTTCTACGTTGCATGGAGGGTACTGCACATTTGTCTAAGCCAAATTTCATTTAAATATCATCCCTGTACATTTTCACTGTATTAAACAATGATTCAAGTTCAGTGGTACATATTGTTTTCCATTCAGAAATCATATACTCACATTGCTAATATCCTTGTGAAAAGTTTGAATGTTGTTGGAAGGCATGTGATTGGGTAGTAATTGCCAGGCTCATTGACTTTTCCATCTTTCACAATCAGAATGTGTGGCCTTTTGTGAGCCATTCTTCACTGGTGGAATTGTGAAGCATTTCATTGAATGGCGCTGCCATGCATTGAAGAATACTTTGTTGTTGTTGTTTCCAGCCAATCTAAATGGTCATGCTCCAGAAAGTTCATCTCCTGCAACACTACCTCACCCACACTGAAAGAATTGCTATAAATGACCTCAGAAACAATTCAGACATCATAACCAAAGGAGATGACAAAGGAAGAGCAGTTCCCTCCGCACCCTCCGAATTTGGTAAGGGCCCCTCCATGGGTCCCCCTCCTCCCGTGGGAACACCGAGTGGTGTACCAGGACCTTCTCTCCGACTTGGAAGGTCCTCATCCTTGCGCCCCGGTCGTAGGTCGCCTTCTGCTTTGTCTGGGCGTGGGTCAGCTGGCGGTTGGCCTCGGCCTGGGACTGCTGCACCCGCTCACGGAGCTGGCTCATGTACTCTGGTATGGGGGGAGCAGGGCTGCTGGTGCGGGGACCCCACTGTTCCGCCAGCCGAGAGAGCATCCCCCGTGGCTTGCACCCGTACAGCAGTTCAAAGGGGCTAAAGCCGGTGGACGCCTGCGGGGTCTCCCTTAGGGCGAACATGAGGGGGTTGATGTATAGGTCCCACTGTCGAGGCTTGTCCCGTGTCATCTTCCTCAAGGCTTCCTTGACGGTCTGGTTCAGACGCTCTGCCAAACCGTCAGTCTGAGGGTGGTACGCCGAGGTGAATACCTACTGGATCCCCAAATTCTGGCAGAGTTGACACATGGCTTTGGCCCGGAATGGCCCCCCCCCCCGGTCTGTCAAGATTTCATCAGGCAGTCCCACCATGGCAAAAAGCTTGGACAGGGCTCGTATCATCCCCGGGGTCTGCATCGTCTTAAGCGGGATGACCTCAGGGAATCGTGTAGCATAGTCCACGATCACCAGGGCAAAGCGGTGGCGTGCGTGGCAGTGGGCCGATAAAGTCCATCGCGATGCGTTGGAAGGGCGTCTCCATGACGGGCAGCGGGGAGAGGGGGGCCTTTGGTGGGCGGTGGGCTGCCACCCGCTGACAAGGTGGGGCACAAGCGGCAGTGGGCCTTCACGTCTGCGTTCACGGAGGGCCAGAAGAACCGCTCGAGGATCTTCTTCAGGGTCTTGTGGTGCCCCAGATGCCCGGCCCAAGCGTGTTCATGGGCCATGCGGAGGACTTCTGCCCGGTAAGCTGCCGGCACCAGTAGCTGGCGGACCTCTCCCTGGCCGTTTGGGGCACGGGCTAGGCGGACCCACACCCCTCCCTGCTTCTCAATGCGGGGAAGCTGTTGGGACCTCCGCTCATCCTGCACTCGGTCCTCCTCATGAGCTGCTGTCTCCCGCAAGCGCTGTAAGGACTCATCTGCCCCTTGGGCCTCGCAGAAGGGGTGGTCGGCCGGGGGTCCCGCTGGGTCCTTGGCCCGCGGGCCTGCCCCTGGTCTGGTAGAGGGACCCTCGTCCGGGTCGGGGGCCTCCTCCACTTGCAGCGCTGGGGCAACCTGTGGGTTTGCCAGTCCCTCGGCTGCCTCCCTAAGTAGCCTAGAGAACCCCGGGGCATCTCTCCCCAGCAGCATAGGGAGCGGTAAGTGGGCTACCTTGGCCACTTCCAGGTGGCGGAGCGCTCCCAGGTATTCCACTGTGATCCAGACCATAGGGTACGGCTGGGTGCGGCCCATCACGTCTGTCACCGGGACCCAGCGGTGCACTGGGGTGTCAGCAGGGATAAGTTGGGAACGAATTGCTGATACTGCGCTCCCTGAGTCCAATAGGGCTTGTAGGGTCTGCCGTCCTATTCTCACGGTGGCGCACAGACCCTGCACCGCCTTGCCGGCTGGTGGGTTAATTTCCCACGCAAATGCGCATACCACTGGTGGGGTGGCTGCGGGGGCGCAGGCTTGTATCTGGTGCTCCACCGCCTGCGCTAGCTCCACCTGAGCTGCTTGGAAGGTTGCCTCCAGCTTCCTCCACATCTCGTCCAGGTGTGCCTCTAGCCATGGTCTGAGCTCTGCCGTGGCGTTGGGGTGCATCCCCTCGCCTGGCGCCTGCGTTGGAACGACCTTCCCCGTACGGGCCACCAACTTGTCAGGGCTAGCAGCAGCTGCCACTGGGCGTGGCACTGGACGGTCTGCTCCTGACATCAAAGGGGGGCCAGGGATTCTGCAGGACCCTGCTCTGTGGGCGGAGGGGCGGTATACATCACCCGGACTCCCTCTCAGCCCACTCGCTGGCCTGCTCAACCTGGCCTGCTTACCCTCTGCCTCCTCCATCACCTTTGCCTCCCAGAAGTCTCCTCCAAGCCTCCACTCTCGCACTGCTCTGCTCTCACTCCACATCCTCACTCCTCACTCACACCCACCACCCCAGGGCTCTTCCCAGCCACCCTTTATAGGGCTTCCTGTCTCCACCCCGCCCTCCTTCCAGGCTTGTTCCCTCTCCTGACCGGGCCCAGCTGTGCGTTCCCCCAGGTGTTTCCCTCCAACCACTAATCCCTTCTGGGCTCCTTTGCCTAGCTGGCAGGGTGGGGTTGAGTGTGAGCCATCCCCAGCTGAGGGCTCCTTGGCCTTGCTCACGAGGGGCTGCCCCAGCCAGCCTCTGAGCTACTGAGCTTGCCTGGCCTTGCTCACGAGGAGCTGCCTTAGCCAGCTTCCGTGCTGCCTGCTTGGCAATGCTGGGCGGGGCTACCCATCTCCTCCCCCAGAATGCCTGTGGCAGCCCCCCCCTGGAGAGGCTTGGCTTCTAGCAACTCCTGAGCCAGGCTGCTGTCTTCTAGCCCTGGCGTGGCCCTGGGCTGTCCCAAGCTGCTGCAGCAGGAGTAGCTGGCCGGGCTGCCGGGATCAGCCACAGCTGCACCATGTTGGCTGGCTACTGGGCTTCTCTGGCTGAGCTGATTAGGGAAGGTGGGCCCAGCTGCGGCCCCTTGGCTGGCTGCCCAGCTCTCCCCACAGAGTGCCCTCAGCAGCTCCACCTGGAGGGGCTGGCTTCTGAGCACCTCCTGAGTCAGGTTGCCCTCTTCAAGCTGGGGTGGATGCTGGGGCGTGGCTCTGAGTTGCTGTGGCTGCTTCTCCCCCTTTGCAGGTAAGGGCCCTGTTTGGGCTGCTGCTGGGTCCCAATTCTTCCTGCCTCTGCCCTCTCCCTTTGGTGTAGGCAGGTTCTGGCCCTGGCTACTGGCTGAGGTGGCAGGGCTGCTGTCTCCTGGCTGCCTCCCCCTGCCTCCTCTTGTTGAGGCCGGGGGCTGTGCCTCAGACCCCGGACACAGTTCTCTCCATAGACAAATTCAGGAGACCAAAAGACAATTCTCCAATGCTACTTCCTACAAACCACTAATCTCTGACCCTCCTCAGGAACACCAAAAAGAACTAAACAGGTTTTAAAAGGCATTGCCCACACACACGTAGGAGCAAATCTATATGGACACACCACAGGAACCTCAGCCAGGCACTTCTATCTTCTGCCCAAAATGTACAACAACAATTATTATTATTATTGTTTCAATTTATATACCGCCCTTCAGGGTAACACCTTCTTAGAGCAGTTTACAAAGTATATTATTATTATCCTCACGTGGCAGCTGACTGGGAGACACATTCCTCTAGACTCTCATGCTTTTTCCGCTTTTCTGGGCTTTACCCCAGCGTGCGATTCCAGTTTGATCTGGGGATTGTTTGGCTCTTTTTAATTAGAGAGCAGAAGGCCCCCCTCCCCCTCCTGATGTCAGGAAGATATAAAGGCTAACGCTCTCTAATCAATGTGACAAATGTGCTCAGCATCAAACATACAGTGATACAGAATTACAATACAACAGTTGCAACAAATGCAGTACAGTCTCTACGAGGTTCATAGCTTATGTATCAGTCTGAGACAGACTGAGATAGCAAAGTCCTTTTACAATAGCTATCCTTGAACAGGGCAAAGACTCCAGGCTCACGGAGGACGAGGGTAAGTATGCGTCGATTCAGACATTTTCGTTGTTGTTTCTTTCCTTTTCTTGCAGGTGTCTATCAAGCTGCGACGCAGGTGGTACGTCATGATGCAGCCCTAGCTGTGGCCGGCTGGCAGCAGATCGCGTCGTTTAGACTTCCTCAGGGGCTGTAGAGTCACCTCGTAGAATCAGAACAATTCTTTCTTGAAACCTGGAGAGTGACGCAGGCGTGTGAGCCAGGGTGCCTGCATCCCTCTCCAGGCATCATGATGTACCACCTGCGTTACATCTTGCTATCTCAGTCTGCCTCAGACTGATATATAAGCTATGAACCTCACAGAGGGCTTAGTAGCAAGAGAATGTACTGCATTTGTTGCATTTGTTATATTGTAATTTTGTATCACTGTATGTCTGTTTGATGCTGAGCACATTTGTTACATTGATTGGAGAGCATTTCCCTTTAGAAGAATATATATTTACATGTTTGTATAACTGAAAAGTACATTTGTTGCAGCAGTAGTGAATGTAAGTCATTTCAGGATCCATCCTGGGTGGGTTTCCCACTGTCTCCACTCCTAATACCAGCTGGGCTAAGGCACGGGGAGGGCACTGCCCCCTGCTCCGTTCCTGTTCCCGGCCTGGGCTTCCCACTACGGCATGTTTTCTGGAGCGATATGGTGAGTTACCTGAGCTTCCCTCTGCGGCAGCGCCCTCTGGTGGTGCACCAGGGTATACAGTGAGTTGTCTGAAACACGCTTACTCAATTATGTAGCAAAGATTATCCCCACGACAATCACTCTATGAGGTGGGTGGGGCTGAGAGAGCTAGAAGCTGTGACTGACACACTTCAAGTGGAGGAGTGGGGAATCAAACCCGGTTCTCCAGATCAGAGTTCTGCGCTCTTAGCCACTACACCAAACTGGCTGCTATGCAAACCATCTTGAGTTTCAATGACAAAGGAAGATTATAAATAATGTAAATAATTTTTTTTTAAAACTCCAGGTTTGGAAATTCATAGTGATTGAAGTAGTTTGGAGCTCTGGTGTAAATCAGGGAGATCTCCAGCCCCCACCTGACAGTTCAAAATGAACACATTCTGCGACATGTTGTTGCAAGGCCCCACTTGTATATTGAATGCCCCAAGTCTGATCTGTGGAAAACCCACCCTAAATGTTTAGACCACCTTTCCAAGAGTGGTAGGAGAGGCCGCAGCGGTTGAGCTCACAGTCCCTACAGTGGGGAAGTGCAACACGCCACCCTTGCGCTTCGAGATCTTCATAACTCATCAACGTTCTTTGGAGAAGAAGCAACTGGGAGGATAAAGAGCGCTGCGTAAATCGACCTTCCCTTGGGAGGAAGCGCAGGCAACACACCGTCCCATGACAGATCTAAGCAAGTACCTGCCAATCCCTCCTCTTCATCAGAGAACGGGAGAAACAGCCCTTCCTCTTCCTCCAGCCAGGATATGAGGTCAGGTTTGGCAATCGGGGGTCCTGTTTGTCAGAAATAATACAGAATTAAGACTCTTTAGTGTGTGCATAAATCCTGCAATTCCAAGCCAGCTTGACTGTCCCTCCGGAAACACACAAGAGGCAAGTAAGAGGGGCGGGGCGGAGTACAGCATGGGGCGAAGACTCCTCCGTCCGGCACCGGCAGTTCTGTGCCCACTCCCTGCCCACCTGAGACTGAAATGCCAGAGAGCCCTGCAGAGCTCCTTCCACAGCGCAGGGAGGCAAAGCCCAGGGAGGAGGGGAGCCCCTGCTGGGACCATCCCTCCCACCAGGCCAAGCGTCCCTTGGCACCTCTTCTCAGGCACTCCAGGGACAGGACTGCCAGGCAGGGGCTCCCTCTCTGCAGGGAGGACCCAGAAGCCCTCCCACACCCGAGGAAGGAGCACGGAGGGGGGCAGAGATCACCCACTGGGCCCAGGGAAGACTGCCTGGCCGTGCCCTTAAGACAGCCCAGGAGAAATGGACCCTTACCCAGAGATGCCACATTCCCAAAATTCTCCAGCATGACTTCCTTGTACAGGGCTCTCTGGGCCGGGCGCAGCAGGCTCCACTCCCCCTGGCTGAAACGCACAGCCACCTCTTCGAAGGACACCCCACCCTGGAAGGAGAGGAAAGCATTTCCTTATATCACTGGAAAGGACAGTATATGAATGCTGGAAGACGAGAAGAAAGAGGAGGCGGGAAGGGCCCTGTGGGTGACATTTGGCTCCCCCCTCCCAGACCTCTCAGGGTCCATCTTGAGACCAAAGAGTCTGTCCTCACTAGCAGAGGGTGAGTAGTAACCCTTGTGGGGAAGGGGCCAGAGATGTCCGTATCACAGAGAAGCAGAAATTTTTGCATTGAAATAAATGTCCCAGGAATAGTCTCTGATTGGGCAGGGGGTGACTGTTCTCCTGCCTCCCCCTGGCGTGAGCAGCGCCAGAACCAGCGGAAAGGAGTCCAGTCCTCTAAGTATTACAACTGACCAGGAAGCATTCCTGCTCTCCACTGAATGTCACCCCTCTGGGACCCCCTCCCTCCTTACTTTAGCTAGATGCATGGCTGCTCTTTTCCCTTCACCACACGGAGCAGATGGCGGAGCGATTCTCAAGGGTGTCTTCTCCCTGGTGCCCTGCAATGACAAAAAGAGAGAAGGTGGGAAGCCATTTTTGGTACTCACAGATTTCTGTGCAGCTCCTTCTGTCTCTGGACTGGCTTCCGGGCACAATTCCAGATCTAATATATGAAGGCTGACTCAAGATCTCTTTCCCCCAAACCAGGCCATGTTTACGAGGGGACTCCCCCCCTCCTTATTCATCTCCCTTCCTGGAAATGCTCCCTCCCCACCCATTTGGGGGCAATGAGCTCCTGGCCCTGCCTGAGGCCACACCAGCCCCTCCTCCCCTCTGAGGGGAGCCCAACAGCCCCTCCAGCCTGCTCCGCGCAACTCCCAGAACGTGATGGGAAGTGGCAGAGCCCTGGAGGGATGATGGGACGGAGTGCCCGACTCAAGGGGGCAGGCGGGAAAGTTCCAGCTACAAAGAGTTGCTTATTGGGAAAGTTCCCTGCACATAGAAAGTTAACACTGAAAGGAGGCAGTTTCTACCCTCTTTCTATGCTTGCTGTGCTGCTTTCCTGCAGCAGGGAGTTTTTAACACTGTAGGAAAACTTTCCATGTTCTGCTCCTCCACTGCCGTCTGGAGTGAAGCCGCCCCATGAGCCCACCTTCAGGGAATGGGGCTTAAATAACAGGGCAAATCGAGTGAGCCCCCTCCTCCCTCCCCACCATGTCAGGTCACTGTCCCCTCCTCCTCTTGCATGTGTGAACCCGGCCTGAGAGTTAAACAAGCGCTGGGCAGGGAGGGAGTGTCTTGTTTTGGGTGCAGCACGGCTGACCCTGAAGGAATCCTGGGCCTGGGGTGAAGAATCCCTGGGGGACTGGAGCCCCCCCCCTTCCCACACCTGCAGGAGAGTAAAGGAGCAGCCCAGGAGTTACAGGACACAGGCCAGGATTTCCAAAGGTAAATGGGAGAAGGGGAGGGGGGCTCCTCTAACACCCCCCTCACCACCAAGCTGCTAAGGGTTTCCCTTCCTTTGAGGCAGAAGGAGTGGCGGGGAGGGGAGGAAAGTCCTGCTGGGGCCAGCCTGAAAAGCAGCCAAGGGGCTCCTCTCGCCCCTCCCTCTCTTGCTCCTCCTGCTGTTCCCCTCCCTTGACCCCCCCCCCTCCCTGGTTCAAAGAACAGCAAGCGGGTCCTTTTCCTCTTTGCACCTCCGGTGGGTCTTTTATTCTCTGGCTTTGCATGCAGCTGATGCAGGAGGGCAGGGAGGGATCTGGGGGGGGGGGGGGGGGCTCCCTTTCACCCCCTGCTTCCCCTCTTTTCTCTCTGCCTTGAGACTTGCATTGCAGCCCCTCCCTCTGCATATTCCCCCCCCAAAAGCCCCTTTCAGCTCCCCAGACCCCTCCCAGCCATTCCAGCAGCAGCCAGTGAAAGTCAGAGGAGCTTCTTTTGTGCGGCGGGGGGGGGGGGAGATAGGAAAGGGCTTCCCCACAACACCCCCCTCCCCATGGGCCTCTCTAGGATGTGGGGGTCCCTCCTTTAACCCTTGGAGGGGGTCTCTCCAACGAAAATAGCCCGGGAGACAGAAAGTTAGTAGCCCCCGATGGAGAGGCGTTTTCCAACCCAGGCTGCATCGACGCCGGGCCCTTTTCACTCTCCCGGCATCGGGACGTTTCCAGGCAGCCGTAAACGGGAAGGAATTATTCAGCCGCCCCCCGCCCAGGCTTCCCCCCCCCCAAAGCAGGACTGGGGAAGGTCAGAGAAAGGCCGGGAAGCCCCCGGAAGGGCGCGAAGCGAGGGGGGAACCGAGACAAGGAGCCCACGTGGGAAAGGAACAGCTTGGCTGTTTTCCTCGGAGGCCCCTCCTGTTCTGGGTCAGGGCCCCGTTTTGTCTGGGACTCCGCAGGGTCCAGCGCCAGTCCCTGCCCCCTCTCCCCCTCCCCCCCTCTCCAGCCCCTCAGTCCTTGACTCCCCCTCCCCCAATTCCGCACCATCTCCCCCCCCCAGTCCCCGCCCGCCCCTCCGTCCTCAGCGCCTGTGGAACCTGCAGCCACTTGAGCCCCGTCCCGCCTCCAAAGGCGCCGCCTGCGGGTGTCCCCCCCCCCCGAGCCCACTGCAGGGGCATCCCGGCTCTGGGGGGCAGGAGGGGGGGCAGAGCGGGCCTTTGGGGAGGGGGCTCCCCCAGCTCCTGCTGCCCCATCCTTCCCCTCTGTTTTGGGTCTTGCACTGCAGCCCCCTCCCCATAGGCCCCCTCCTCCCCCTCCCAAGCCCCTCTCAGCTCACCCGATTCCTCCGAGCCCTTCAAACAAACGCCGGAAACACGGAGACCTCTTTGGCAAGGCGGGGGGAGCACAGGAAACGGCTTCTTCCCTGAGCGCCCCCCCCCCCACCATGCACCTCTCTAGGTCTGCGCGTCTCTCCCTTTAACCCTTGGAGAGCCGCTTACGCAGTCGAAGACAGGAAATGTCCACAGGCCCAAGGAAGGGGTCCTTCGATTTAGCGCACAAACTGTTTGTTTGCAGAATTAGCCTTTTGTTTTAGTGGTTGTGGGTGTTTTTGTTTCTCTCTGTGTAAACGTGACAGTTGCTTCCTTGTCTGTTTTTCCGTGTGCTGCTTCTAACCTGTAGTCTGTTTTTTAAAATTAAAGTGTTTCTTCGAATGTTCCCCCTTTTCTAAAAAGATCTTGCATCTAATTCTCCACACATGATTCCTGGAAGCAGATGGCTGCTGACCTGGGAAGAGTACCAGTTTTGAAAGCCCCTCTAGGGGGTCGCTCAATTGTGACTTGACGGCACTTGACACACACACACACCTCTTCCTCACGGTCTTGGAGGTCCCTGCTTCAGAGGCTTTCTTCCATTATTTATTCATTTTATTTTATTTTTAATCCACCCTCTCTGCAGGTGGGCTCAGAGCGAGGTACAACATTGATTAAAATACAACTTAAAATCAATCATAAAAAGAGATAAAATCCTGTACCCCTTTCAAGGTATGCAGGTGGCTTTTTGTCCTTTCCAGTTGACAGGGGCATCCTCGCTTTCAAGTAACTTTTGGCACAGTAGTGGCGTACAGAGCTATCTGCAGCCTTGGACACGGCAGACCGTGCCACCCTGTTGAGGAACTTGGAAACACAAGTGGGCAGGGCTTTTTTTCTGGGGAAAGAGGTGGTGGAACTCAGTGGGTTGCCTTCGGAGAAAAAGGTCACCTGGCTGGTGGCCCCGCCCCCTGATCTCCAGGCAGAGGGGAGTTGAGATTGCACTCAGGGACAGCCAATGCGGAAAAATACTTATTTCGGGGGTGGTGCAAACGAGCTCATGACAAAGATGACAAACCAACCAGAGAAACCAGGTGGAACAAGGAGATGGGATGCTCTGCAGAACCGAAGACCCTGCAGAGCGG
Organism: Eublepharis macularius; assembly: GCF_028583425.1. Classification (NCBI taxonomy): domain Eukaryota; kingdom Metazoa; phylum Chordata; class Lepidosauria; order Squamata; family Eublepharidae; genus Eublepharis; species Eublepharis macularius. The sequence goes on from NC_072793.1 coordinate 188,070,115, forward strand.
TCCATCTCCTTGTTCCACCTGTTGAAAGAAAGCAAGAAAAGTACATTTATTTTGAACAGGAACAAGGGTTCCTCACGTTTCTCTCGTCCGATAATTTAAATTGGAGTTTTATGTTTGCCACAATGGAAAAACTGCAATTGGGAAAAGACTTTATTCGAGCGGTAAGAGCGATTTACAATGACCAATGTGCAGCAATTGTAGTCAATAATGATTTAACTAAAAAACTGGAAATTAGGAAAGGTCCAAGGCAGGGCTGCCCACTATCTACATTGTTGTTTATCCTGATTTTGGAAATATTGTTGATTCAGATTTGAGAGGATGATGCGATAAGAGGCATAAAAATTAAAGATTTCACCTACAAAGTTAGAGCTTTTGCAGATGATGTGAGGGTTATTGTCGAAGATCCAATACAAAATATGCTGAAGTTGTTGGACAAAATAAAGGAATTTGGAGAGTTGGCTGGATTTTATGTCAATAAGAGAAAATCTAAGATACTATGTAAGAATATGACCAAACAAAAGCAACAAGAATTGATGGAAATTACAAATTGTGAAGTAACACATAAAGTAAAATATCTAGGAATTGAGCTTACAGCGAAGAATATTGAATTGTTCAAGAATAACTATGAAAAGCTATGGCAGCAAATTGACAGAGATTTGATTAAATGGAATAAATTAAATCTGTCATGGCTGGGAAGAATAGCGGCAGTCAAGATGAACGTGTTACCTCGGAGTATGTTTTTATTACAAACAATTCCAATTATTAGAGACATTAAGCAATTCGAAAAATGGCAAAGGAAGATTTCTGATTTTGTATGGGCAGACAAGAAACCGCGAGTAAAAATGAAAGTTTTGTGTGATGCTAAGGAAAGAGGTGGACTGCAAGTGCCGAATATTAGACTATACTATGAAGCAATTTGTTTGGTTTGGCTTAAAGATTGGATGTCATTGGAGAACTGTAAGCTACTAACTTTGGAAGGTTATAATAAACTGTTTGGGTGGCATGCCTACTTGTGGCACGATAAATTGAAAGCTGATTCTATGTTTCTACATCATTATGTGAGAAGGAGTCTCTTCACAATCTGGAAAAATACAAAAGTTATCTGGGTGAAGGTATCCCCTCATGGGTGGTAGCATATGAATCTATCGACCCGAGAGTTATTTACAATAGAGACCAATGTCTGTCCTATAAAAAGATGCTCATTCAGGAACAAAATATGTTAAGAATTAAAACAGAAGAAGAGCTAGGTTTATGTTATGGATGGTTTCAATATAGGCAGATAAAGGACTTATATAACTTGGATCGTTCAAAAAGTGGAATTAAATGGAAAGATTCGGAATTGGAAGAAGTTATATTGCAAGAAAGTAAGAAGAAAATTTCAAAAATTTATAAAATTCTTTTGAAGTGGCATACAGAGGATGAAACTGTTAAAGTCCAGATGGTGAAGTGGGCTATAAATTGTCAAGGAGATATAACAATGGAGTCATGGGAGTATTTGTGGAAAAATGCAATGAAGAGATCAACTTGTACCAGTATTAAAGAAAATGTTTTCAAGATGATATATAGGTGGTATTTGATGCAAAAAAAATAGCGTATGGAAATGCTAAAATGTTTGATAAATGTTGGAAATGTAAAAGTCATGAAGGATCACTGTATCATATGTGGTGGACTTGTGAGGTAGCCAGGCAGTACTGGGGAGATATTTTAGAAATGATAAATGAGATTTTGCAGACTTCAATAATAAAGAACCCAGAACTCCTGCTACTGAACTTAAATATGGAAGATGTTCCTATACAACACAGAACATTGTTATTTTACATGACAACAGCGGCAAGAATACTATATGCGCAGAAATGGAAAGTGCAAGAAACACCATCTATTGGAGAGTGGATACAAAAGTTGCTGTACATGGCGGAAATGGACAAAATGACAAGAAGGCTGAGAGACCCGAATTCTGAAGAATTTTTCAATGACTGGGGGAGATTGAAGGAGTATTTGGAAAAAAAGTGGGACGTGAAGGGGAAATTGTGGCAATTTGAAAGTTATTAGGGGAATTTAATGGGGACAGTAATCTTTACCATTTTTTAAAAAAGTTTTAATTATTGTAAAGTTTAAATTTTAAATAGATTTGAGTTTAATGGAAAGTATTTAGTTTATTAATGTAATAAGAGTTAATTATATAGAGAGAGAATAGAAAAATAAGTTATAGATTAAGATATGGTGTGAGGCCCCGCCCTACCCGCCGCCAGCCCCCCCTGCTCTGCCGTACCCTTGGACCCCGGTTGGGGTGGTGGCAAAGGAGTTCCCTCGGCCTCAGACTGGGCAGGGGCAGCAGTTGAGCCACTGGCTTCTGCCTCCTACCAGCTGCCTGGAGAGCCTATGGCCGTTTCCCCTCTCTCTCTCTCGCTTCCTCGCTCTGGCCGTATGTGCTCTCCCCGCCAACTTCTCCTCCTCAGCGTCCTCGGGCTCTTCCCTTTTGTGCCACCGCCTCAACCCACTTCTCCCCTCTCCCCCAATCCGCCACCGTGCTCCCTCCTTTCCCCGCCCCGTGCTCTGCTGTCCGTCCTGTCACTGGTGCCTTCCCTTGTCTGTTCCCACCCCTTGTCAGGTCCAGTGTATATCTAAACTGTACTGACTCCATTTTCTAATGCTTCTAGTGTTTAAGTGCTTTCTTCCCAGGTGCACCAGTTCCCAGGCAGCATTCCCACCGGAGGAGACTGTTTTGTCTAACACCGTTCCACCAAGCATTGGCCTTGAAGAGAGCAGCTTCCCAGGACTGAGCGATGTTGTTTTGAGAACTGTGGGGGGGAGGCTAATCCAGATGGGTATTGTTACTCTGTACCTTATGCTTGCCCTTCATTGGTAACAATGATCATGTACCATCCTGAGTCTCCTATTCAGGACAGTGGACTATAATGGACCTATTCTGCAGTAAAGTTTCCTTTCTCAAACAATGGACTTGTGTTTGCTTCTAAAGGGAATTCTGTAGTGAGAGCCTTATTTAGCCACAGTCTGACATTTTGTTACCAATCATGTCTGAGTCGGGCCCAGCGGAATCCAAGGTTGTCCCGGACAGGGATCCTTTGTTTGATCCGTATGCGTCTCCCGACAATCAACCAGTACAAGCCCAAGACTCCCAGGAGCTGGGAGCAACCGGGAACGGGACCGGAGCCTCCACTTCCACCCCGCCTCTCATCGATCTCGATGCTGAAGGGGCAAGGCCGAAGGCGACCGCTCTCCCCTTGATCTCGGTACCCACCCCGTCGGAGTGGGGAGCCAGACCCCGGGAAACGAGAGAGCGCCGGGCCGGTGGACTCCATCCACGAGTTTCGATGGAAGGGCGCCGAAGCCTAGACACCGTCCCTGAGCTAGATAGTAGCCAACCATGGCGATATTGGAACAGGACGCTCGAGCAGACGGAGGGGGACACGTCCCACCGCGGCGCCCTGAGTTGGGATTATTCCGAACTTGCTCCGTGGAAAGAGCCAACGGAAGTTCCTGAACAAAGTTGGGAGCAGCTGCAAGGTCGCACCCATGCTGTAGATACCGGCATCTCGGCAGTGACGGGCCTGGCCAAGGGTATGCTAGCAGCGAGATCGCGAGTCGTTCAAGGAGACCCTCCGCCTTGGGGCCCCTTTTCCCCGGTGAGTGCAACGAATGAAGGTTCCGTGAGGGAGCAACCGGGGCCAAGTCGAATGCAACAGTTAGAAGCTAAACTGATGGATATGGAAGAAAGTTTGGCTCATGCCATTCATCTAATCTCAGCAATGGGAGCAGGAGAGAGACTGTCCCCAGAAGAGATGGCGGTGCAGATAGCTACACTCCAAAGTGTCATCTCCTATCCGGTGGAGGGAGTCCAGCAACAGTCGTCACCTACGGGAGAGGGGGACGCCTGCCCTGGCGAATCGGGAGAACAACCCAAGGAATTTCCCAAACTGCACGAAATTCCACCGAGAGGGGATAACCCGGTTGAGCCACCCGGAGAAACTCCCACTGAACCTCCTAACTCGGGAGGGGATGTACCGCCAGACGAGACTCCAGTTGAGCGGCCTACGGAAGGGGAAGAAAAGCCAAGTGGGACACCGGTGATACCCCCTCATACTTCTCCAATAACGGTCCGGCCGGACCAATCGGGAGAACACCCGGCTCCATCCGAGGCGGGAGCCCCTCGTCAACCGCGGGAAACTGTTCCCGTCGGGCAAACTTCAGGGGACGGTCTACCAGCGCCACGAGGCCAGCCTTTGCTTCCCAGAATAACGACGCCTGGAGGGGCAAGCCCGCGCGGCCTTCCACCCATCCGGCCTTCGCCGCTGCGGCCCCTCCCGCCTCGACCGCAGCTCACACCGTTGCAGCAGCCACAGGACCAGCCCGTCTTACCACCCCCGAATCAACCGGGAAGGCCCGCACCACTACGACATCTCCAACCCCCTCCTCCGCGGCCGACCCCCACTCAACCACATCAGCCTCCTCCACCTCGACAGTTACCGCCGACGCCTCCCGTGTTACCAGCCAGACCAAGACTGCCACCACCTGCTCGCCCGCCACTGCAGCCTCCAGCCCAACCGAGACCACCCCCGGCAGCCCAACCACGGCAACCTCTGCCAGCACCGCCGGTGTTGCCGCCGCCAGTACAACCGCCACCGTTGCCCCAACCGGGGCCCCAGTTACCTCCTCCCGCGCCCCAGGCGCAATTAAGACTGCCAATGGACTTCTACCCAGCGCCTGCTCCGAGACAAGAACTCCCGATGGGCTGGGTGAAACTAGAAGCCACTTTTGATGGGGATCCCTCCAAACTAGGATTTTTCCTGGTGCAAGTGGTACAATTTTTCAACCGGTGGGGACACCTCTTCGGCAGCGAGGCCAGTCAAATTGAACATCTTGGATCCCGCTTACAAGGCAAGGCAGCGGACTGGTATGTAGGACTATACAATGTTGGGGCCCCAGAACTCGATACTCTCCAGGGGTTGGTGGATGCTATCCGAGCGCAATATGAAGACCCCTTAGAGGAAACCAGGGCCAGAACAGAATTGCAAGCCATTAAACAGGGCAGCATGTCAGCGAGAGACTATGTTACAAAATTCAGGCAATTGGCAGCCAAGTGCCCTAGGTGTGAGGAGTCCACCAAGATTATTCTGTTCAAGCAAGGACTAAACCCGAGACTTTTGGACAGAGCCCTTATGCAGGACAATCCCCCTACGTTGTTAGGTTGGATCCAACTTGCATGCGAAGTGGAGAACCGCATTCTGGAAGTCCGTTTGGTTGAACAACAACAACAAACGGGACAGAGAAGACCATTGACTTTACAGAAGGGAGGACGGGGAACTAGCTACGCCACCCGTGGAGCGAGAGATGCTAGATGGCAACAAGGGCTGTGTTTGCAATGCGGACAAGCAGGTCACTTTGCAGCACAATGCCCCTACCGGCCTGTGCAAAGACCTCCGCTTCAACTACGGCGTCCAACCCTTGCTCCGTTTCCTACTCTCCAACGCCCAATTCCCGCGCCACGAGCGAATAGAGGCCGCGGCGCTTCCCAAAGGCCTGCCTCAGAGAGAGGGCTGGAAGCGGAAGAAGTTATGGAATACGACCCCGCTTCCCCAACCGCAGAAGTCAATCCAGAAAGCCCCCAGTCGGGAAACGAGATGGATCTGTCGTAAAAGGGCCCAAACGACAGATCCGCCCCAAGCCAGTCCCTGCACGGAACCGGCCACCTGGGTCCATCTTATTCATGCCAGTGACTCTAATCAACCCAGAGAGACAAATGCATATTCGGGTGCAAGCCCTTATCGACTCGGGCTGTTCGAGAGACATCATCGCCCCAGCTTTAGTCAATGGACTGGTCTTACCAACTCGGGAATTACAAAATCCAGTAATCTTTGAACAAATGGATGGCACCAATATGAACCCTGTCACAACTGAGACCATCCCAGTGATCACAGGCATGGGACAACATTGGGAAAAGAGGTCTTTTGTCATCAGCTCTACTGCCAAGTACCCGTTAATTCTAGGCAGCAAGTGGCTATGTGATCACAATCCCTACATAGACTGGGCACAAGGATGTATCACCTTCAGTCATGCCAACTGTAAAAATCACCGTTGGAACCAAAACTGGGGCGATGATCCAACTCATACTGAAAAGGCCCTTCTCACTCAAGAAGAAGTCAACCAAATACCCGAACCGTATTGGCCTTTTCTAAATGCTTTTTCTGAGGAGGAAGCTGATACTCTACCCCCGCACCGACGAACGGATTGCGCGGTGGAAATTTTACCCGGAGCCTCACTGCCCAAAGGACGACTCTATCCCATGAGTCTCCATGAACGAGAAGAGCTCCGGAAATTCATCGACACCAACCTCCAACGAGGGTTCATCCGCCCAGCCAATAGTCCCCACGCAGCTCCGGTCCTCTTCGTGAAAAAGAAGGATGGGGGACTCCGACTGTGCACAGATTTCCGAGGACTGAATGCAGTGTCCACTAACAACGCCTATCCTATACCACTCATCCGAGACCTTCTCAACGTCGTGGCTCAAGGTAAGATCTTTACAAAATTAGATCTAAAAGATGCTTACTTCCACGTTCGTATCAAAGCAGGGGATGAGTGGAAAACCGCGTTTAATACGCCCCTCGGGCAATATGAATACCTTGTTATGCCTTTTGGATTGACGGGAGCCCCGTCTGTATTCATGTCCATGATAAACGAAGTTCTACATGAATTTTTGTACAAAGGGGTGGTGGTGTACCTTGATGATGTTTTAATTTATTCAGACACCGAGGAAGAACATGTCCAAATGGTGCAAAAGGTCCTGGCCACCTTGATGAATAATAAACTGCCCATCAAGTTGTCCAAATGTGAATTCCATAAAACCGAACTCACTTACCTTGGGTATTGCATCTCCCCAGAGGGTTTAAAAATGGATCCAGCCAAAATACAAGCGATCCAAGAGTGGCAGACACCCACCACCCGTAAAGAACTGCAATCCTTCCTGGGTTTTGCCAACTTCTATAGAGACTTTATAGCAAATTTCGCCCAAATCACGCTCCCCTTAACAGAACTGCTGAAAACAAAAGATAAAGGGGACCAAGCTAAAAGACCCTCCTCCAAACTACAATGGACCCCCGATTGCCAAACTGCTTTCGAATGCCTAAAAAAGCAATTTGTAACGGAACCCATCCTCTCCCACCCCAACGAACAATCCCCTTTCATAGTGCAAGTCGACGCCAGCGATACGGCAATAGGGGGAGTTTTACTGCAGAAGGGGGAGGATGGAAGATTGCGGCCTTGTGCGTTCTTGTCTAGAAAGTTTTCGGAGGCAGAAAGGAATTGGAATGTGTGGGAGAAGGAGGCTTTTGCAGTAAAAGCAGCTCTTACTAACTGGAGGCATTGGCTGGAGGGGGCGCGATACCCTTTCGAGGTCTGGACGGATCATAAAAATCTGGAGGCCCTCCGAAGCCCACGCAGACTGAATGCCAAGCAATTGCGATGGGCGGAATTCTTTTCTAAATTCAAGTTCACTCTAAATTATCTCCCGGGCAAAACTAACTTTTTGGCGGACGCCCTATCGCGCATGCCCCAACATAAGAGCAAACGGGAGGAGACTGTCGACACGGTCTTCTCGCCTACGCAACTTGGGGGCGTGGTAACTACTCGCAGTCGTGCCAAGCCGCCCCTCCCGGCCAACCAAGAGTGGAAATCGAAACTTAAAACTGAAGTGGAAAGGGAGGGGGATAAAGCTCCGCGAAACAAACTGACCCAATCCCCACAAGGGGATTGGCTAGCGGGGAACAAGTTTTATGTCCCTGACAGCCTCAGGCTGGAGGTCTTGCAACGCTGTCATGATGCTCCCACTGCTGGTCATTATGGGTATTTGAAAACATTGCACCTAGTCCAAAGGCAATTCTGGTGGCCGGGCATGCGCAAAGACATTTCCCAATATGTTAGTTCCTGCCCCGTTTGCCTCAGCGCCAAAACCAGAAAAGGAAAACCTCCGGGTCTCCTGCAACCCTTGGAAACGCCAAACAGACCTTGGGAAATAATATCTATGGACTTTATCACTGATCTACCTATTTCAAAAGGACATAATTGTATTTTAGTCGTGGTGGATCTGTTCTCCAAACAAGCTCATTTTATTCCCTGTACTGCTATACCCTCCGCTCGGAAACTAGCGGATTTGTTTTTAAAACACATCGTAAAATTACATTCTTTTCCGTCCAAGGTGATTTCGGATCGCGGCGGACAGTTCGTTGCCAACTTCTGGCGGGAGCTTTTGAAAATGTTGAATATTGAGCAAGGAATCAGTTCAAGCCACCACCCACAAACCGACGGACAATCCGAAAAAACAAACCAAATACTAGAACAGTTCCTTCGTTGCTACATTAATTTTCAACAAGATAATTGGGTGGACCTTCTCCCTCTAGCCGAATTCTCATATAACAACAGTGTACACGCTTCAACCGGAGAGGCCCCTTTCAAAATTGTCTATGGAGCTCACTTCAATCCCTTCCCGTTGGACGCTCCCCCTCTCCATTCCTCTAAATTGCCAGATGTATCTTCATGGTGGGGGGAGGCGGCGCAACAGTGGACTCTCATTAAGAAACACCTTGAAAAAGCCAAACTGGATTACAAAAAATACGCAGATCGCCATCGTGTGGCCGAATGGGATTTACAACCTGGAGATCATGTGTATATTTCCACAAAGAACCTGAAACTAGCTCAAACAAGCCGCAAACTCGCTCTAAAATTCCTGGGACCTTTTCCTGTGCGCAAGATAATAAATAAAGTGACTGTTGCTGTAACTTTGCCCAAGAACTTGCGCCATGTTCATGACACGTTCCATGTCAGTCTTTTAAAGAGAGCTCCCACCGATGACAAATGGCACATCAGAGCTCCACCCATTCCAACTTTAATTGACGATCAAATACACTATGAGGTACAACAAATTTTGGACTCTAAACTTAAGCGAAATCAGCTTTTTTACCTCATTAGATGGAAGGACTTTGATTCTGGTTACGATGAATGGGTGAACTCTGCACATGTTCATGCTCCTAGATTAACCAAAGCTTTTCATACTCGCTACCCATATAAGCCAGGGGGGGATCTGTTTTAAGGGGGGCAGAATGTCAGGTCCAGTGTATATCTAAACTGTACTGACTCCATTTTCTAATGCTTCTAGTGTTTAAGTGCTTTCTTCCCAGGTGCACCAGTTCCCAGGCAGCATTCCCACCGGAGGAGACTGTTTTGTCTAACACCGTTCCACCAAGCATTGGCCTTGAAGAGAGCAGCTTCCCAGGACTGAGCGATGTTGTTTTGAGAACTGTGGGGGGGAGGCTAATCCAGATGGGTATTGTTACTCTGTACCTTATGCTTGCCCTTCATTGGTAACAATGATCATGTACCATCCTGAGTCTCCTATTCAGGACAGTGGACTATAATGGACCTATTCTGCAGTAAAGTTTCCTTTCTCAAACAATGGACTTGTGTTTGCTTCTAAAGGGAATTCTGTAGTGAGAGCCTTATTTAGCCACAGTCTGACACCCCTTTCCTCTCAGCTCGCCTGCCTCCTCCGTCTTCCTCCCTTCCCTGCGCTCTGCCGACCCCCTCTCCTTCCCCCTTCTCGTGCCAGTCTCTTCATACTGGGGAGCCCTCCCAACCTTCTGCTCCCCAATCTGGCTCCGCGCTGCCCCGGGTGCCCGCCTCCCTTCCGCTGCTCGCACCCGCGCCCTCCCCCTTCCCGGCCCGGGCCTGGCCCGCCCAGCCGCCATGTCTCCACCCAGCCGCCTCCTCAGCAGAGGCCTCTCCAGGTTTTCCCCGCCCGCCGCCGCCCGCGTTGTCGGGGGTGCCAGTCTGGTGCCCATCTGTGGGGGTTGCGGCGGTGGCGGCAGCGGCCCGGCATTCCCCGGCCCGGCCGCTTCCTCCAGCCTGCGCTGCGCCCGGGCGCGGCTCCGCCGCCGCGCCCGTCGGCGCTCCTTCGAGCCAGCTTCCCCCGGGTCTTGAGGTGAACGCTGGGGGTCTGGCGAGCGGGGGGGCATTGGCGGGGCCTGGCCTCGGTCCGGGGGGGCCCTGGGTGGGCCCAGTCCGGGGCGGGAAGGTCCCGCTCCGGACACACCCCCTCCCTGGGCCCAGCCTTCTGGTCTTCCGGGGCCTCTTTGGGGATCCGCGACATGTAGTCCGCATTCACATGCAGCTGGCCTGGTCGATGCCTCAAGGTGAAGCTGAAAGGGAGCAGAGAGAGGTACCACCTAAGGATGAGAGCATTGTGGTCCTTCATCCGGGCCATCCATAGTAGGGGGGCATGGTCCGTGACCAAGGTGAAGGGGTTGTTCGAGAGGTAGAACTGCAGGGCGCCCACGGCCCACTTGACGGCGAGGGCTTCTTTCTCCACTGTAGCGTATCTGGTTTCGGCTGGCTGCAGCTTCCGGCTGATGAACAGGACGGGCCGTTCTTGCCCCCCTACCTCCTGGGACAACACCGCTCCGAGCTCCACGTCCGAGACGTCAGTCTGGACGATGAAAGGACGCCTGAAGTCCGGGTTGTGGAGGACAGGGGCGGTGGACAGGGCCCCTCGGAGAGTCTCGAAGGCCTGTTCCCGGGTCGGGTCCCACCGGACGGTGGTGGGTTGGCCTTTGCGGAGGCAGTCGGAAAGGGGGCTGGCCAGGCTCGCGAAGCTTGGTATGAACTTGCTGTAATAGCCAACCAGCCCCAGGAACTGTCTCAGCTGCCGTTTTGTCCGTGGGCGGGTGCTCTGTTCTAGGGTGACCACCTTGTCGGGGACAGGACGTAACACCCCGTGGCCTACCCGATATCCGAGGTAGGTCAGCTCACGGAACCCGATGCGGCTCTTGCGGGGGTTGGCCCAGAGGCCAGCTTGCTGGAGGGCGTCCAGGACTATGTGTAGGTGCCTCAGGTGTGAGGGCCAATCGGGGCTGAAGATAATTATATCGTCAATGTAGGCCCGGGCGAACTCTTGGCAGTGGGCGAGGATGTGGTCAACGAGCCGCTGGAAGGTGGCCGCAGCCCCGTGGAGCCCGAAGGGCATTACCTTGAATTGGAAGAGGCCCTGAGGCGTCGCGAAGGCCGTCTTTTCGCGGTCCTCGAGTGCCATGGGGATCTGCCAGTACCCCTTTGTGAGGTCCAGGGCCGAGAGGTACTGGGCTGTTCCTAGCTGGCCTATGAGGACATCGGCCCGGGGCATGGGGTAGGCATCGAAAGTGGCGATGGCACTTACCTGCTGGTAATCCACGCAGAAGCGCACCGAGCCGTCGGGTTTCCCTACCAACACTATGGGGCTCCTCCATGCGCTGCGGGACGGTTCGATCACGTTCAGGCATAACATTTCCTCCACCTCCCGGGCTACGACCTCCCATTTCTTCCACGGCAGAGGCCGCCACGGGGCCCGGGCCACCCGCCCTGGCGGGGTGGGGATGGGATGAGAGATGACCGCTGTCCTCCCCGGGCGGCGCGAGAAGACCCCTGGGACTTGGTGGAACACGGCTCGCACCTGCTCCTGCTGTTCCGCCCGGAGGTTGGGGTCCAGCTCAGGCTCTTCCACCACTGACACGTCGGCCGCCCAGGGTAGGTCTCCTTCTGAGAGTTCCAGGGGCTCCGGGGCCAGGTTGCATTGTAGGGTCGCAGGGTTGTGCCACGCTTTTAGGTCGTTTACGTGGAGCCGCTTCCGATGCCGGGGTTCGGGGCCGCATTGGACCTCGTAGGACAAGGGCCCCTTGACCTTGGTGACTGGGTAAGGGCCCCTCCACGGATCCCCTGGTCCTGGCCCCATGACTCGGTGATGGACGAGAACCTTATCGCCGACCCGGAACTCTCGCGCTCGGGCCCCTCGGTCGTAGTAAGCCTTTTGGGCTTCCTGGGCTGCCTGGAGGTGTTCCCGCACCTCAGCTCGACAGGTCGCTAGGCGGGCCTGTAGTTCCTGGACGTAGGTGGGGATGGGCCGAGCTTCCGCCGCTGGCGCTGGTCTCCATCGTTCCTCCACCAGCCCCAGAATGCCCTGAGGGCGGCGTCCGTAGAGGAGCTCGAATGGGGCAAACCCCGTCGAAGCCTGGGGAGTCTCCCGGACCGCGAAGAGCAGGGGGTCTAGGTATAAGTCCCATTGCTGGAGGCGGTCGTGGGCCAGCTTCCGCAGCATAGATTTCAGGGTCTGATTAAACCTTTCCACGAGCCCATCCATCTGGGGGTGGTAGACGCTGGTGAAAATTTGGCGGACCTGCAGAGTCCGACACAGGTGCCGCGTGAGCTGAGCTGTGAAAGGCTTCCCGCAATCAGATAGGAGCTCCCGCAGCAGGCCCACATGGGCAAAGAAATGCAGTAGCGCACGTGCCACCCCGGGGGCTTTCATGTCCCTCATTGGGAGGGCCTCGGGGTACCGGGTGGCATAATCCATAAGGACCAGGATGTAGCGGGCCCCCCGCAGCGTCCGGGGTAGAGATCCTACGAAGTCCATTGCCACTCTGGTGAAGGGCTCCTCTATGACCGGCAACGGGGCAAGGGGGGCCTTAACTGGGCGACGATGGGACAGCCGCTGGCAAAGGGTGCAGGCCCGACAGTGTCGTCGTACGTTCCTGGCCAAGCCGGGCCAGTAGAAGTGGGCTTTGATCCGGGCCATTGTGCTCTTGGCGCCCTGGTGTCCCGCCTAGGGGTGATCGTGGGCAGTCTTCAGGATCTCAGGTTGGTAGGCCGCAGGCGCCAGCAGTTGGGAAACCTCCCCCCGGGCTCCCTTCACCTTCCGGTACCAACGCCCCCCCTCCCGGACGACTTGGGGCCATCTTCCCGCCCGACGGGGGTCAAGGACGGCCCCTTCACTTACCGCCACCATCCGGCGTAGATCCTCTAGGGTGGGGTCGTTGGCTTGGTCTGCCGCGAACCGAGGCTCCCCCCCCACTCCTGGCGGAGCTGCTTAGGGGCACCTGCCGCCTTGGCCTCTGCGGGGTTGGCCTCGGGTTCGTCCACCTCTTCCCCGGCCAGGGCTTCTTCGTCCTCCTCCCCCTCGACCACCGGAAGCGCCTCTCGCATGGCGTGCCAGAAGTGAGGGCCATCCCTTCCAAGTAGGACCGGGTATGGGAGAGCCCGCATCTGCGCCAAGGGGGTGTCCCAGGTGCGCCCCTGGTAAGTGACGGGTACCAGGACGACGGGGCACTCCTCGATATGGTTGTGGAAGCAGGCAATGGTGGCTTGCCGGACCACGGGGAGGTCCGGGGGCAGGAGATGGGACCGGATCATGGACACTGAGCTCCCGCTGTCGAGTAGGGCCGTCAGCCGCCGCCCTGCCACCCGGACATGTACCAGCATGGGTGGGGGCCGCGAGGTTCTGAGCGAGACCGGCAGGGCGGTGTCCCAGCCAAGGTCGCATTCCATGAGGGGGCATTCACGCTTCCAATGTCCCCACTGTCCGCAGGTGAAGCAGGGGCCTTTCTCGCTGGTTTCCTTCCCGGCACCCCCTCCTGGTCGGGCTGCAGGGGCTGGGTTTGGTGTCGGCAGCGCTGGCCAGGGTGCCCGGGGCCCCACCGGCGCTCCCGGTGGGTTCCGCCCTCTGGCGCTGGGCGGGGCCCCTCGCACCCCGGGTCTCGCCCGGCCGCCTCGAGTCCCTGTGGCGGAGCCCCCTTCCCCGCTGGGCAGGGTCTCCCCCCGGGGAGGCTCCCGGGTCTCCGCCGCCATCACGTTCTCCCACAATACGGTGGCCTCCTTCAAGGTGCCCGGCTTGTTGTAGGCCACCCAGTTCCTAGCTCGGGTAGGGATCACTTGGAGGAGTTGCTCCAGGACCGCCTGGTCGGCGATTCGTCGCCCCTCATCTGTGGTCGGCTTGAGCCAGCGGTAGGTGGCGTCCTGCAGGTTGGCCACGAGAGTGCGGGGGCGGTCCGTCTTTTCCAGGGTCAGGGCCCGGAACTTCTGGCAATATGTATCCGGCGTTATCTCGTACCGGTCCAAGATGGCCTCCTTCAACTTGGCATAGTCGGCGCCCTCGGCCTTGGGCAGGGCCTTCAAGGCGGCCTGAGCCTCCCCTGTCAGGTACGGACCCAGTATGAAGGCCTACTGGGCCGGGGCCCATCCGGCGTCTTCGGCCGTGTGGTCAAAGGCCTCTAGGAAGGCATCAACGTCATCTTCCGGGCCCAGCTTGACTAGTTGGAACGGTGGACGGGGGGCAGGGGCGCTGCCTCCTGCTCCGGCTACACCCACTCCCACCCCTGCCTGGGCAAGGACCTGCTGTAGGTCTCGCACCAGGGTTGCTTGGGCGTCCTGTTGCTGCCGGGCGAGGGCGGCTTGGGCGTCCAACTGCTGCTGGGCTACCTCGTGTAACAGCTGCCCTTGATGCTCTGTCACCCATTGCCCGAACTGGGTGAGGTCCATGCCGGGGTTGGCGCTGCCGGACAGCGCGGTTGTCCCTGGGGCGCTTAAGGTGGCGGGCTTGAACAGCGAGCGAGGGCTGCGCCAACCTGCGGGGGTGGGCAGGTAAGGGCGGGGGGGCCTCATGGGGCTGCCAGTGCCTGCATTCTCCACCAGTTTGTGAGGCCCCGCCCTACCCGCCGCCGGCCCCCCCTGCTCTGCCGTACCCTTGGACCCCGGTTGGGGTGGTGGCAAAGGAGTTCCCTCAGCCTCAGACTGGGCAGGGGCAGCAGTTGAGCCACTGGCTTCTGCCTCCTACCAGCTGCCTGGAGAGCCTATGGCCGTTTCCCCCCTCTCTCTCTCGCTTCCTCGCTCTGGCCGTATGTGCTCTCCCCGCCAACTTCTCCTCCTCGGCGTCCTCGGGCTCTTCCCTTTTGTGCCACTGCCTCAACCCGCTTCTCCCCTCTCCCCCAATCCGCCACCGTGCTCCCTCCTTTCCCCGCCCCGTGCTCTGCTGTCCGTCCTGTCACTGGTGCCTTCCCTTGTCTGTTCCCACCCCTTTCCTCTCAGCTCACCTGCCTCCTCCGTCTTCCTCCCTTCCCTGCGCTCCGCCGACCCCCTCTCCTTCCCCCTTCTCGTGCCAGTCTCTTCATACTGGGGAGCCCTCCCAACCTTCTGCTCCCTAATCTGGCTCCGCGCTGCCCCGGGTGCCCGCCTCCCTTCCGCTGCTCACACCTGCGCCCTCCCCCTTCCCGGCCCGGGCCTGGCCCGCCCGGCCGCCATGTCTCCACCCAGCCACCTCCTCGGCGGAGGCCTCTCCAGGTTTTCCCCGCCCGCCGCCACCCGCGTTGTCGGGGGCGCCGGTCTGGTGCCCATCTGCGGGGGTTGCGGTGGTGGCGGCAGCGGCCCGGCATTCCCCAGCCCGGCCGCTTCCTCCAGCCTGCGCCGCGCCGGGGCGCTGCTCCGCCGCCGCGCCCGTCGGCGTTCCTTCGAGCTGGCTTCCCCCGGGTCTTGAGGTGAGCGCTGGGGGTCTGGCGAGCGGGGGGGCGTTGGTGGGGCCTGGCCTCGGTCCGGGGGGGCCCTGGGTGGGCCCAGTCTGGGGCGGGAAGGTCCCGCTCCGGACATATGGGTTGGAAAACTGTTGGAAGTCACCAGAAAAGGGGAGAGGGAAAGGATGGGGGGAAATTGATATCTAGGTTTAATAACTGAAATAATGTTTGTAAATTTGTACTCACCTAATAATTTTTTTTTAAAAAAAGGAAATAAGTATTTTTCCACATTGGCCGTCTTTGAGCCATTAGATTGTATTGTTCTTGAATTTCACTTGATTTTATTGTATTTATGTATATTTATATGTAAAATTGCTGTTAGTATTTGCACTGCGCCACTTTATTGCACTAAAACCTTTTCATAAGATTTTTACTGTCTTTGTTTGGATCTCTTAGTTGTGGTTTTCCACTCTGGTTTTTTGGTATTAGGAGCGGAGCAAGTGGTAATGCCCACTCCCATCTTAAGCGAGCTGGTATTAGGAGTGGGGTAGGTTGCAATACCTGCCCCACCCTTCAGCCATCTGTAATCAGGAGTGGAGCAGGTAGAAATGCCCACTCACCTCCTTAACCCAGGAGGTATTAGGAGCAAAACAGGTGGCAATGCCTGTCCCCCTTCAGCCATCTGGCACCAGGAGCAGAGCAGATGGCAATGCCCACCCCCTGCCTCCACCCAGCTGGTATTAGGAGAAGAGCAGCTGGAAATGCCCACCCCCTTCAGCCAGCTGGGATCAAGAGTGGAGCAGGTGGCAATGCCTGTCCCCCTTCAGCCATCTGGCACCAGGAGCAGAGCAGATGGCAATGCCCACCCCTGCCTTAACCCAGCTGGTAGAAGAAGAATAGGTGGCAATGCCTGTCCAATGTCTTAACCCAGCTGGTATTATGAGCAGGGCCGGTGGCAATGGCCACCCCTCTTCAGCCAGCTGGGATCAAGAGCGGAGCAGATGGCAATGCCCACCGCCTGCTTTCACCCAGGTGGTATTATGAGCAGAGCAGGTGGCAATGGCCACCCCTCTTCAACCATCTGGGATCAGCAGATGGCAATGCCTGCCCCCCCCCACCTTACCCAGCTGGTATTAGAAATGGAGCAGGTGGCAATGTCCATTCCTGGCATTTTCCACCCCCTGTCTTAACCCATCTTATATTAGAAGAGGAGCAGAAGTTGGGAAGTAGGGTTGCCAGCTGCAGGTGGGGAAATTCTGGGGGATGGGGGGGAACCTGGAGAGGGTGGCCATGGAGTCCACCCTCCAAAGCAGCCCTCTACTCCAGGGGAAGGGATCTCTGTCAGCTGGAGACCAGTCATAACTCCGGGAGATCTCCAGCCACCACCTTGAGGTTGGCAAGTAGGGTTGCCAGCTTCAGGGGCTGAAATGGGTGGCTGCTGGGTGCACAAGCTCACCGGGGTGCCTGGCACCGCCCCCCAGCACTCCCCCTGCTGTTGCCCATCCCACCCCAACAGGTGCTGGGGAGGGGGCAATATCATGCCCGGCTGCCCTGCTCCCCCCCCACCCTAATTAGGGCGCTGGGGAGGTGGCAATACCCGGCCCAGCCACCCTGCTTCCCCCTTCCTGATTGGGGTGCTGGGGAGGGGGCAATGCCAGCCCTGGCCGCCCTGCCAGCCCTCTGACAAGATCAAGGCACTGCAGAGGCAGCAATGCCTGCCCCGCCTGCCCTGCCCTTTCTAGACCCCATTGTATTTTTTCCCCACAACGGGCTTTGCTACTAGTTGTGAAATAAATGCCATATCTATGTCAAATGCATATCCCCTCCCTTTAATCAGAGACTTGCTCAGTGTGGCGGCACAAGGCAAAATCTTTTCGAAACTGGACTTAAAAGATGCTTATTTCCGGATGAGAATAAGGGAGGGGGATGAATGGAAAACCACATTCAACACCCTGGTTGGACATTTCGAGTACCTGGTAATGCCTTTCGGCCTGAAAGGGACACCAGGTGTGTACATGAACTTAATCAATGAAGTGCTGCATGAATACCTGTACAAAGGTGTTGTCGTTTATCTAAACGATGTGTTGATTTATTCTGCTGACAAAGAATCCCATGTGGAATTGGTAAGAAAAGTGTTGACTGCATTAATGAAACAAACTGCTGGTGAAATATTCTTCATGTAAATTCCATAAAGATGAACTGGATTTCTTGGGGTAACAGGTATCCCACCAAGGGCTTAAAAGGGACCTGGCAAAGATCCAAACTGTAATGGGGTGGAAGGTCCCCAAAACAAGGAGACAATTGCAGTCATTTCTAGGGTTCGCTAATTTTTACCGACCCTTCAGGAAGAACTTTGCTCAAATTGCCCTTCCCTTAACGGACTTGTTAAAGACAAAAGGGGAGGGGGGCAGGGGGGAAAGCCCAGTGCCAAGTCAAACTGGACCAGGGACTTCCAGAGGGCTTTTGATAACCTAACAAAGGTGTTTGTCTCTGAACCGGTTCTACAACATCCTGATGAGAACCGAAAATTTGTAGTACAAGTGGATGCAAGCGCCACCGCCATGGGCGGGGTGCTCTTACAACCCAATGATGAGGGGGAATTACAACCATGCACATCTAAGTTCTCAGAAACAACGTAATTGGAGCGTATGGGAGAAAGAATGTTTTGCTGTAAAATTAGCACTTACCACTTTGAGACAGTGGTTGGAAGGGGCCAAAATACCTTTTGAAGTATGGACTGATCACAAAAACTTAAGAGGCCCTCTGCACCCCACGTGTCAGGCTGTGGATGACAGGATATGGTGAACCAGACTCTGGACCGTTGCAGCAAGAAATCCAGTCTCTTGAGTAAATGGGTTTTTATTCAGAGATCTTGGCTTTGCCATATAGATGTCCGCAGAATAATCAGAAGCAATAAAAAGGCCTCTGGCTGTACACAGGTCCCTTGTTAAGAATAACAAATTGAATACAGTACACACTCTCAATACCTGCTCCCTGCTCCCCCTCCCCTCTGAACCACAGAGTATTGAAGCAACACTAAGACGAAGGGGTAACATTAGTGCAGATGTCTCAAGGCCACAGCGGTGAGCCATGAATGGGAGATAACATTGGGTTCTCAGGCCTCTGAAGCAGCGGAAGCTGGAAAGCAAAAGTTAAACAGGTGCAAAACGATATTGCAACACATTGGCTAAGATACAGAGCAAGAGCTCAATGGAAGGGCTGTGGGGGACTGAATGCTAAACAATTAAGGTGGGTGGGATTTTTCTCTAAATTCAGCTTCACGTTGAGATACCTTCCAGGACGATCGGATTTCCTGGCAGACGCCCTTTCACACATGCCCCAGCATGACAGTTAAAAGGGAGGAGATCATTGATACAGTTTTTTCACCAGCCCAACTACGAGGGGCAGTGATGACATGCAGCCAAGCCGCGAAAATGCAAAACAGCCCAAAACCTGATCTCTCAGAATGAGAGGAGGGAGTGAAAACGGAGACTGAAAAGGAGGGGGGGTGCCCAAAGCCGAACTGAAGCAAGCGGAAAATGGCAACTGGTACAGGGCGAGTAAAGTTTACATCCCACACAGTTTAAGGAAAGAAATATTACAACACTGCCATGGTTCAAAACTAGCTGGCCATTTTGGGTACCTGAAGACACTTCACTTAGCGCAATTTTGGTGGCCAAATATGAGAAAAAATCTCTCTCAATATTTATCTTCTTGCCCCATATGTATTATGGGGGAAACTAGGAGAGGAACCCGCCCCCCCGGGACTTTTGCAACCTTTAGAAGCCCCTCCTAGACCATGGGCTGTAATTTCAATGGATTTTATCACTGACCTTCCCTCCTCGAAGGGATATGCCATCATTTTAGTGGTGGTGGACTTATTCTCCAAGCAAGCTCATTTCATTCCATGTACTATTATTTCCACTGCTAAGAAGTTAGCCAGCCTGTTCATGAAACGTGGTCAGATTACACTCGTTTCCTACTAAGGTGATTTCGGATAGAAGAATTCAGTTCGTTGCCAACTTTTGGTGGGAGCTTCTCAAAGTTGCTGGGATTGAACAAGGAATAAGCTCCGTTCATCATCCTCAGACTGATGGACAAACAGAACGCACAAATCAAGTGTTAGAACAATTTTTAAGATGCTACATTAATTATCAGCAAGATAATTGGGTGAATTTCATTTATTTCGCCAAGTATGCACATAACAATTCAACACACAACTCTACAGAAGTTTCTCCTTTTAAAATAGCTCAAGGATATGAGGGGAATGCCGTACCTTTTGCTACATCCCCTGATTCCTCAAAACCTGGAGATCTGGGAGAATGGCGGACCAATTTAACTTCCCAGTGGGAAGTGATACAAGAATCTTTAAAGAAAGCAAAAGAAGACTATAAGAAGTTTGCTGACAGGAAACGGCCTGAACAATGGCAGCTGCAACCAGGAGATTTGGTGTACATCTCCACAAAGAACATTAGGAGTGAACAACCCAGTAAAAAACTGGGATTAAAATACTTAGGGCCTTTTCCTGTTAAAAGAGTGATCAATGATGTAACCGTGGAATCTTGCTTCAAGACAAATGTTATCCCGACAAACCGGGGCCTTGAGGAGGTGGCTGATTTGGGGGGAGGCAGAAATGTCAAGTACGTGCCCTACAGCCATTCCATTGCTCTCTGAACTGAGCCATTGCTCTCTGTATTGAACTGAATTATTGCTAATGCTGCAGCCTGGTATCATTTTCCACATGCTCTAACCTTAGCTTCCGTTTCTCCAGCGGCCTGGGAACACGGCTGTGTTGTCTGTTCTTTCTTTGAGGCTCACCGACGTGACCTTGTTTGCACTATTGTAACTTACTTCCCTGCTTCCACTCTAATCTGTGGTCTAGAGGGAGGGGGGGGAAATGAGTATTTGTACTTTTGCACTTTCTTCAAGTTGCTATTCTTAGCAAGGAGTGTGTACTACTGAGATGCTTTCTTGCTTCTGAGTAATTCTATGAAAAAACTGGATTTCTTAATAAAACCCATTTAACCAAGAATCTGTGTCTTGCTGCAATGGTTCAGGGATCTATCTACCATATCCTGTTATCCATAGCCTGACAAAGGTTCCCATAACCGAACTCTGTTGTATCTCTATAAACTTCCCCCAACCACCCCGTGATTTGTAAGCATATGTGCTTCGTGTGCCTTTCCTTAGGAATACTAAGGTTCCGGCGGGCACCTTCAAATGAGAGGGAGGGGTCCTAGGGCACTGTCCTGTATATACTGGGGGGGGACTACCTGGGGTCTGCCTGTGGGCTTTGCTCCCCCTGGACCGGCGTGGCTGATTTTACCTTTGCGAGCTCCAGCTGGAGCCAAAGCAGCTCACGTTCCTTTTTCCTCTCTCCGCTTGTATGCAAAGCAAGCTTTCCTCTTTCCTCTTCCTCCTCCTGCTTTGCTCTTTCTCTACTTTTTCTGCTTGTAGATGAAGCACTTGGAGAGTGTGAGACGTCTTAACTGAACTCCTGATCTGAGAACGTTTCCTATTCCCCGACTAAGACCAACACAAGAAAACGCAACAGCATTTCTCCAGGACTGGGGTGGGAGGGGGGTTTGGGCAATGGGGGGAGGCTGCCAGGGCAGTGGGTGTGCCCTGGCCCAGCTGTGGTCCCTGGTGGGGTGTGGAATCTGAATCTGCTGCCGGACTCCAGCTCAGAACATTCCTCCCTCCTGCTGGTCCATGCGGGTGCAGCTGTGGGAAAGGGAGCAGCTGTGCACCCCATGGGAGTGGAAGGAAGCTGTGGCCCAGGGCCACCCAGGCAGGGAGAGGCTCTTGTAGGCTCAGAGAGCAACTACTGGACACCTGCAGCAATCACGTACCAAGGGGCTCCAGTCCTGGCCCTGCAGCTCTCTACCCCACCCCCCGCACCAGCAGCCGTGGAGGGGGTTGCCCAGGGCACCCATAGGCCTAGCTCCCAAACTGTGGCTGTGCTGCTGGAAGGCACCCCCACCCCCGTGGCCTCTGGGCTCCTGCAGCGCCCCCCCCCCAGTGTTCCTTTTGCTCTCCCTCGGCCACTTCCCTGGGGTTTGCTGCCGTTGCTTTGCTTGGTGCTTATATTTGGATGAACCTGCTTAAGGCTGCTCTCAGTGAGCAAAGGGGCAAGATCCTTTCAATTCTATTTTGTGCTGCTGCTTCCATTTTGTTTGGTGGGGCCTCCTGTGCCTTTAAGAGGATGGGTGTGTGACTCCGCCCCTCTCCAACCCTCTGCTTAGAGTCTGTGGGGCCGGGCCCCCTCCATGGCCACCTTCGGGTTGATTGCTTCCCCCTCTACCTGCTCGGCAGGGCCCCTAACACATTGTCTGCATGTGATGGTGTGGTCACTTGGTAGACCAGTTCAATTGTGGCCTGTGCGGTCCCACAGGAGGGGTGTTTGTCCAATGACTTCCCTGTGCACAACCCCTTTAGGGAGCACGTGAGCAACACTGCAGTTGTGCCACCGGTTGGCAGCCTCCACCGCAGGGATCCTCTGGGCTATCCTGCTGGTCATCCTTCATCCCACCGTTATAGCAGAGATCATGTATGTACATTTTTAAGGCTAAGCGAACCAATGCTCCAGGCCTCTGAGCTCGGTGCAGCGAGTGAGCAAGCAAGCAAACTGACGTCTTCTCCCCTTGCGTGGTTCTCCAGCGTATCTCAGTTGTTTTTGTGACTGTGTCTGTGGTTGACCCTTTTGACAGACAGAAACGCATCCTCGTGGTTTTTGTCATGCAATACATTTCTGGGAGCAACCGGAATGCTTCCTGAATTGAGGCCGGGGGTAAAGGAATAGAGTCTTTGCAGTGTGCTGTGAAAATGCTCCGTTATATTAATTAAAAGCAAGTTCAAACTTGTGTTTCTGTTCTGTTTGTTGTTTGTGACTTGTAATGGCCTATGGCTGTATACAATAAACCTTCTATCTATCTAATTAAAAACAATTATTCTGGTAAAATCAAGAGATAGGGTGGGTTAGGTATGTTTGGAACATTATAGAAAGAAACTGAGAGAGTGAGGTGCCCAAACCCCCTTTTATTTGAGTTCACTCATAGGTTGAAGGTTATTTAGTAAGATTTAAAGTTCTTAGAAAGAATGAATCTGGGAGACAGGGGGGGCTCCTATAAAGAGATGGGGGATATATTATTAAATTGTACAGAAATAATAGATGGATTTCAGAATTTTGATTTGTTTGGATGTGGTGCCATCTTGTGGCATAACATATTATAGCAACTTGAGACATTTCAACATAGCTCTAGCAAGATCATACAACAGCTTAAAATTTTAAAAATATTTTTGTCATGCTTTTAACATAGCTGCTAAATTCTATAATATCTATAATATCCTTATGTTATTCTGGTATTACTATCTTTACTATACAATTGTTTTTCAGACAACTCACTTTATACCCTGGTGCACCACCAGAGGGCGCTGCTGCAAAGGAAAGCTCAGGTAACTCACCATATCACTCCAGAAAACATGCCATGGTGGGAAGCCCAGGCCGGGAACAGGAGCGGAGCAGGTGGCAGTGCCCTCCCCGTGCCTTAACCCGGCTGGTATTAGGTGCGGAGCAGGTGGCAATGCCCACTGCCCACTTTAACCCAGCTGGTATTAGGAGTGGAACAGGTGGCAATGCCCGCCCCCTGCTTTAACCCAGCTGGTATTAGGAGCGGCAACAATGGAATTCAGCCAATTCCCAAAGTCATTTACAGAATCTATTCCTTCCAGAATCCAGTTCTGCAAGTGGCCTCTAAGAAATCAATGTCTGCTGTTCCTCGAATCTCGTTACAATGGGAAGCGAGGTGGATCCATCAACTGAATTGTGTGCGACCTGATGGGTTAAATCATGATTTGAATCTGTCTTGTTACTTATAAAATAGGGTATTCCTGTTATTTATAGAATAAGGTATTCTGTCTTGTTAATTATACAATTGGATATTCTGCAATGTGTATATCAATCTTTGTAATGTAAACTGTTTACTAATTGTTGTATTGGAACTGGATGGAATGATGCACCTTTAATAGCCTTTATAAAATAAGGTTAGTCAACTTGTCTTTTATCAATCTCTATAATGTGAACTGTTGACAACTTGATGTATTTGAATTTGATGGGAGGTAGTATCTTTAATAGCCTTCCAGGGTTTCCTTGGGGGATGTTCCCTAAGGTAAGTGTCTTCTTTCCTTGTATTCCAGTTGTTGTTTCAGCTGAGGAATAACAAGGAAAGAAGACACTTACCTTAGAAACATATGAGAAATTCTCCTTCAGCTTGTCCCGGAGTCTCTCTGAATTGGGCTCATGCTTTGAGATTAACTTTTCAAAACAGTGACTACAAGTTCTTGATTATACCTGAACTCTTATACATGGTCATAAGTACATTTAAGCATTGTAGAGTTGCATAAATATTGTAAAAATAGCACATTGCACTTCATTGACTGTGTATGTACTGTTGCAAGAATTGTATGAATATATTACACTTTGTATTGAATATAATTCTTGTTTACTTTCCTGGGTGGGTTTCCACTTTAGTTTTTTCAAATATTAGGAGCGGAGCAGGTGGCGATGGCCACCCCTCTTCATCCAGCTGGGATCAGGAACGGAGAAGGTGGCAAGGCCTAGCCCTGGCAATTCCCACCCCCACCTTAACCCAGCTGCTATTAGGAGAGGACCAGATGGGAATGCCCACCCCCCTCCTTAACCCAGCTGGTATCAGGAGTAGAGCAGGTGGCAATGCCCTCCCCCCGCCATAATGCAGCAGGTACTATGAGTGGAGCAGGTGGCAATGCTCACTCCCCTTCACCCAGCTGAGATCAAGAAGGCAATGCCCGCCCGACTTCACCCGGCTGGAATCAGACGCCAAGCAGGCAGCAATGCCCATCCACCTTCAACCTGCTAGAATCAGGAGCAGAGCAAGTGGCATTACCCGCAACTCCTTCACTGATCTGGTATTAGGAGTGGAGTAGGTGGCAATGCCCACCCCTTGCCTTAAGAAAGCTGGCAGTAGTAGTGGAGCAGGTGGCAATGCCCACCCCCTTCAATCTACCGGAAAAAGTCACTGAGCAGCTGGCCATGCCCACTGCCGCCTTAAGCCAGCTGGTATTGGGAGTGGAGCAGGTGGCAATGCTCACCCCTGCCTTAACACAGCTGGTATTAGGAGTGAAGCAGGTGGCAATGCCCGCCCCCTGCCATAACCCAGTTGGGATTAGTAGTGGAGCAGGAGGCAATGACTGCCTTGCACATTCACTTGGCTGGGATCAGGCACAGACCAGGAAGTAATGCCCTTCTTCCCTTCACCCAGTCAGGATAAGCAGCATAGGTGGCAATACTCATTCCCTTCAACCTACTGGAATAAGGCACTGAGCAGGCAGCCATACCCACCCCCTTCACCCATCTGTAATCAGGCATGGAGCAGGAGGCAATGCCCATTTCCCCTTCACCCGTCTGCAATCAGGAGCAGAGCAGGTGGCAATGCCACCACCCTTTATGCGGCTTGTATCAGGTGTGGAGCAGATAGAAAAGCCTCACACCCATTCACGTGACTGAGATCAGGTGTGGAGTAGAAAGCAATACTTGTTTCCCCTTTACCCAGCTGGCATCAGGAGCGGAGCAGGTTGCAATGCCCGCTCCCCTTTACCCAGCCTGTATCAGGAGTGGAGCAGGTAGCAAAGCCCACCCCCCTTCACATGGCCGAAATCATGTGTGGAGCAGGGGGCAATGACCGCTCCCTCCTTCACCAGCCAGGATCAGTGATGGAGGAGGAGGGAATGCCTGCCTATCCGCCCTCCCCTTTCTAGAGCCGGTTGGATTTTTTCCCACAACAGGCTTTGTTGCTAGTAATAATAATAATAATAACATTCAAAGAACTGTGACTAGCCCAAGGTCACCCAGCTCAAGCGGAGGAGTGGAGAATCAAACCCGGCTCTCCAGATTAGAGTCCCGCGCTCTTAACCACTACACCAAAGTGGCTCTCAGTGGGTAAATGCGTAAATGTGATGTGAAATATACGTCTTGTGGTGTTCAGTGACTTTTCCTGGAAAGTTGCTTCTTCAAGCAAGGCAAAGAGAACCCCCTTCTAAGTAGCAGTTTAGCCTAGATAAGATATAGAGTAGCACCACATAAATCTTCCCAATGCACACAAGGACATTTCTGTTCAGGAAATAGGTCTGTATGTTTAATCCCGGCGGGGGAAATATAAAGCTGATTTCCCGTATTATTTATCATATATAGTTTACTATTTCATACTATTGCTTTGCCATTTTTGGACTCGGTTTGGTTGAAGGCAACATTTTTCCACATTCTGAACACTGGCCATTTCCACACATGTCGAATAATGGACTTTCAATGCACTTTAGCATTCCTTTGAAAGTGGATTTTTTGTTCCACACATGGAAAAGCAGTTTCAAATGTTCACTAAAGAGTATTGAAAGTGGATTATTCAACGTGTGTGGAAGCAGCCACTGCTACGGTTTCTCATCTATACACGTTCTTTGATGAGAAGCAATGCTTCTGCTCTGACTGAAGGGTTTCCCACACTCCAGGCATGTATATGCTTCCTCCCCTTGTCAGGAAGTCTCCTGTCATACTCTGCAAGGTTCTGTGTAACTCTGTGTAACTCTAGGATCAAGAAGCTGGTTGATTCTGTGTAACCTTGCTGTTAACAGCTCTTCTGGCTTGGAATCTCACAGCCTGTTGTTATCGCCATCTCGGAGTGGAAAACTGGCTGCCTGGGCTTGAAGCTGCCTTAAAGAGGGCTTGAGGGGGGGGGGCTGGGCTTAAACTCCAATATCTATTGTATGCTTCTAGGAAGACACTAGTCTTAGCAAAGGTTGTAACAAGGAATGAACAGCTAATCAATAAAGTTGCTTTAACTCATGCAGTTCCTGAACTCATGCAGTGACGTCATTGAGTGCTTTTGGCAGAATGTGACACTCCTCTGTGAATGTTTTGATGGGAAGTAAGGTTATCACTACGAGAGAAACTTTCCCCACACTCCAGGCATTTATATGGTTTCTCCCCTGTATGAATTCTTTGATGGCGATTAAGGGCTGCACTCTGCCGGAAGCTTTTCCCACACTCCAGGCATTTGTATGGTTTCTCTCCTGTGTGAATTCTTTTATGGATAGTGAGTTTTCTACTGTCACTGAATCTTTTCCCACACTCCAGGCATTTGTATGGTTTCTCCCCTGTGTGAATTCTTTGATGGCAGTTAAAGCTGCCATTGTGAGTGAAACTTTTCCCACACTCCAGGCACGTGTAAGGTTTCTCTCCTGTGTGAATTCTTAGATGAATAGTAAGGTATCCACTCTGACTGAAGCTTTTTCCACACTCCTGGCATTTAC
This sequence comes from Eublepharis macularius, assembly GCF_028583425.1. Taxonomy (NCBI): domain Eukaryota; kingdom Metazoa; phylum Chordata; class Lepidosauria; order Squamata; family Eublepharidae; genus Eublepharis; species Eublepharis macularius. Next base: position 188,096,769 of record NC_072793.1, read on the forward strand.
AAGTTTTCTCCCCTGTGTGAATTCTGTTATGAACAGCAAGCTGTGACCTCTGATTGAAGCTTCTCCCACATTCAAGGCATTTGTATGGTTTCTCTCCTGTGTGAATTCTTTCATGAATAGCAAGGGATCCACTCCGACTAAAGCTTTTTCCACACTCTTGGCATTTAAAAGTTTTCTCCCCTGTGTGAATTCTTTGATGAACAGCAAGCTGTGACCTCTGATTGAAGCTTTCCCCACATTCAAGGCATTTGTATGGTTTCTCCCCTTTGTGAATTTTTACATGCGCAGCAAGGGACTCCCTCTCAGTGAAGGGTTTTCCACACTCCTGGCATTTATATGGTTTCTTCTCTGTGTGAATTCTTTGATGAACAGCAAGAGATCCACTCCGACTGAAGCTTTTCCCACACTCCAGGCATTTATAAGGTTTCTCCCCTGTGTGAATTCTTTGATGGCGATTAAGGCTTGCACTCCGACTGAAGCTTTTCCCGCACTCCAGGCATTTATAAGGTTTCTCTCCTGTGTGAATTCTTTCATGAATAGTAAGGGACCCACTCGCAGTGAAGCCTTTTCCACACTCCTGGCATTTGTATGGTTTCTCCTCTCTATGAATTCTTTGATGAACAGCAAGAGATTCTATGATCCTGTAGCTCTTTCCACACTCCAGGCATTTATAAGGTTTCTCCCCTGTATGACTTATTTTATGGGAATTAAGGTGTGAACTCTGACTGAAGCATTTTCCACACTCCAGGCATTTATAAGGTTTCTCTCCTGTGTGAATTCTTTGATGGGAATTAAGGTGTGAACTCTGACTGAAGCATTTTCCACATTCCAGGCATTGATAAGGTTTCTCCCCCGTGTGACTTATTTGATGGGAATGAAGGGATGCAGTCTGACTGAACCTTTCCCCACACTCCAGGCATTTGTATGGTTTTTCCCCTGTGTGAATTCTTTGATGGCGATTAAGATGTGCACTCTGACTGAAGCTTTTCCCACACTCCAGGCATTTGTATGGTTTCTCCCCTGTGTGAATTCTTTTATGGGAATTAAGGTTTCCACTGTGACTGAATCTCTTTCCGCACTCCATGCATTTATATGCTTTCTCCCCTGTGTGAATTCTTTGATGGGAATTAAGGTTTCCACTGTGACTGAAGCTCTTTCCACACTCCATGCATTCATAAGTTTTCTCTCCTGTGTGAATTCTTTGATGGAATTTAAGGTTTCCACTGTGACTGAAGCTCTTTCCACACTCCATGCATTTATAAGTTTTCTCCCCTGTGTGAATTCTTTTATGGACGGTAAGGTTTCCACTGTGACTGAAGCTCTTTCCACACTCCATGCATTTATAAGTTTTCTCCCCTGTGTGAATTCTTTGATGCGAGTTAAGATTTCCACTGTGACTGAAGCTCTTTCCACACTCCAGGCATTTGTATCGCTTCTCCCTTTTGTGAATTCTTTGATGAGAATTCAACTTGTCTATCTGGTCAAAGGCTTTTCCACACTCCTGCCCCTTAAATATTTTTGTCTTGGTATGTGCATTCCAATGAATATCAACATCTGATTGTTCAGGAAGATTTTCCTCATTTGCCATACTCTCAGTCCGATTGCCTCCTTTGTATATTTTTCGGAGTACTGTAACTTCATGAGAGATCTCACCCTGTAAAGGACCGGAACTATTCCTTGGTGGGTATTTTCCCTTTTCCTTCCTTGGTGCATTACAATATTCAGTGTTCTCTTTCCATGACAGACAGGCACCTTCCTTTTCTATTACTGCAGGTTCTTTTGTTTTGTTTGCTGACTCCCAGTCACCTCCTGCAGAAAGAGAGAGAAACTTGGCATGATCACAAAATAGAAAAAAGCTGCTGTGGTATTACAATAAATATTCTAAAGCCTTGAACTGCTCCACCAACAGTGGAAAGAGTGGCAGCTGTCAATCTTGCCTCACCCTGAAGGGAGAAGCACTCCCGGATCCCAAAAGAGCCCCCTGTTCCCCCAGAGACTCTGCTGCATCCAAGGCCAAGGTGGCCACCCTCCCAACTGGCCTGACAGTTTCTCTCTCCCCCACGTTCTGCAGCCCTCCCCTTGCTCACACCCCTCCTGCACATGGTTTTAGTTACTAAATCAGCACCCGAAGAGAAGAATCCTGGCTATGGTATAAAAGTCAAGGGGAGAGCCAGGATTTCCTCTGCAAGATGCTGGATTTTACAGTGGGATGTTCTCCTTTGGTGGAATCCTTGCATGCCAGGGATCACTTATGCCAGCGTTCAGAACCACTTACATAGGGATCCCTCGCCACTCTGTCCTAGGGAACAAACGTGCCCAACAGCTCTTTTCCTGGCACCTGTTCAAAGTTGCTCAGTACATGGTGGGTCCATTCCACAGCTGGGCTTCACCATTACCATGCAATTTTTTAAAGTTCTCCGTACAGCAGGCACTCCACAAGGACTGGTGCTGAATGACTAGGTAAGCGACTGTTTATCTCAGCCCTTACCTCCTGAACCCCCTCCACTGTGGGGTGGGGGGGTGGGGGGGTGGAGAAAATCCATTTCCTCCTCTGCATGATCCAGCCAGGATGCGCTGATCCTGGGAGCCCTTATTGCTGCCAGGGATAGGATAAAAAGTATCAGAAGTAACTGATGTTATTATCAGAAACCAACTGATCCCATTATCAGAAGCTACTAATTGCATCTACTCCCCCCTCCCCTCCCCACCTATATATCTCTGGACAGTGTCTTCATACCCTCCATGCTTCCGACACAAGAGAGCTGTGGTTCTTGAAAGCTTATGCTACAATAAAGTTGGCTAGTCTTAAAGGTGCTACTGGACTCTTTTCTATTTTGCTGCTACAGACTAACACGGCTCACTTCTCTGGATCTATAACCAGGATAGCGTCTGCACCTTGCTGTACATAGAAACAAAGCTCCTGCTCAGTGCTCAGGGATGCCTCTCAAAGCCTCCGATGGGCAAGACGTTGACCACCAACTGCCACCCACCCAACGCTACAGGAAGGAAGGATCCCCACGGACCCCCGCCCGCAAGGGTTGCAATGCCACACTGGATTTCTGCAGAGGAAGCTTTTGCAGCTGAGGCCAAACTGACATGATCAAGGAAGGACTTCTCCTCCCCCAATACAATTTCACCCATGCTGAAATAACTGCTATAAACAGACTTGGAAACAATCCAGATATCATGATTGAAGAAGCTGACAAAGGAGGAGCACTTCTCACCATGCACAATTCCCAGAGGCTGAAAGACAGCTCTCCCAAGCGACTGTCTACAAACCACTGAACTCTGACCCTGCTCAGCAAGTGGATTGAGTGGAGGGCAAGTGAACAGGGAGAAATACACTTGCCGTTCAAGTGTCATTCGTCACTTGTAGCTTGGCCCTCAGATAAAATATATACTGCAGGTTAGGAAAGGCACAAGTAGGTATAAAAAAAGGCCTGCGTGGTTAATAAACAAAGTAAAGGAAGCTATAAAAGGTAAGAAGATTTCCTTTAAAAGATGGAAAGCTAGTCGGAGTGAAGTGCATAAAAGGGAACACGGGCTGTGGCAAAGAAAATGCAAGTCTGTGATCAGGCAGGCAAAAAGGGACTATGAGGATTGGAACACATTGCAAAAAACATGAAGACCAACAATAAACATTTCTTCAAATATATTAGAAGCAGGAAACCAGCCAGGGAGGCAGTGGGGCCCCTGGATGATCAAGGGGTAAAAGGACTACTGAAGGGCGATAGGGAAAAGGCCGAGAAGCTAAATGCATTTTTTGCCTCCGTCTTCACCGTAGAAGATGAGAGGGGCTTGCCCACTCCAGAACTGCTGATTTCGGAAGGAGTTTTGAAAGACCTGAGTCAGATTGAGGTGATGAGAGAGGAGGTCCTACGTCTAATAGACAATATAAAAACTAACAAATCACCAGGCCCAGACGGCAGACATCCAAGAGTTCTGAAAGAACTCAAATGTGAACTTGTGGATCTCCTGACAAAGATACGTAACTTTTCATTAACATCTGCCTCCATTCCTGAGGACTGGAAGGCAGCTAATGTCACCCTCATCTTTAAAAAGGGTTCCAGAGGAGATCCGGGAAATTACAGGCCAGTCAGTCTAATGTAAGTACCGGGTAAGTGGGTGGAAACGGTTGTTAAAGAAAGAATTAGTGGGCACATTGATGAAGAAAAGATATTGAGGAAGACTCAGCATGGGTTCTGTAAGGGAAGATCTTGTCTCAGGAACCTGTTCTTTGAGGGAGTGAACAAACACGTGGACAAGGGGGGAACCAACAGATGTTGTCTACCTGGACTTCCAGAAAGCTTTTGATAAAGTTCCTCACCAAAGGCTGCTAAGTAAGCTCAATAGTCATGGGGTAAAAGGACAAGTCCTCTTGTGGATCAAAAACGGGCTAATGAATAGGAATCAGACGGTGAGTATAAATGGGCAATGTTCACAGTGGAGGGTGGTAAGCAGTGAGGTACCGCAGGGCTCAGTGTTGGGTCTGGTGCTTTTTAACTTGTTCATCAATGACTGGGCGTTGGGAGTAAGCTCTGAAGTGGGTAAGTTTGCGGATGACACTAAATTGTTCAGGGTGGTGAGAACCAGGGAGGATTGTGAGGCACTCCAAAGGGATCTGTCGAGGCTGGGAGAGTGGGTGTCAACATGGCAAATGAGGTTCAATGTGGCCAAGTGCAAAGTAATGCACTTCAGAACCTTATAATTAGGGGTGACTTCAACTTCCCCGATGTGTGCTGGGAGACAGGCTCAGCAAAGCGCCATGAATCACGCAATTTCCTGACCTGCCTGGCCGATAACTTCCTTTTTCAAAAGGTGGAGGAAGCTACAAGGGGCTCGGCCATACTAGACTTGCTATTAACCAACAGGGAAGAATTGGTAGATGAGATGAAGGTGGTGGGGACCTTAGGGGGAAGTGACCGTGTCCTCCTTGAATTCCAGTTGCTGTGGGGGGCCAAGGAAGTTCATAGCCAGACTCGTAGGTTAGATTTTCGTAGGGCCAACTTCGATGAACTCAGAGGCTTGATGAGAGTCATTCCGTGGGGGAGTGTGCTGGAAGGAAAAGGAGCGAGTGAAGGGTGGGCCATTCTCAAACACGAGCTTTTGCAAGCTCAAGCCCTCACTATCCCTGCAAGACGGAAACATGGTAAGGGCTCCAAGAAACCGATGTGGATGCACAGAGAGCTCCAGAATAAGCTAAGGGAGAAAAAGGAAATGTTCAGGAAATGGCGAGAAGGACAGACCTCTAAAGAGGAGTATATGAGGGTTACTAGGTACTGCAGATCAGCCATCAGAGAGGCCAAAGCTCAGTATGAGCTGGGTCTGGCCAGGAGGGCTCGCTACAACAAGAAAAACTTCTACAGATATGTGAGAAGCAAACGCAAGGTAAAAGAAGCAATTGGACCGCTGTTGGAAGGAGAAACTCTGATGCAGGACAGAGAAAAAGCAGACAGACTTAATGACTTTTTTGCCTCTGTTTTCTCCCTGAAGAACTCAGGCACATCTAGAGATAGTAGAAAATGTGGCAGGACACCTGAGTGGCTAATTGACATTGACAGAGAGGTTGTGGAGAGGCATCTGGCTGCACTGGATGAATACAAATCCCCTGGGCCGGATGCGGTGCACCCAAGAGTGCTGAGAGAACTTTCCAGAGAACTTGCAGAACCCCTGTCCGTCATCTTCAAGGCCTCCTGGAGGACTGGGGATGTGCCACAAGATTGGAGAAGAGCGAATGTTATGCCAATCTTTAAGAAAGGGAGGAAGGATGACCCAGGAAACTACAGGCCAGTCAGTCTGACTTCTGTTGCTGGGAAGATATTAGAACAGATTTTAAAGGGATCAATCAGTAAGCATCTGAAGGACTGCTCAGTGATCCGGTCAGCATGGTTTTGTTCCTAACAGATCTTGCCAAACCAACCTGGTTTCCTTCTTTGACCGAGTGACCAGCTTATTGGATTGGGGGAACTCTGTTGACGCGATTTATCTGGATTTCAGTAGAGCTTTTGATAAGGTCCCCCATGACATTCTGATGGGCAAACTGGAAGACTGTGGAGTAGACTATAGGACAGTTCAGTGGATAGGGAACTGGTTGGAGGACCGCACTCAAAAAGTGGTGGTCAACAGTGTTTCATCAGATTGGAGGGAGGTGTCCAGTGGGGTGCTGCAGGGCTCGGTTTTGGGCCCGGTACTTTTCAATATTTTTATCAATGATTTGGATGAAGGAGTGGAAGGGCTGCTCATTAAATTTGCTGATGATACCAAATTGGGAGGGGTAGCAAACACCCAAGAAGATAGAATTAAAATTCAACAAGACCTGAATACTCTGGAGAAGTGGGCAGCTGTGAATAGGATGCAATTCAACAAGGACAAGTGCACAGTATTACATCTGGGCCACAAAAATGGGAAGCACAAATACTGGATGGGGGATACACTTCTGGGCAGTAGTATATGTGAAAGGGATCTTGGGGTAAGAGTGGACTGTAAACTGAATATGAGCAGTCAGTGTGATGCGGTGGCAAAAAAGGCTAATTCAATCTTGGGTTGTATCAAAGGGGCCATAGCATCGAAATCACAGGAGGTCATAGCCCCTCTCTATACTGCCTTGGTCAGGCCACACCTGGAGTATTGTATGCAGTTCTGGAGGCCTCACTTCAAAAAGGATGTAGACAAAATCGAGAGGGTGCAGAGGAGAGCGATGAGGATGATCAGGGGTCTGGAGACTGAGTCCTATGAGGAAAGGCCTTGGGAATGTTTAGTTTGGAGAAGAGGAGGTTGAGGGGGGACATGATTGCTCTCTTTAAATATTTGAACGGCTGTCATTTGGAGGAGGGCAAAGAGCTGTTCCAGTTGGCAGCAGAGGGTAGGACCCAAAGCAATGGGCTTAAATTACATGCACAAAGGTACCGGTTGGATATTAGGAAAAACTTTTTCACGGTCAGAGTAGTTCAAAAGTGGAATCGGCTGCCTAGGGAGGTGGTGAGCTCCCCTTCACTGGCAGTTTTCAAGAAGAGGCTGGATGAATATTGGTCAGAGATGCTTTAGGCTGATCCTGCACTGGGCAGGGGGTTGGACTAGATGGTCTGTATGGCCCCTTCCAACTCTATGATTCTATGATTCTAATGCACATTGGGGCCAAAAATCCCAAATAAAAATAGACAATGATGGAGTCCAAACTAGTGGAGACTGACCAAGAGAGATATCTTGGAGTCGTGGTGCAGAACTCACTGAAAATGTTGCTACAGTGTGTGACGGCAGTAAAAAAGGCCAATGCTATGCTGGGAATTATTAGGAAGGGAATTGAAAACAAATCAGCTAATATCATAATGCCTCTGTATAAATCGATGGTGAGGCCTCATTTGGAATACTGTGTACAATTCTGGTCGCCACACCTTAAAAAAGATATCATAGCACTGGAAAAAGTACAGAGAAGGGCAACTAGAATGATTAAAGGGATGGAACACTTCCCCTATGAAGAAATGTTAAAGCACTTGGGGCTCTTTAGCTCGGAGAAACGATGACTGAGGGGTAACATGATAGAAGTTTACAAGATTATGCATGGGATAGAGAATGTAGAAAAAGAAGTATTTTTCTCCCTTTCTTACAATACAAGAACTCGTGGGCACTCAATGAAATTGCTGAGCAGTCGGATTAGAATGGATAAAAGGAAGTACTTCTTCACCCAAAGGGTGATTAACACATGGAATTCACTGCCTCAGGAGGTGGTGGCAGCTTCTAGCATAGACAGCTTCAAGAAGGGATTGGATAAACATGGAGCAGAGGTCCATCAGTGGCTATTAGCCACAAGGTATAGATGGAGCTCTCTGTCTAGGGCAGTGGTGCTCTGTATTCTTGGTGTTTGAGGGGGGGGGGCAATCAGTGGGAGGGCTTCTAGCATCCCTTCTCCACTGGCAGACCTCCTGAGGACCCCTGGTTTTGGGCCACTGTGTGACACAGAGTGTTGGACTGGATGGGCCATTGGCCTGATCCAACAGGGCTTCTCTTATGTGCTTATATGGACACATCACAGGAACCTCAGCCGGGCACTTTATATCTTCTGCCCCAAATGCACAAACAGGCGACCCAGGATGTCCTAATGACTCGGGCAGAGACTGTCTCTGGTGGGTGTCTGGGTTCATGGACTCCATTCTCAGACCCTTTGCCATCAATGCCCCCGGTTATGTGCAAGACGCCACAGAATTCCTGAGAAAGATACAATCTGTCGACAACCTTCCAGGTAAAGATGAAAAATGTCCAGCAAGAGAAAATTGGAAAGATAAAATGATAAAATATGTGGCAATGGCAAAATTAGCAAATTATACAAATAGAAGACCCATTACAGAATTTGAAAAGAAATGGGAAAATTACTTCACCTATTATAAAGATAAGAAATAAAAGATATGAATTAAAGATGTAAATTGGGACATGAGCTTTGACTTACAGAGGCTATTGAAATGCTGTTTACTTTGAGTTTCAAATTTTTTGGAACAGAGTATAGAAACATATATTATTTAATGGCCCTGAGCCCATTTGTGGGGAGGGCGGAGTATAGATCGAATAAAAAAAATAAATAAATTTGACTAATAAAATATAATTAGCATAGTTTGATGTATTATTGTTAGAATTAGAAATGTTTAGATCAGAGGAAGGCACAGGCAAACCACTTCTGCTAATCTCTTACCTTGAAAGCCCTATGATGGGACAACCCAAAATGAAAAAAGAGACAGTGCTGGAAGACAGGACCCCCCAGGCCGGACGGCACTCGGTGGGCTACTGGGGAAGAGCCAAGTAGGAATAGCGCTATTCTGAATGGTGGGACTGGATGAAAGCCGAAAGGATGTCCAGTTGCAGACGTGAATAGATTGAAAAGGAGCGCCCAAAGTTGTGCGACACACATAACAGGAACACGGAACGTGAGAAGTATGAAAACAGGTAAGCTAGAAATCGTAAAACAAGAAATGGAATGTTTAAACATGGCAGTCCTGACTGTGAGTGAACTAATATGGACCGACTCAGGACATTTTCAGTCAGAAAACCACACAATGTTTTACTGCAGAAATGACAAAATCAAAAAGAGTCCAGTAGCACCTTTAAGACTAACTAACTTTATTGTAGCCCAAGCTTTCGAGAATCACAGCTCTCTTCGTCAGATGCAGTTCGTCAGAACTGTGATTCTTGAAAGCTTATGCTACAATAAAGTTGGTTAGTTTTAAAGGTGCTACTGGACTCTTTTTGATTTTGCTACTACAGACTAAAATGGCTAACTCCTCTGGATCTAAACTCAAAAGAAACAGTGTTGCTCTAATAGTGAGATGAGACTTAACACAAGCAGTCAAGAGCTACAATGCAAAGTCTGACTGAGTAATATCCATCAGACTTCAAGGAAGGCCTGTTAATCTAACCATCATTCAAGTTTATGCCCCAATTACAGATGCAGAGGAGAAAGAAATCGAAAACTTTTACACAAGTGTCCAAAAAGAAATTGATCATACACCTAAACAAGATATGCTGATAATCATAGAAGACTGGAGTGCAAAAGTAGGAAATAAAGCAGAATCAAACATAGTTGGAAAATTTGGACTAGGATCACGAAATGACGCACGAGAGGGGCTCATAGATTTCTGTGAAGCTAACAACTTGTTCATTGCTAATACATGTTTCAGGCAACCAAAAAGATGATTGTATACGTAGAAATCACCGGGTAACAAATACAGGAACCAAATAATTACATAATTGGAAGCAGAAGATGGAGAAGCTCTATTCTCTCAGCTAAAACAAGACCAGGAGCTGATTGCTAACATCAAAAATTAGAAGAAAGCTGAAGAGAAACACTAAAAGAATCATAGTGCCAAAATACAATCTAAAGGATATTCCTGAAGAATTTAAAGTCTGTGCAAAGAACAGATTTGCAATTCTAAGTTTAGTGGTTCGTGAGCCAGGAGAACTATGGGCTGAAACCAGAGATATTATCAAGGAAGATTGTGCAAAGACTATCCCTGTAGCCAAAAGACAGAAGCCGAAATGGATGACTGAGGAAACTCTTAAAATGGTTAAAGACAGATGGAATGCAAAAGCAAAAAGTGACAGAGAGTCAGAATTATGAATAGAAAAGAGTCCAGTAGCACCTTTAAGACTAACCAACTTTACTGTAGCATAAGCTTTTGACAACCACAGCTCTCTTCATCAGATGCATTTAATGAAGACAGCTGTGGTTCTCAAAAGCTGATGATGCATCTGATGAAGAGAGCTGTAGTTCTCAAAAGCTTATGCTACAGTAAAGTTGGTTAGTCTTAAAGGTGCTACTGGACTCTTTTCTATTTTGCTGCTACAGACTAACACGTCTAACTCCTCAGACTTCTAAATGCAACTTTTCAGCATCTACACGCAGAGACAAAGAAATCTATTATAATAACCAGTGCAAAGAAATAGAAGAGAACAAGAAAGAAAGAACAAGAGATTTGTTCCACAAGATCTGGTAAATCAAAGGGAAATTTAAGCCATGGCTTGAGATGCTGAAAGATCAACACGGAAACACAGTATCTGATCAGGACAAAATGAAGGAAAGATGGAAACAATACACTGAAGAACTATACAGAAGAGATGGAAAGATGACAGATACTTTTAAAGAAGAGTCCTTTGACGAAGAACTAGAAATCTTAGAAAAGTGAGGTAAAAGCTGCACTCAAAGCATTGGGAAAAACAAAGCACCTGGAGTAGTTGGAATACCAACAGAGCTATTTCAAGCTACGGAAATGGAGTCCAACAGAATCTTAACAAGAGTCTGTCAACAAATACAGAAAACAAAACAATGGCCCATGTACTAGAAAATGCTCAGTCTACATTCCAAGTCCAAAAATGGGGATGCCAAAGAGTGCAGCAACTATCGAACCATCGTGCTAATTTCCCATGCAAGCAAAGTGATGCTCAAAATTCTACAGCAAAGACTCTCACCAACTTTACTGAAGCTTTAGATCCTCTGGATCCATTTCCTTCATAGGGTCACCATAAGCTGGAGGCAACTTGGCCGCACATAACACACAGATCATAATATGTTTTAAATTAGTTTGGAGGTAAGAAAAGTAGAACCAGTATCATTCAACACTCTAAAAAACAATATAATATCTTCAATATTTGAATTTAAATTGAAATATAGTAAAACAGAGAGAATAATCATTTCTGGTTGTTATAAATCCAAATATGATATCTAAACTATATATGGTTATTGTATTCTAGACAATCTTTGAAAAGGGTTCCTTAACCTTCCTTTAGTATCATTTGTATTTCTGTTCCATTTTTGTTTCATATCCCTTTTATTATTTAGAAAAATTTTTTAATTTTTTTTTAAAAAGCCTTCCAGGTAACACTCTTTCGGCCACCACAGATGTTGTCTCTCTATACACTCACAAAGATGGACAACAAGCACTTAGGAACCCATCCCTAACAACTCCACAGCTGACCTTGCTACGAAGCTTTGCCGGTTTGTCCTCAATGGCAACTAGTCCTGATCTGGTGAAGATTGACTCCTCTAGCGCCACGGCTCAGCCATGGGCACTCACAGGGTAGCACAAAACGTCAATACTTTTACGGCTAACATGGAGAAGCCTTCCTTGGCTCCTAACTCGCCTCCAGTTCTTGAGATTTATTTATCTATTTATCATATTTATACCCCTCCCTGCCCATGAACAGGCTTGGGGCTAGCAACAAGGAAACTAACTGCAGAGCACAAGGCCCTGGGGAAGGCGGGGGACATAGTGGGAGAGGCAGTCCCGCCGACAGAGAGCCTCGCCTGCAGGATCTAGAACAGTATTTGGATTTGGGTTGTATTTGGAATTCTGAAAGTATTCGGCTGTGATATTCTGTGTGGGAAATTTTTACAGGGCTGTAGGCGTCACTTTTCAAGCAAAGGGAACTAAAATGGCAGGGATCCTAGTTCTGCCAGTCCGTTAAATGCTCACCAAATTTTAAATGGGCCACAGGGCCCAATTCTATAGGCCCCTGAACAAGCTGTCCCCTGCCACTCTCCCATGCTTCGTAGGGGCTTTCTCCAGGACACACAAAGCCTTCGCCAACACACAGCAGCAACCAGCGAAGCCTCCCAAGGCAAGCTGAACCCACGAGGCCCAACAGAACAAATGTCAAACAGGAGAATATCACACCAGAACTTTCAAACCAGAGAATCCCAGCTTCCAGACTAGGTAATGACGCATGGCAAGCCAGCCACTCTGACCCAGACGTACGGCCTTCTGGCCCCCCGCTTCTGTTTCTTGCAAAGTCTGCGAGGGGGGGGCATACACACAAGCTGCTGCAATCTTTAAAATGCAATTATCAGATATTCCCAAACAGGTGTGGATAATTCAGGAATGTATGTACTGGTATATTTGAATATTCCTGAATAAGCCAGATATATCTGGATATAACCAAAGAATACCACATTGGTATTTTTCAGGTATATGTTCAGGTTAGGAATAAAAACTTGCACACCCCTAACAACAGACATTTTTGGAATTAAAATACCCACTAAATTTACTAAGGAACTGGTCGGGCATATGGAGAAGGGAGTTTTGATTCTTAAACGCCCATATCCTTAAAACCTTGTTGGTCTGGTGGGAAAATGGATTTCACTTAAGAGATTTTAGGTGCCACTGGACTCAAACCCTGCTGAATGACTCAGCAGGCCTTTTTATGCAGGTAGGAGGGCTGGACTGTACCAAAATGGTTCAAAGGAAGGATTTGCTAAAGGATAGGGACTGTAGACTATACCGCTGAGTACTGACTGTTGCTGTAACTGATGGCCTTGTTTTCTGGATGTCCCAGCCATACTTGATATTGACAACGCTCTGCAATCCGTCTTACGTTTCAATGACAAAGGCAAACTACAAATAATGTAAATGATTTTTTTACTACAAGCTTGGAAAATCCTGGAGACGGAAGACGTGGAGCGGAAGAGGCAAGAGGAAAGGCTTCAGAATGGATTACTAGCAGAGAGTAAAGCACTGCGCTAGCTCGACTGTTAGCAGGAGCGAGCAGGAGCATGAACTTAACTCCCATCCTACAGTCATTCCATTGGCTATCAGTTATCGTGCTCAAGTCAAGGTATTGATTATTACATGCAAAGCTCTTCATGGCTTTGGTCCGGCATATCTGTGGGACCGTCCCCCTCCCTATGTTCATCCACGGCAGCTGAACAGGGTCTCCTACAGGTGCCAGGCTGCACACGGGTGAAGTCAGCAGCAGCAGCCCATACACGGGCTTTCTCTGTGGTGGCCCCCACCCTGTGGAACGGCCTGCCTGAGGAGGTCAGGACTGAGCCCCCACCTCTCCTGGCTTTCTGCAAACGATGCAAAACTGACCGATTCAAAAAGGCGTTTTATTCAAATGGGGGGGGGGCTGTATTGTAGGGAGGGGGTCTCAGATGCTTCGCTGATGAGTTAGGGACCCTAGACTTCACCACTATGTTGCCTTACATACAGGGGTCATTTCGTAGAAAAAGAGCGGCAGGAACTCATTAGCATAGCTCATTAGCATATGCCACGCCCCTTGACCAGCCTGCAGGATGGGAGGATGGGCCGCACAGGTGCCGGCTGGCCTCGGGGCCTGCTCGGGGTGGGGATGGGGTGCTGCCGCCGCCGCCGCCGCCGCCACCGCCTACTGGGGGCAGGAAAAGGAATCATGTGGGCAGGGCCACCACCCACGGGATCTCTTTTCAGAGGTTACACTGGAACGGCGTTCCGTTGCGTTCCCCCTCGAAATGAGCCCTGCTTACGTATTATCTGTTGCTTTAAATATGTACTCCTACGTACTACCTGAGCTTTATTGCTCCTCCTGGATCTGTCCGCAGCCTTTGACACAGTAGACCGTGCCATCCTGTTGAGGCGCCTAGAGACAGAAGTTGGCATCAAGGGTTGTGCCCTGGACTGGCTTAAATCGTTTCTCTTGGAGCGGACTCAGAGGGCTGCCGTCGGAGATCAGCTGTCTCTAGAACGGGAACTCTCTTGCGTGGTTCCGCAGGGCAGAGTCTTACCTCCCACGTTATTCAGCCTCTATGTAACGCCTCTAGGAGAACTCATTCACAGCTATGGAGTCGGATGTCACCAATGTGCAGGTGACACCCAACTCTGTATCTCGCTATCCAGGTCCCCATGAAAAACAACAAATTGAAATTGATCCCAGACAAGACTGAAGGATCCCAGACAAGATCTTGAAGGATATTGTACTCCCCACTTTCGATGGAGTTCGTCTGACCCTTGCAGACTCGGTTAAGAGCCCAGGGGTTATACTGGATCCAGCGCTACTACTAGACAAACTGGTTAAGGCAGTGGCAAAAAATGCTTTCTACAACCTCACCCTAGCCTGGAAGATGGCTTCTTATCTTGACACGGCCGACCTGGCCACTTGGATCCATGCTATGGTCACATCAAAAGCCAGTTTGGTGTAGTGGCTAAGAGCAGCGGGACTCTAATCTGGAGAGCCGGGTTTGATTCCCCACTCCTCCACCTGAAGCCAGCTGGGTGACCTTGGGCTAGTCACAGTTCTCTGGAGCTCTCTCAGCCCCACCCACCTCACAGGGTGATTGCTGTGGGGTAATAATAACACTTTGTAAACCGCTCTGAGTGGGCATTAAGTTGTCCTGAAGGGCGGTGTATAAATCTAATGTTATGTTATTATTATATTGCCTTACGTATTATCTGCTGCTTTAAATATGTACTCCTATGTACTACCAGTGCTCCATGTTGTCTAATGTTAGTCCTAGAATTGATTATGTTCTGCTTCAATACTTTAGCTACTCTGTATTATATTCTTGCTAATACTATGTCTTTTAAACTTGTGTCTATTTACCATAAGGCACTGTTTATGGAAATTTATTATTATTTATTTATTTATTTAAAATTTGTATTCCACCCTCCCCGTGAGCAGGCTCACAGCGGATAACAACATATTAAAAATACAATTAAAAATTCATGTTAATTAAAAACAACACATTTAAAACAGGATGGTGGACGGCCTTCACAGGGAGGGTTAAGATTTATACACCCCTTTTTTTCCCAGGCCGGCGGAGGCCCAGCCTCAGCCATATGCCTGGCGGAACAACACTGTCTTGCAGGCCCGGCGAAAAGATAGTCGGTCCTGCCGGGCCCTGATTTCAGCAGACAGAGCGTTCCACCAGGTGGGAGCCAGGACCGAAAAGGCCCTGGCTCTAGTCGAGGCTAGGCGGGCCTCCTTGGGGCCAGGGACCACCAACAGCTGTTGTCCCCTGATTGGAGTATCCTCTAGGGAATATATGGGGAGAGACAGTCCCATAGATACGCTGGTCCCAGTCCGCACAGGGCCTTATAGGTCAATACCATAACCTTGAATTTGATCCTTTACTCCACTGGCAACCAATGCAGCTCACCTAAGAACGGTGTTATATGCACCTTATTTGGCACTCTCATAATAACACACGCTGCTGCATTTTGTACCAGCTGTAATCTCCGGGTCAGGCTCAAGGGCAGCCCCGCGTAGAGCGAGTTACAGTAATCTAACCTAGAGATGACCGTTGCTTGGATCACTGTAGTCAAGTCACAGGTTGACAGGGACAAGTTGCCTGGTCTGCCGCAGATGGAAAAAAAGAGGCCCTGACAACCGCTGTAACCTGTGCCTCCATTTTCAGGGAGGCATCCAAGATCACCCCATGGCTCTTAACCCTTGGAACTGGCACTAATGGTGCCCCATCGAGGGCCGGGAGCCGGAGTCCCGAACCTAATCCCCCGCGGCTCAAGTACAGGACCTCCGTCTTTGCCGAGTTCAGTTTCATCCGACTCTGCCTCAACTAACCAGTCATGGTGGCAAAAGCATGTTCCAGAACATCTGGAGCTGAGCCGGGCCAGCCGTCCATCATCAGATACAACTGGGTGTCACCTGCATACTGATGACACCCAAGTCCGAAACTTCACACCAACTGGGGGTGCATATACATGTTAAACAATAAAGGGGAGAGTATTGCTCCCGGTGGGGCCCCGCACACCAAAGGGTGGCGGGATGACAATTTCTCCCCAAGCGCCACCCTCTGTCCCCGACCATGGAGAAAAGAGACAAGCCACTGCAAGACAGTCCCTCGTATCCCCACATCGGTGAGGCAGCGAGTCAGAAGATCGTAATCGACTGTAACGAATGCTGCCGACAGATCCAACAATATCAGCAATGCCGAGCCGCCTCGATCCAGATGTCTATGAAGATCATCTGTGAGGGCAACCAACAATGTCTCTGTCCCATGTCCCAGACGAAACCGGGACTGGAAGGGGTCTAGGGCTGAGCCAAATGTCTTTGATACTGTATTGAAATGTATTTGTTACTGATTGTACTAATCTCATATTGTATCATTCGGCTTGAGTCTCAGTGAGAAAGGTGGACTATCAATGTCATAAATAAATAAATAAATAAATGTTTCCTAGAATTGATTTCTTCTTTTTCACTATTTCTTCTACTCTGTATTGGATTCTTGCTCATGCTATGTCTTTTGAAACTTGTATCTATGCTCTATGGCACTATTGATGGAAACGTCCTTGACCCTGTGTAGAAAGGTAATTGATACCGACCGTACTAATCGCATACTGCGTAATCCACCTTGAGTGAGAAAAGCGGACTATAAATAAATAAATAACCCCAAAGCAGCCCCTTTGTCCACCAGAATTCATCTCTGTAGTTTGGAGATCTCTGAGATCTCCGGCCCCCACCTGGCGGTTCAAGAGCAACACATTCCGGGACATTTTGTTTCAAGGCCCCATTTGTTCATTTATATTTTGAGCGCCCCACAAGTGTTCAGACCAGTTTCCCAAGAGTGGTGGGAGGGAGAAGCAGCGGTTGAGTTCACAGGCCCTACAGCGGGAAAGTGCAATAGGCCACCCTTGCGCTTCGAGATCTACAGAATTCAGAACTCATCAGCGTTCGTTTGTGAAGAAGCAACTGGGAGGATAAAGAGCGCTGCAGAAATCGACCTTCCCTTGGGAGGAAGCGCAGGCAACACACCGTCCCATGACAGATCTAAGCAGGTACCTGCCAATCCCGCCTCTTCAGCAGAGAATGGGAGAAACAGCCCTTCCTCTTCCTCCAGCCAGGATATGAGGTCAGGTTTGGCAATCGGGGGTCCTGTTTATCAGAAATAATACAGAATTATGACTCTTCAGTGTGCACATAAATCCAGCAATTCCAAGCCAGCTTGGTTGTCCCTCCGGAAATACACAAGAGGCAAGTACCAAGTGGGGCGGAGTGCAGCACGGGGCGAAGAATCCTCCGTCTGGCACCGGCAGTTCTGTGGCCCCTCCCTGCCCACCTGAGACTGAAATGCCAGAGAGCCCCGCAGAGCTCCTTCCACAGCGCAGGGAGGCAAAGCCCAGGGAGGAGGGGAGCCCCTGCTGGGACCATCTGACCCGGCAGGCCAGGCGTCCCTGGGCACCTCTTCTCAGGCACTCCAGGGACAGGACTGCCAGGCAGGGGCTCCCTCTCTGCAGGGAGGACCCAGAAGCCCTCCCACATCCGAGGAAGGAGCACGGAGGGGGGCAGAGACCAGCCACTGGGCCCACCGAAGACTGCCTGGCCATGCCCTTCCTCATTGAGGTCTTCTTCGCTGCCACTCCTCATAGCAACTAGGAGGCAGCCCAGGAGAAAGGGACCCTTACCCAGAGAGGCCACGGTTTCAAAATTCTCCAGCATGACTTCCTTGTACAGGGCTCTCTGGGCCGGGCGCAGCAAGCTCCACTCCCCCCGGGTGAAACGCACAGCCACCTCTTCGAAGGACACCCCGCCCTGGAAGGAGAAGGAGGAGGAAGATATTTGCATCACTGGAAAAGACAGTAGATTAATGCTGGAAGACTAGCAGAAAGAGGAGGGGGGAAGAGCCCCGAGGGGACATCTGGCTCCCCCCTCCCAGACCTCTCAGGGGCCATCTTGAGGCCAAAGAGTCTGTCCTCACTGGCAGAGGGTGAGCTGCCTTGTGGGGAAGAGGCCAGAGAACCAGGGGCAAGGGGCCCAATCCTCTGAGACTGACAACTGACCGGGAAGCATTCCTGTTCACCTCTGAATGGCTCCCCTCTGGGATCCCCCCTCCCTGCTTACCTTAGCTAGATCCATGGCAGCTCTTTTCCCTTCACCACAGGGAGGAGGTGGCAGAGAAAGTCTCGAGAGCGTCTTCTCCCTGCTGCCTTGCAGTGAGAAAGAGAAGGAGGGTGGGAAGCCGTTTTTGGTACTCACAGATTTCTGTGCCATCTCCTTCTGTCTCTGGACTGGCTTCGGGGCACAATTCCAGATCTGATATATGAAGGCCGAGGAGCATTTTGCCCAGCATCTCTCCCCCCAAACCAGGCCATGTTTACAGGGGGAGTCCCACCCTCCTTATTCATCTCCCCTCCTGGAAATGTTCCCTCCCCTCCCATTTTGGGGCAATGGGCTCCTGGCCGTGCCTGAGGCTGCAGCACCCCCTCCTCCCCTCTGAGGGGAGCCCAACAGCCCCTCCGTCCTGCTCCAGGCAACTCCCAGATTGTGCTGGGCAAGCCCTGGAGGGGTGATGGGACGGAGTGTCTGACTCAAGGGAGCAGGCGGGAAAGCTCCAAAGAGTTCTTTGCATAATGGAAAGTTCCCTGCACATAGAAAGTTAGCACTGAAAGGAGGCAGTTTCTGCCCTCTTTCAGTGCTTGCTGAGCTGCTTTCCTGCAGCAGGGAGTTTTTAACACTGCAGGAAAACTTTCCATGTTCTGCTCCTCCACTAAAGTCCAGAGTGAAGCCGCCCCTTGAGCCCACCTTCAGGGAATGGGGCTTAAATAACAGGGCAAATCAGGTGAGCCCCCCTTCTCCCACCCCACCCCCACCTCAGGTCTCTGCTGCCTGTTCTCTTGCATGTGTGAACAATTGCTGAATAGGGAGGACATTTCCTGTTTTGGGTGCAGCACGGCTGACCCTGAAGGAATCCTGGGCCTGGGGTGAAGAATCCCTGGGGGACTGGAGCCCCCCCACCCCTTCCCACGCCTGCTGGAGAGTAAAGGAGCAGCCCAGGAGTTACAGGAAACAGGCCAGGATTCCCCAACAGAAAGGGGAGAAGGGGAGGGGGCTCCTCAAACAGACACCCCACCAAGTCGCTAAGGGTCTTTGGGAGCCTGAGGTGGAAGGAGTGGGGGGGGGGGAGGGGAGGAAAGTCCTGCTGGGGCCAGCCTGAAAAGCAGCCGAGGGGGAGGAGGGGGCTCCTCTCGCCCCCCCCCATCTCTTGCTCCTCCTGCTGTTCCCCTCCCTTGACCCCTCCCTGGTCCAAATCCCAAACATTGGCAAGCTGTTCCTTTTCCTATTTGTCTTTTATTCTCTGGCTTTGCACGAAGCTGATGCAAGAGGGCAGAGAGGGAACTTGGCGGGGGGGGGGGATGTCTCTTACACCCCCACCTTCCCCTCTCTTCTCTCTGCCTTGAGGCTTGCATTGCAGCCCCTCCCTCTGCATATTCCCCCCTTCCCGCCCCCCAAAAGCCCCTTTCAGCTCACCAGACCCCTCCCAGCCATTCCAGCAGCAGCCAGTGAAAGTCAGAGGAGCTTCTTTGGGGGAGGGGGAGGAAAGGGCTTCCCCACAACACTCCGCCCCTCCCCCATGGATTTGGGGGTCTCTCTCTCCTTAGCCCTTGGAGGGGGTCTCAGCAGTTGCTCTGGTGCCGGGCCCTTTCCCGCTCTCCGGGCACTGATACGTTCCCAAGCAGCCCTGCCCGAGGAGACGCCCCCCCCTCTCTCGAGGGGGACATCCGGGGAATCCAAGGCCTGACGGACCCCCTGTTAGGGCGTGTTCAGCCGCCAGCCAAACCCAAAGGAAACAACGGCCAGGGGAGGGGGTGGCCGCCGCGGGCAGAGGGGCTGGGAAAGGGGCGCGGCAGCCTGGGCTGTCTCCTCGGCGCCTCCTCCTGTTCCCGGGTAACCCGCAGGGTCCAGGGCCGCGGTACCTCCCCCTCCTCAGTACAAGCCCCTCCGTCGACTCCGCCCTCCCCTCCCCGCAGCTGCCCCCTCCGTCCTCAGCGCCTGTGGAACCTGCAGCCACTTGAGCCCCGTCCCGCCTCCAAAGGCGCCGCCTGCCGGTCCCGCCCCCCCGGAGCCACTGCAGGGGCCTCCCGGCTCTGGGGGGCAGAGCGGGACTTTGGGGAGGAAGGGAGGGGGCTCCCCTTCCCCCAGCCCCTGCCGCCCCCTCCTTCCTCTCTGCTTTGGCCCTTGCACTGCACTGCAGCCCCCTCCCCATAGGCCCCCTCCTCCCCCTCCCAAGCCCCTCTCAGCTCACCCGATTCCTCCGAGCCCTTCAGAGCAAAGTCCAGGAGACACAAAAGCCTCTTTGGCAAGGGGGGGGGCAGGAAATGGCTTTTCCCCGGAGGGCCCCCCCTCCCCTTGCCTGTCCCTCTCTAGGACTGTGCGTCTCTCCCTTTAACCCTTGGAGAGCCGCATAAAATGTTGGGGACAGGAAATGTCCCAAGTCCCAAGGAAGGGATCCTTCAATTTAGTGCACAAAATGTTTCAGTGTTTGTGAGGGTTTTTTGTTTATCTATGTGTAAATGGGACAGTTGCTTTCTTGTCTGTAGTTGCAAAATAGTAAAAAGTCCAGTAGGACCTTTAAGACTAAGAATTTTATTGTAGCCTTCGCGAACCACAGCTCTCTTTGTCAGATGCATCTGATGAAGAGAGCTGTGGTTCTCGACAGCTTAGGCTACAATAAAATTCTTAGTCTTAAAGGTGCTACTGGACTCTTTACTACTTACCTGTTTTTGTGTGCTGCTTGTAACATGTCTTTTTTAAAAAAATTAAAGTAGGTGAGAGAACTTCTTATTGAATGTGGAGTTTCTAAACTATTGCCGCATACTGTTGGGTTATTGCCAGCACATGGCCAACTAGTTTGTGGCATTTACTCTTCTCAAGATGAAATCTTGTAAGCGCAATAGACAGGATGAAGAACTCTCACCGCCTCTCTCAAAACAGTTAAAAATCGACGACTATTACCTACCTCAAATTCCCACTTCCAAGAGCTGGACTCTCTCTGCATGGAAGGAGGAATCGCTGGAAGCAGACAAGGATTTTTCTAATCTGCGGCAGTTGTCCGCGAGAACAGTGTGGATCGATCATGTTTGCAAAATGCTACAGCTGCTGCATAATGAGATAGAAGCTCTCAACGAACAAGTCAAAACTCTGTCCCAAACCAACAGTAAGGCTGCTAGGATCGGCAGGGATGTCCCTGTGCGTAGTAACCAGTCTAAATTCAATAAGACGGTCTCAAATTATTCCATTTGGAATTATTCCAAATGGAATAACAGAGACATTACAACGGACCATCCGTGGTCTATATTTTCATTGACAACAATTGCTGCAAATAGAACTGTGTATATATTTGGATGTGTGAATGAGCCAAGATATAAGAGCTCCAACATATTCTGTTTCTTTTTGTTTGTTGTTCTATGTAAATAGTATTAACATGTATTAGCCCGACGAAAGAGGCGAATATAAATTCAACAGTATTTACATTCTGTAATTCACTTACATTTGTTTATTTCATTACGGGGACGCCAGTCTGCTTGTTGCCTATACCCGTAATTGCCTTGTTTTCTGCCGGATATTGTGCCAGCAAGAACACAACAGTGTCCTGTGGAGGCGGAGTCAGCGATCAGAGAGTCCAGAGGTCCTCATAGGGAAACAGAGTGCAAAGTTTGGAAAAACGGTAGCGTGTTCCATGACGAAAATGAGACATTCAATCAAATAGTGGAAACTGAATGACTGAGTATCCAGCCAGCATCCCCTAATTTTAACATCATCTCTTGGAATGTTGCTGGCTGGAAGAAGAAGTCTACGGATCCCTCCCTTAAAAACTTCCTTTCAAGGTTTGATGTGATTCTACTCCAAGAAACCTGGGCCTGTGATGAAATTTCCCTGGAGGGATTTAGGGTTCACTCTTTATGTGTTTTAAAAACTAAGAGACTTGGTCGTCCCCAAGCAGGTCTGGCCATACTTTGGTCTAATAACCTAAACTGGGAGTTCTGCCCCCTTGGGGATTGTGGCGGCCACCTAGCTCAGGCCAGCATGCTGAAGAGTGCAGGGAAAGCCTTAATAGTAATTAACATTTATCTGCCTCCCTGTGCAGATAGGGATGCCTATGCATAGGGACTGCCTATGCAGATCATGGAGAGAGAGAAAAGGCCTGTGGGATGACTTTCCTTCCCTTATCTGTTCCCTCTAAGTACCGTCTCCCGTCAAAGAACCATCAGCCCAGTTGGAGGACCTTCCGTTCAAATCCTTTGAATTTTATCACCTGTTGGAGTCGGTAAGAAGTATTTGCTTTAATGTTGTGTTACGCATAGAACTAGTAACTAGTTCTAGAATTATTCTAGACAAAATTAGTCTAGACAGAGAAGAATGAAATCATTTTGGTTCCCGAGGATGAGACATCTCGAGCCAGCTTCGACCAGCATTCAAGGACACCTGCTCCAGTGAGCTGGGAAAGCAAAAGTAAACACTTGCAAGATAAGCTACCAGCTTAACATCAATGGCATACTTCCCATACCCTCAGAGGATCAGTACAGAACCCAGAATACATTCATGGCAGCTATGTAGGCAGACATATATGACAGTTTCTCTCTTACGTGAATTCTTTGATAAGAAGCAAGGCTTCCACTCTGTCTGAAGGTTTTTCCATACACTTTTCATGGATGTGATTTCTCCCTTTTGTGAATTGTTTGACAGGAAGTAAGGTGTGAACTATGATTGAAGCTTTTCCCACATTCTATGCATTTATAAGGTGTGATGGATGCTTTGATGGGAAGTAAGGTTTCCTCTGTGACTGAAGCTTTTCCCACATTCAAAGCATTTGTATGGTTTCTCTCCTGTGTGAATTTTTTGATGGGAATTAAGTTGTCCCCTCTGACTGAAGCTTTTCCCACACTCCTCGCATTTGTATGGTTTCTCCCCTGTGTGAAATCTTTGATGGGAAGTAAGGTTTCCACTCTGAGTGAAGCTTTTCCCGCACTCTGGACATTTGTAGGGTTTCTCTCCTGTGTGAAATCTTTGATGAACAGCAAGGGATCCACTGTAATTAAAGCTCTTTCTACATTCCAGGCATTTATATGGCTTCTCCCCTGTGTGAATTCTTTGATGGATAGTGAGTTTTCCACTGTGATTGAATCTTTTCCCACACTCCAGGCATTTGTATGGTTTCTCCCCTGTGTGAATTCTTCCATGAACAGCAAGGGTTCCACTTTCACTGAAGCTCTTGTCGCACTCCAGGCATTTATAAGGTTTCTCCCCTGTGTGAATTCTTTGGTGGCGAGTTAGGTTTCCCCTCTGACTGAAGCTTTTCCCACACTCCAGGCATTCATATCGTTTCTCCCCTTTGTGGATTCTTTGGTGGAGATTAAGGTTTCCACTCTGAGTGAAGCTTTTCCCACACTCCAGGCATTCATATGGTTTCTCCCCTGTGTGAATTCTTTGATGAACAGCAAGGGATCCACTGCCATTGCAGCTCTTTCCACACTCCAGGCATTCATATGGTTTTTCCCCTGTGTGAATCCTTTGATGAGCAGCAAGGTCTCCACTCTGTCTGAAGCTTTTTCCACACTCCAGGCATTTGTATGGTTTCTCCTGTGTGTGAATTCTTTTATGAACAGCAAGGGATCCACTGCCATTGCAGCTCTTTCCACACTCCAGGCATTTATATGACTTCTCCCCTGTGTGAATTCTTTGAGGGGAATTAAGCTTTTCTATCTGATCAAAGGCTTTTCCACACTCCAGCCATTTCAATACATTTGTCCTGGTATTCATGTTCCAATAAATATCAAAGTCTGATTTTTCAAGATTTCTCCCCTCATTTGCTGTGCTCTCAGTCCACTTGCTTCCTTTGTATATTTTTTGAAGCACTAGAACTTCATGAGAGATATCACCTTGTAAAACAATGGAAGTATTCCTTGGCATGTATTTTCCCTCTTCCTTCCTTGTTGCATTAAGATACGCACTGTTCTCTTTCTGTGGCAGACAGGTATCTTTTTTTTCAGTTACTGCAGGTTCTTTTGTTTTCTTTGCTGACTCCCAGTCACCTCCTGCAGAGAGAGAGAGAAACTTGGCATGATCACAAAATAGAAAAATGCAACCTAAACCTTAGGGAAAGCACTAAATAAACTGCTGCGGAGGAGGCAAGAATTCAAAGGCTGAGTGTCCATAAACACCATGGCCGTTTCCAGATGGCTTACCTGAAGCCGCTCCATGCCGCAATGTTGTGGATCGTGCCAGGGAAAACGCGATATTTCGCATTTTCCCCAGCACGATCCACAACATTGCGGCATGGAGCGGCTTCAGGTAAGCCATCTGGAAACGGCCCATGATAACACTTGCTTGGGAATCTGTGACATCCTAGCTGGTGCTATCCAATGTCTCATGGGTGGATAATAATGAAAGTACAGTATTTTACTGGGACATTTATTGCCACACAGCTCCTTCTTTGACCCAAATTCCAGGTCAGAGCAGCTTGGCCAAAATGCATCCACAATCCAGTCTATTTGTTTTCAGGCAGTGGCACAGGGCACAGATTGCCTGTTCATTTGCTCTTCTCAGGTCAGTGAGGGGTGGTGGAACGGTGGCATGCCTGAAGAGGCAGTGGGGATTTCCTGCCTGCGGTGTTGGCCCACAAAGCCTGTCAGAGAGGCCCCGCGTTCTTGAGCCTGCAAAAGTGGGGAGGGCGGAATACAAATGTAATAAATTAAATTAAATTAAATTAAATTAAATTAATTGATATTTGGCACCTGATAGCCTCTCAGCCTCTTCTGATTTGGGGCCAGTTGTCAGTGTTTCAACACAGTGGAAAATAATTTTATATTATGGACCTGTGACAGAGTACCAGGAATCTAGTTTAACCCAACAGCCATGATTAATTGAGAGATGTATCAATGTACAGTTCAAACACTGCAAAAAAGAGAAGGGGGTGCTAGGAAACTGCTTGACGATGCTTATAAATTGTAAGCTGCTGTGCTATTACAATAAATTCTCTAAAGCCTTGAGTTACTCCACCAGCAGTGGAAAGAGTGGCAGCTGTCAATCTTGCATCACAACCGTAGGGAGAAGCACTCCTTGCTCCCCAAAGAGCCCCCTGTTCCCCCAGAGCCCTTCCTGCATCCAAGGCCAAGGTGGCCACCCTCCCAACTGGCCTGAGTTTCTCTCTCCCCCCATTCTCTGCAGCCCTCCCCTTGCTCACACCCCTTCTGCACATGGTTTGAGGTCCTGAAGAGGTCCTGAGGTTTGAGCACCAGAAGAGAAGAATCCTGGCTATGGTATAAACTGGGAGAGCCAGGATTTCCTCTGCGAGATGCTGGATTTTATCATGGGATGTTCTACTTTGGGGTAACCCTTGTGTGCCTGGGATCGCTTACACCAGTGCTCAGAACCACTTGCATTAGGGTTCCCCACCACTGTGCCCAAGCGAGCAAAGGTGCCCACCAGCTCCTTCCCTGGCACCTGCACGGAGTTCATCAATACTGGGTGGGTCCATTCCACAGCAGGGCTTCGTCGTGACCATGCAGTTTTTTAGAAAGTTCTTTGTGCAGCAGGCACTCCACAAGGACTTGTCCTGAGTGACAAGGTAAACTGCAGTTCCAGTCCGCCATCACCTCCTGTACCCCCCCCTCCACCGTGGGGTGGGGAGAAAATCCATTTCCTCCTCTGCATGAGCCAGCCGAGATCCTTGGAGCGCCAGCCTCTGCCAGGGGCAGGAGAAAACCCCTGCCCCTTTGCAAGCCAGCTGGTTAGCTCCTGCCCCCTGGGCTGCCACTGCCAGGATGAGAGAAGACTTTCCATCTCCCTTGCAAGCCGGTGGGATTGTTCTCCCCCTGGGCACGGCTGCCGGGAATGGGAGAAAAGCCCCTCCCTCTGCTATGCAAGCTGCGTAAAATGTGTTTACTTGGAGTTTCTTTGGGCCACATCTCTGTGGTAAAGCACACGCTTTGCGCACACAAGGCCCCGGGTTCAGTGACCAGCATCTCCACTGTACAAATAGATGAGGGATGCTTAAGAACTACCTTAACCAGAAACTGACTGATCAGCAAACATATCTCCATTCTAAACACTCCAAAAATCCATCGCCCACAGCCAAGCTCTGTATTACCTGCTCCAATCCCTCTGACAGAGATTCTTGCCTGCAGGATCTACAACAGCATTTGGATTCGGGTTTTATTCGGAATTCTAAACGTATTCGGTTCTGTTACTCCATATGAGAAATTTTTTTCCAGAGGCTGGAGGGATCACTTTTCAAGAAAAGGGTATTAAGATTGAAGGGATCCTAGTCCTGCCTGTTCACTGAATACTCACCAAATTTTAAGTGAATTGGACCACAGGGCCCAATTCTCTTGGCGATGAACAAGCTGCTCCCAGCCACTGTCCATTGTTTCATGGGGGGGGGGTCCCATGGCTATCTCCAAGACACAGGAAGCCGTAGCCAACACACAACAGCAACCAGCAAAGCCTACCAAGGCAAGCTGAACCCACAAAGCCCAGAAGAACCAGCGTCAAATAGGAGAATCCCACCAGAATGATCAAACCAGAGATTCTCAGCAGGAAAAAAAACTGAAGCAAGGGACGCAGGTACAAGCTGAACAGAACCCGTGCCACTCAAAAGGTGCCAGGCAGGACCCAGGGCCAATGCCAACGTATTAGAGACAATGTAAAGCCAGAGAATCCCAGAATGCATATGGAAAATGGCAAGCAAGCAGCGCTGACACAAACACACACACAGTGATCCTGCCTCCTTCCCCCCTCCTCTTGTTTCCAGTGAATTCTGCAAAGGTGGGGTGGGGGAAGCTGCAGCATTCTTGAAAATGAGATTTCCGGATATTCCCAAACAGGTCTGGATAATTCAGGAATTTAAATACTGGCATATTCAAATATTCCTGAGTAAGCCGTACCTATCCAAATATAACGAAAGAATATCAAACAGGTATTTTTCAGATATATATCCAGGTCAAGAATACTAGCTTGCACACCCCTAACAACAGTCATTTGGGGAATTACAATACCCACCAGATGCAGAGCGAAACAGATCGGGTATTGAGAGATTCTGAAAAGCCGATACCCTGAAAATCTTTTTGGTCTCTAAGGTGCCACTTGTATGGAAGTTGCCAGTGATGGCCAGAATCATTTTAAGAATTAATTAATTACTTAATTGGTGTCCATGTTTGCAGGCCCAGTTTCCAGGCTGACTGTAACACCTGCAGCCCAGTGTCTGTTCCTTGCAGCTTCTAACTGGAGAGACTGGTTCTCAGAGACTCTGAATTCACACCGTTTTCACACAGAGGGAAACGCTGATCAGCAGCTGGGCCCTGATTGGCTCGTGGAGGGCAGGGTGATGGCCGGACTCCTGAAAATACGCCTTCCCAGCTCACCCAGTTCTAGGAGTGGGCACACCTGCCAAACCAATGGGCGAGAAACAACCAGCGACGAAAGTGCCTCACAGACACAGAGGGACCAAGCTTTATAACTTGTAGATACGCAGATTTTAGCTAGCAACAGAGAGGTTGTTTGTTTTATTTCTGTTGCCTGAATTCGAGTGTTTTATGCTTTGCGACACTCTGTAAACCAATAAATGGATGTTTTATTTAAGTCTCTGTCTGGATGCAAAACTTGCAGGTAGTACACCTCAATGACAAAGGCAGGCTACAAATAATGTAAATATTTTTTTAAACAACTCCAGGCTTGGAAATTGCTGGAGATTGAAGGGGTGGATCGGAAGTGGGGAGCGGAAGGACTTCCAGTATGGATTACTAGCATAGAGTAAACCCCCCAAAGCAGCCATTTTTCCCTCCGGAATTCATCTCCGAAGTTTGGAGATCTCTTGTAAATCGGGGAGATCTCCGGGCCCCACCTGGCGGTTCAAGAGCAACACATTCCGGGACATTTTGTTGCAAGGCCCCATTTGTTTGTTTATATTCTGAATGCCCCAAGCCTGATCTCTGCAAACACACCGTAAGCATTTAGACCATAAGTGTTTAGACCAACTTTCCAAGAGTGGTAGAAGAAAGAGACCTCAGTTGACTTCACAGCCCCTAAAACAGAAAAGTGTAATACGCCACCCCTGCGCTTCAAGATGTACAGCCTTCAGAACTCATCAGCGTTCTTTGGAGAAGAAGCAACTGTGATGATAAAGAACGCTGCAGAAATCGAGCTTCCCTTGGGAGGAAGCGCAGGCAACACACAGACACACGACACATCTAAGCAGGTACCTGTAAATTCTTCCTCTTCATCAGAAAATGGGAGAAACAGCCCTTCCTCTTCCTCCAGCCAGGATATGAGGTCAGGTTTGGCAATCGGGGGTCCTGATTGTCAGAAATAATACAGAATTAAGACTCTTTAGTGTGTGCATAAATCCAGCAATTCCAAGCCAGCTTGAGTGTCCCTCCGGAAACACACAAGAGGCAAGTAAGAGGGGCGGGGCGGAGTGCAGCATGGGGCGAAGACTCCTCCGTCCAGCACCGGCAGTTCTGTGGCCCCTCCCTGCCCACCTGAGACTGAAATGCCAGAGAGCCTCGCAGAGCTCCTTCCACAGCGCAGGAGGGCAAAGCCCAGGGAGGAGGGGAGCCCCTGCTTGGACCATCCCACCCGGCAGGCCAAGCGTCCCTTGGCACCTCTTCTCAGGCACTCCAGGGACAGGACTGCCAGGCAGGGGCTCCCTCTCTGCAGGGAGGACCCAGAAGCCCTCCTACATCCGAGGAAGGAGCATGGAGGGGGGCAGGGATCAGCCACTGGGCCCAGGGAAGACTGCCTGGCCGTGCCCTTAAGACAGCCCAGGAGAGAAGCGTCCTCACCCAAGGAGGCCACATGGCCAAAGTTCTCCAGCATGACTTCCTTGTACAGGGCTCTCTGGGCCGGGCGCAGCAGGCTCCACTCCCCCCGGGTGAAACGCACAGCCACCTCTTCGAAGGACACCCCGCCCTGGAAGGAGAAGGAGGAGGAAGATCTTTACATCACTGGAAAGACGGAAGACTAGCAGAAAGAGGAGGCGGTAAGGGCTCTGAGGGGACATCTGACACCACCCTCCCAGACCTCTTGGGGGCCATCTTGAGGCCAAAGTGTCTGTCCTCACTGGCAGAGGGTGAGTAGTACCCCTTGTGGGGAAGAGGCCAGAGATGTCCGTATCACAGAGAAGCAGAAAGTTTTGTGTGGGACATTCAATGCCCAGTAACAGTCTCTGCCTGGGCTTCTCTGTTCAGGCCATCTTAGGCAGGGGGTGACCCTTCTCCTGCCTCCCCCTGGTGTGAGCAGCGCCAGAACCAGCGGAAAGGGGCCCGATCCTCAGAGACTGACAACTGACCAGGAAGCATTCCTGCTCTCCACCGAATGGCTCCCCTCTGGGACCCCCCCCTCTCCTTACCTGAGCTGGCTGCATGGCGGCTCTTTTCCCTTCACCAGACGGAGGAGATGGCAGAGAATATCTCAAGAGCGACTTCTCCCTCTTGCCTTGCAGTGAGAAAAAGAGGGTGGGAAGCCATTTTTGGTACTCACAGATTTCTGTGCCAGCTTCTGTCGTCTCTGGATTAGCTTCTGGACACAATTCCAGATCTGATGGAGGAGGCTGAGGAGGGGGGGGGCCGCCAGCGGGCAGAGGGGCTGGGAAAGGGGCGCAGCAGCCTGGGCGGGAGGGAGGGAGGGGGCCACTCTGAGCAGGGCCGTCCCGTGGCAGCCCCCCCCTCCCCCCCCCCGGCTTTCCTGCAACCTCCAAAAGCAGGACTGGGGAAGGTCAGAGAAAGGCCACGAAGCCCCAGGAAGGGCGGGAAGCGAGGGGAAAACCCCCGGGGCGAAGAACCCGTGTGGATCGTGAGGGGGAGGGCTGCATCAGGGCTTGGTTCCCGTGGCTCCTCCTGGGCAAGGAGCCCACTGGGTGTGTGTGTTGGGGGGGGGGATTTGTGAATTCCCTGCATTGTGCAGGGGGTTGGACTAGATGACCCCGGAGGTCCCTTCCAACTCTGTGATTCAATGATTTAAAAGGTATCAGGCACCTTCATTAACTACCATGCTGGAAAAGGGAACAGTTTTGCAACTGGGGGGGGGGGTGATTTCTTTGGAGCCTCCTCCCGTTCTGGTTCAGGGTCCTATTCTGTCTGGGATCCTGAGGAAGAGTCCAGCGCCAGTCCCTGCCTCCTCTTCCGCACCTTCTCCCCCTCCCCAGCCCCAGCCCGTCCCTCCGTCCTCAGCGCCTGTGGAACTTGCAGCCACTTGAGCCCCGACCCGCCGCCAAAGGCGCCGCCTGCGGGTCCCCCCCCCCTCGAGCCCACTGCAGGGGCCTCCCGTCCCGGCTCTGGGGGGCAGGAGGGGGGGCAGAGCGGGCCTTTCGGGGGGAGGGAGGGGGCTCCCCCTGCTGCCCCCTCTCTGCTTTGGGTCTTGCACTGCACTGCAGCCCCCTCCCCATATGCCCCCTTCTCCTCCTCCAAAGCCCCTTTCAGCTCACCCGATTCCTCCAAGCCGGGGACACAAAAGCCGGAGACACAAAGGCCTCTTTGGCAAGGGAAATAGCTTTGGCAGGAAATAGCTTTTCCCTGGAGCCCCCCCCCCCCCCGCTCCATGCACCTCTCTAGGACTGCGCGTTTCTCACTTTAACCCTTGGGAAGCATGCACAAGCTGGGATGCACGAGATGTTGGGGGGATAGGAAAGGTTCATGTTTGGGGGGCGTTTTTGTTTATCTGTACGCTGTAAACATGACAGTTGCTGGCTTTTCCGTTTCCGTGTGTGCCTCTTGTAACATGTAGTCTGTTTCTTTTAATTAAACTATTTCTTTGCGGGGAGGTGGCCCCAAAGAGACGCTTCACTAAGGAGACTTCACTGCCATGCGCTCTCTGTGGCCTTCAGTTCCACCTGCCGCTTTAGGGATGCTCCTACTGGGTACTTCTGTGTTGTTTAGCATGTCAGTCTTGTGCTCTCTTGCAGCATTTCTTCTACTCTGCATTGGACTTTTGCTGGTGTTATGTCTTTGCAAATCCGCATTTATGGCACCCTATGGCATTGTTTATCGAAATGTCCTTGGTATTGACTGTGCTAATCTCACACTATGTAATCCCCCTTGAGTCTCAGTGCGAAAAGGTGGGTTATAAGTGACATAAGCAAACAGAATCCCTCTTCCCCTTGGAGATGCCAGCTCAGGTCAGGGAGGCCGGCAGCAGGCCCCAGGGGTGTTTCTTCCTCTGTCGTAGGGCTGCTCAGAGGATCCGGCTGCTTGCCTGGCCTGTGTGGCTGCGAGATATCAAGGCTTCCCGCGTGGAAGTTCTCAGTGGGAAGGTGGGAAAATTCTCAGACCCTGTCCTGGCGGATTCTTTAATACGCAGCCAGTTGAGGGCTGGCCCTGCTCAGTTCTGGGCGAGTTTTCCTCCGTCATTTAAAAATCTCTGAGAGATCTATGGAAGATAAACTCTCTGAGAGCGGCTTACAGCACAGAGAAGTCTTTTGCCAGAGGAACAGACAGAGAGCTTCTTTGCGTTAATGATTTTATTTAAAGGAAAGCATACCTCTTTTTATGAGGAAAGAACTTGATAAGTAAACACAGATTCAAATATGTCCTACAATGACAGAAGAAATACATGCAGTAAAAATCAGGTCTCCTAACCTTTCCCTTTCCTAAATATACGAGCTGACTGGCAAAATGTTATGTAAAGTTTTGAAGCCCTCCTACCAAAATATATCTAATAGCCAAGTGGCCCCAATGTTTGCATCCCTGAATTCAAGATTCGGGGTCTTTTAGCTACAAAACTCCCCCAACCGCCAAAGGTGTAAAAATTACATGGGTGTGTGTGTGTTAAATCCTCCTCAAAACAAAAGCATTCCTGCCCGTGTGCAGAAAATGCACTTGTCTCCTCCTCCGTTGGCACGTTGGCCAGGAGGGAGACAGCCACGTGGTCTTGGAGGTGGTGCTGGACTCTTTTTGATTTTGCTACTAACAAGGCAAACTCCTTTGAACCTTTACACAAACAAACTGATCCCCACATCAAAAGGAGCTGTTTGCATCCCTCCTCTCCTCCTCCCCTCCTCTCTCCTCCTCTATATTTGACCAGTCTCTTTCTGCCCTCCATGCATCTGACGAAGAGAACTGTGATTCTCGAAAGCTTATGCTACAATAAAATTGGTTAGTCTTAAAGGTGCTACTGGACTCTTTTGGATGACATCTTCATCATTTGGACCCATGGGAAGGAAGCCCTTGAGAGATTTCATCAGGCCTTCAACAACTTTCACCCTGCTATCAACCTGAGCCTGGACCACTCTACACAACAGGTACACTTCCTGGACACCACTGTACAACTACATAATGGACGAATAAATACCACCTTATACCGGAAACCAACAGACCGATACTCATATCTACATGCCTCCAGCTACCACCCTAAACATACCACTTGGTGGATTGTCTACAGCCAAGCCTTACGTTACAATCGTATCTGCTCCAATGCTCTTGATTGGGACTCCCACTTAAGAGATTTGCAACAAGCATTTTTGGGGCTACAGTACCCACCAAATGAAGTGAAGAAACAGATCAACAGGGCCAGACTAGTACCCAGAAACAGTCTGCTCCAGGACAAACCTAAAGGAACTAACAACAGAACACCCCTGGTTGTCACCTATAGCTCCCAGCTCAAACCCACCCAACGTATCATCAGGGAGCTACAACCCATCCTGGAAAATGATGCCTCTCTCTCAGAAGCCCTGGGTGGAAGACCTCTCCTTGCCTACAGACAGCCCCCCAACCTGAAACGACTTCTCACTCACAACCATGAATCGGCCAGCAGAGTCACCAGCACAGGTACCAGGCCCTGCAACAGACCCAGATGCCAGCTCTGCCCCTATATCTACCCAGGGAATACAATTACAGGGCCCAATGGCATCAACTACAGTGTCTCTGGCTCTTACAGCTGCTCATCCTCCAATCTGATATATGCCCTCATGTGCCAACAATGTCCATCTGCTCTGCACATTGGACAAACCAGCCAACCACTGCACAAAAGAATAAATGGACACAAATCTGACATTAGAAATGGAAACGTCCAGAAACCAGTGGGAGAACACTTCAATCTACCAGGACATTCCACCAAAGACTTAAAGGTCGCTGTGGTTCAACAGAAACCTTTCAAAAACAAAATCCAACGGGAGGCTGCTGAACTGGAATTCATATGCAAATTTGATTCAGTCAGGCTTGGATTGAATAGAGACTATGAATGGTTATCTCATTATCAGAAGCAAACTGATCCCATTATCAGAAGCTACTGATTGCATCTACTCCCCCTCCCCTCCCCACCGATATATCTGACCAGTTTCTTCTTGCCCTCCACGCATCTGACGAAGAGAGCTGTGGTTCTCAAAAGCTTATGCTACAGTAAAGTTGGTTAGTCTTAAAGGTGCTACTGGACTCTTTTCGATTTTGCTACTACAGACTAACATGGCTAACTCCTCTGGATCTATGACCTAGGATTCTGTGATTCTGTGATTTGTTGTTTTTAAATCAAATGTTGTTTTTAAACTTACAACCTTCCTTTGAGAATGTAATGAGAGTTATTGAGATGTATTCTAGTCTATGGTTGTTGTGGATTGTCCGGGCTGTGTCGCTGTGGTCTTGGCATTGTAGTTCCTGACGTTTCGCCAGCAGCTGTGACTGGCATCTTCAGAGGTGTAGCACCAAAAGATAGGGATCTCTCAGTGTCACACTCAAAAGACAGGGATCTCTCAGTGTTCTCCGGCCGTGAAAGCCTTCGACAATATATTCTAGTCTAGTCAATCTCTGTTGCTGTAAGTTTGCTCCTGCTGGATAGTTAGTTCCACATTGGTTTAATATGTCATGTCAATTTGCTTGCACTATTCACAACCTGCCTTTTTCGCTGAGACTCTAGGTGGATCTCACAGCAAAAGTCAAGACAATCAAGAGCTGGACATTTAGTAAACAACACAATGGGGTAAGGATTGCAGAAATTTTGAAAACGTGCAGAAATCTCATACAGAGCTGAAAATACTTCTGCTGAGACCAAGTATAAGGTTCTTACACCTTCCCTGAGCTGAGATGTGGCAGAGGAAGGAGCACAGCTGGCTTCTTGGCCACTGGTTACTTCTCAGCTGGCATTTCCAGCTCACTTGGTCAGGGAGTTGGAAATGCTCTTGACCTGAATTCGATCCTGGTGGAAGGCGGGTTCAGGTAGCCGGCTCAAGGTTGACTCAGCCTTCCATCCTCCTGAGGTCGGTAAAATTAGTGCCCAGTTTCCTGGGGGTAAAGTGTAGATGACTGGGGAAGGCAATGGCAAACTGCCCTGTCACAAAAAGTCTGCCAAGAAAACATTGTGATGTGATGTCCCCCCCATGGGTCAGTAATGACTTGGTGCTCACACAGGGGACTACCTTTACCTTTACCTGGTCAGGGAGCAGGCAGAGAACTGCCAGAGCCATTGTTACACCAGCACCCTGTGGTCATACGGGGCCTCTTCCTGCCACAGATAAAAGGGGGTCGGTGAACGCCCCACTTTTCATTTCCAGAGAATAACAACAATAACATTTGATGTATATACCGCCCTTCAGGACAACTTAATGCCACAGTCAGAGTGGTTTACCGAAGTGTGTTGTTA
The DNA here is from genome assembly GCF_028583425.1 of Eublepharis macularius. Classification (NCBI taxonomy): domain Eukaryota; kingdom Metazoa; phylum Chordata; class Lepidosauria; order Squamata; family Eublepharidae; genus Eublepharis; species Eublepharis macularius. The sequence goes on from NC_072793.1 coordinate 188,131,359, forward strand.
TTATCCTCACGATAATCACCCTGTGAGGTGGGCGGGCCTGAGAGAGCTCTGGAAGAGCTGTGACTGCCCCAAGGTCACCCAGCTGGCTTCAAGCAGAGGAATGGAGAATCAAACCCGGCTCTCCAGATTAGAGCCCCATGCTCTTAACCGCTACACCAAACTGGCTCTCAGAGACTTCCGAAGGCGAGGGGGGAAGAAGCAGCTTGATCAGGCTCAGAGGAATAATTGCCCAAATCGGTTAAAGTGCGAAACGGGTTTTCCAGGTTCCCTTTTGCAAGAAGGCTCATCCTAAAAGCAAACAATCCTGACTTGCTGAGATCATTGCGGATTCCGGCCGCAAGATACGGTCAGAGCGTTGGTGACAAAAAGAATCCCAAGTATTGCAGAAGCCATGGAGGGATTTTCTTCTGCTAAACGTCTAACGTATCCAAGGGAGCCACTCAGGCTCCTTCCAGAGTGAATTCCAAGGGCAGAGACTCGTCTTCCGGGCGCTCACACACCCGCGAGCACGCATGCAGTCATTGCTTGGGAGTTCACACCTGTTTCCTCCTGCGCCTCAGAAAGGCCAGTCTCATGGAGCCTCCGGAGGATAAAGATCTTTCTAAGGTCCAGCACGAGACAAGCAAGACTCAAACCCCGGGCTCTTCTTCATGGACACAAACAGATCTCTCCGGGATGGTATAGCTAATGAACATCAGTTAGGACAAACGCATTCCGTGTAACTTAAAATCCCAGGCGGCGTAGCTGCGAGTTTTCTTTGAGGCCACCGTTATGGGCGCTGTTCTGAATTGCCTCTCAAGTGCTTCTACTCATGGTTGTTGTGGGTTTTCCGGGCTGTATTGCCGTGGTCTTGGCATTGTAGTTCCTGACGTTTCGCCAGCAGCTGTGGCTGGCATCTTCAGAGGTGTAGCACCAAAAGACAGAGATCTCTCAGACACTGGACACTGAGAGATCTCTTGGACACTGAGAGATCTCTGTCTTTTGGTGCTACACCTCTGAAGATGCCAGCCACAGCTGCTGGCGAAACGTCAGGAACTACAATGCCAAGACCACGGCAATACAGCCCGGAAAACCCACAACAACCATCGTTCTCCGGCCGTGAAAGCCTTCGACAATACATGCTTCTACTCACTTACACGATATGAGTTTGAAGCGAGAGGATTGTGACAACTCTGAACTCTGCACTTTGCTCAGAAACGGAGTGCACAGCAACTGTTTTGTATTCTGCCCTGGCTCAGAGGCTTCAGCCCTGCATTTGCCAAACGAAGGCATCTGCCATGCCGCAATTTAGTAAATTTCAGTGCTAAGTCACCCTTATGAATAAGGCAGAATCAAGACGCCTGTAAATGAACGTCCAGGAAAACTTTAAAAATGTCCCCCTACAGGCTTTTCTGTGTTGCCTTTCTTAGTGTCAGATTTGTGACCATTCGTTTGTCTGATGCACAAGGTGTGTATATCTGTAGATCTCAAAGCGATTGTCGTAAAAGTGAATTTCAAAAACAGGACACAGCGGGAGATCACTGAACCACGGGCCAGTTCCCACCTTCTCTCAGGTTTGGCCCAGCCCAGGGGCGTTGTTAGGGGGGTGTCCAAGGGTGCCGGGGGGGGGCTAAATTTGCAGGAAGCCCCTCCCTAAATCCCCTATGGCCTCACCTCCTCCCTAGATAGTGCAGCCCCTCCCTACGATGTCACCGGCCGGGATCTTTTAAAAACCGAGCCTGGCAACACCCCCCCCTCTGGAAAGTCTCCGGGTGATAAGAGCGCACGATGTATTCTCAGGCTCGCAGCAAACGGCCCCCCCGCAGCCGCCGCCTGGCTCCAGGTACGGCCTCCGCCCTCCTGGGCTAACCCAGTTCGCTCCCGGGGATTGCCGCGGCGTCTGCGCTCGCCTTTCCGAGGAACCCCAGCTGGAAGAAGGCCCTCCTGCCCGGCCCGGCTAGCCCGGGAGCCCCCGGCCCGCGGTTCTTCTGCAGCAGCGCCGCCTCGGGGGGAGGGGGGGAGGGAGCGAGGGGCGCAGCCGGGCCAGCGGCGGGGCCGTCGGAGGGGCCGCCAACTCCGGGCTCCCGGCGGAGGGGCCGGCGCGGCTTCCGCTGCAGAGCCCGGTGGGTCGGGGCAGGGGGGCTCGGGGGCGGTTCCCTGGGAAGAGCCCCCCGCCGCGCCCCTTCAGGGGAGGGGGTGGCGCCTCCGGCCAGCAGCGGACCTCGCAGGGCCGCAGAGCGGAGATGGGGGCGCGGCGGAGGGGCCTGCCCCCCCCTGTCCTGCCCTCCGCCCCGTGGCCCCAGCGAGGCGGGGACAGTCCGGAGGCGCAACGCGGGAGGGGGGCTGTCCCGGCTGGATCCAGACCCCCCCCTGGGTCGCCCTCTGCCGGCTCTGGAGCGGGGCCCCTGCATCGCGCAGCCCCCTTGCGAAGGGCGCCTGCGGCCCGAGGGGGCGCTGAGCGGCGGGGGGCCGGCCGGGTCTTCCTCCTCCTGCTCAAGCCCCGGCAGGCATCGGAGCAGCTCGGCTTCTCTCGCGGGGACCCCTGCACAGAGGGCCTGGGCTGGGGCGAAACGGGGGTCTCCCGGGCCCTTCCAGATGCACCTGGGGGCGGGTCTGGGGGCCCCGAAGGGGCTTTGTGGAGAGGAGAAGGGGAGAGCCGCCGCCCCAGTCCCCCTCCTCTTTGACTGAGAGCCACGCGGCCCTCGTGCAGACGTGCCAGGGGGTCCCTGCCAGGCGGGAGGGGGAGGTTGGGGGGGGGAGAAAGGATGGAGCAGGCGTGGGGGCCTGGGGGGAGGTTTGGGTTGGAAGCATGGGGTACGTATGAGGAAGGGGCTGACGAAGTCGATGGAGCTGGGAAGAGGGGTGTTGATGGGGGACCGTGGCCCTGGAAGGGCTACCCGGACAAAGAGATGGAAGGCCTTTTCCGACCCCTGAGCCCCACATTTCATGCCTCCGGGAAGTGGGTTTCCCCCTCCCAGGCTCGATCTCCCCAAACCTCCTCTGTTGCGTAACCAAACCCACCTGGGTGCCACTTCGGCTTCCCTCCTCCTGCCCCATTCTCCTTCTCCTGGCCTCTGAACCGGGTATGTGGGTCTTTCTTTCTTTTTTTAACTAGCAGTTAAATATTATTGTATTGTTCTATCCACACATTGTATCTGGTTATGCTGATCCCTCAATATTCAATTACTGATTTTGCAATCCCAGTGAAAAAGCCTCAGTAGCACTGCTGGAAGTCTGGGGTTGGGGGCGTGCGGGGAAGCCTCCCCTGAAGAGGCCCCCGTGGCCCTGGAAGGCCTGGCACGGCAGCATCAAGGGGGGGACCACACAAGCCTCTTCCCCCACTAGCTTTCACCCTCCCTCCTTTGGGTCCCTCCCCTGTAGCCTTGGGGCTGTTTTTCTGCTCTGCTGGGCGTGCCTGGAGGGGTGTTTTCCCAAAGGATTATTAACCACAATTGCAGGATTTCTTGTATTTCCAGGAGGGAAAGCCTCCCAGACAGGAGAGGCAGAGAGGAAAGAAACCTTTTCCCTGCAGGGCTAGTTTTCTCTTTGCAGGGAGTCCATCAGTCCATCCCTTCACCTCAGAGGCTCTTCCACCCCCTGACCAGCAGAGTCCCAGACGGTCTTGGCTTCCCTCAGACAGGGCGAGGGGGAGGTTTTGTCTCCAGGCAGGGCCAGGGGCTCCTCTCCCTGGAAGGGACCTGCAGTTTGGGAGGAAGCATTTCAAGTATGGGAGGGGGACGGGTGAAGGAGGAACGGGGGGGGGAGGGCTCTGGGGCCAAGCCCTTCTGAGCCAGCCGAGAGGGAACCCAGTTTCTCATGTTGTGCCCTAAAGGCAGTGCAGAGAGAGGTTCCCTGAAGGGACTGGTGCAGGAGATGTGAGGGTACTAATAAGGGTTTCCCACCCTCTTTCTTTCTCTCCCTCCCAGGCAGCAGTGAAAAGGCTCCCTTGATGGCTTCTCCGCTGTCTCCTCCACTTGGTGAAGGGAAAAGACCAGCCATGCGGCCAGCTCAGGTACGGGGAGGGGGCCTTGGGGGCTCAGAGGCTCGGGCTCCTTGGCCTTGGCTGTGGCGATACGAGAGGCTGAGGCTGCCCGCTGAGGAGGCAGGAAAATGGCCACCCCCTGCCTAGGATGGCGTGTGCAGGACGATGGAAAAGGGTTTGGTCCTTTGCCCCATGGACGTCTCCGGCCTCTTCCCACAAGCCTGCCAGCCCCCTGCCAAGGAGGGCCACCCCTCTGGGCCCCCAGTGCCCCCAAGGAGAGCCGGGAGTGGGGAGCGAAATGCCCCCAAGGGGCTCCCCTCCTCTCGGTGCTGGCCTTCCTGTATTAATCCCCCTGCCTCTCTTTCTGCCCCTTCCCTGGTCCCATGGACCAGCTTTCCAGTGGTGTAAAGAACTGCTTCCCCCTTCTCCTTCCAGAGTCCGGTGTCCTTCGAAGAGGTGGCTGTGCGTTTCTCCAAGGCGGAGTGGAGCCTGCTGCGCCCGGCCCAGAGAGCCCTGTACAAGGAAGTCATGCTGGAGAACTTTGGGATCGTGGCCTCTCTGGGTAAGGGTCCCTTTCTCCTGGGCTGCCTCCTTCTGGTGGGAGGAGTGACTCTGAGGAAGACCTGAATGAGGAAGGCCGTGGCCAGGCTGCCTCCCCTGGGCCCAGTGGCTGATCTCTGCCGCCCTCCCTGGTCCCTCCTCTGATGTGGGAGGGGGTTGTGAGTTCTCCTTGCGGAGGGGGAGCCCCTGCCTGGCAGCCCCGGGCCTGGACCGCGAGAGCAGTGCCAAGTGAAACGGGGCTTGGGGGAGGGTCTGTGCGGGGGCTTCCCTCCAGTCCAGGCCTTCCTTGCCTCAGCTGAGATGTGGCAGAGGATGGTGCTCTGCCGGCTTCTTTGCCACCGGTTCTTTCTCAGCTGGCATTTCCTACTCAGAGAACTTGCAGTGCCACTTTCACTCCAAGCACCCCTATAGCCATCCCTGGCCTCCTGCTGCCCCAGAAAATAGAAGCCCTCTCACAAGCAGAAATGAATCCTGAAACTAGCAAATAAGACAAATTAATTTGACTTCAGGACTCCCCTCGCTCCCACATAAGACCTGGGATTCAGCCATACGAGGCAGGTGAGGTTTTTCCATCTATCCCACCTCCCCCACTTAGGAGGCAGCACGCGCTTTTCAGGATCCGTGGGGGGTGTGATCTAATTCCTCCCCTTTTCTTTGTCTCCCTCTTTTTCTCACTATGGCCCATGGGGCCCACACTTTCTCCCCATTACTCCATCGCTGCTCCCAATATCCATGGAGGCTCCCAACGTCCCTCTCCACATCCCCTGGTTCTCTGGGCCCTGCCAACCCCCTTTCTACCCACCTCTCCGGCATCGTTCTCCCTCTCGAGTCCCCAAGACGTCTCCTTGCATTCTCTTTCTCTCTCTCATTCAGCACAGCTCTCTCAGAGAATGGCCATGACACCTTACTGATCAGAGGTTGGAGTAATTGTAAAGTTAGGACTAACCTAGTAGATATGTCAAATATTTTGGCTTGCCAGAGGTTTTGATTGCTGGCTGCCTTCTGAATTTTCCTCTCTGGCTTGCCTCCGGTCTATCTCTTTGCAGCTAATAATAGTCAACCTTTTTAAAACGATGGCCTCGTTATTTCATGGGAAAATACCCATCCTATATGCAATGTGTGTATACACAGGCTCAGGTCCCAAGAGACCCAGAGTAGGGGGGTGCTTGTGCGAATGGCCACATACTTCTGCCTCCCACCCTGATCCGAGGGTAACAAAAGATGGACAGTTTTTCACCCCGTACTGTACTCTGCCCCACCCCTATTGCTTGTCTGTTCTGTATTTCTGGAGAGACGGAGTCAAGCCATCTTGGAATTGCTGGATTTATTTGCACCCAGAAAAGTTATGATTTTGTGTTTTCTTCCCCCTGGTAAAAAGGACCTCAAGTTGCCAAACCTGAACTCATATCCTGGCTGGAAGAGGAGGAAGAGCTGATTCTCTCAGGCTCAGATGAAGAGGAGGGATTAACAGGTAAGTGCTTCGACCTGTCTTGGGACTGCGTGTTGCCTGCGCTTCCTTCCAAGGGCTAGTGGGTTTTGGTGGGCTCTCAGAAGAGCTGGGCTGAGTTCTGACTGCTGAAATGGTGCCTGGAGATCTGGAACCTCTGAAAATAGGCCACTTCCTCCTCCCAAGACAGATCACTGATGCCAAGCCCAGCCAAGTATTGTCCAATTTGAGAGGTTTTCCCTGGAGATGTCAGGCATTGATCCTGGACTTTCTGCCAGCAAAGCCAAGCCTGTGCTTTATTGCAGAGGCATGACCCAAAACAACCCCACAGAGCTCTTGAGTTGAAGACATCCGCCCACCCAGCTAAGTGCAGTGCTGCAGGTGATCCCAAAGGTCCTGGCACAGACGGTGTGCCAATATAAAGTCTAACAACTTGCAGGTGTCCTGGATGAGTCCAGTCAGGCCTTATTCAGGTACAGCCATGCGCATAAGAAACCCATAGTTTCTAGTCAGCTCTCTTATATCAAATTATTTAACTCCTGGCAAAAGGCACACCGCAGATAGAATCTTTGCTTCCATTCTAAGCCTTTATTAAAACATGATGAGTCCACGAATGTATCTTACCCCAAGATAAAGAAGCAAGAAGCTCCTCACAAGAAGAAGCTCCCGATAATTCAACTTCTCCTATTTAGAGGTTTTCAGAGGAATTTCCTAATGATAACTAACTGTCCTTCTTCAGAAGACCCCCCTATTCATGGCTAATTTATCACCTTATAATTTTGAACAGCAGACTGGCTTATCCTAATCTGAAACATAGGCAAAAGAAAACAAGAGTTTTCTTGTTAACGCTGGATTACCTTTTCCTCCATCTGGCTGGCCACCTCTCTTCAGACCTCCTGCCATCTGTATGAATGGCTGTCCCTCTCTTAAAGGGTGCCCTTCTCCCCCCCCCTTCAGTCCCCTCCTGTAAATGCCCCCCCCCCCGCAGAAAAAGATAAAACTACTGGTTCAATTTAAGATGAAGACCTCCATTGCCCACGCGCGCTCTGTTGTCTCTTGGGCTACGTTCATTACCATGCAAAAGGCTACTCTGCCCCTCTTGAAATTTAGAAGGAAATGAAAAGGTTAGGGGGAGAAATGGCTGCAGGTGGTTGGAGTTTAATGCCTCAGCATTCATACCCCCACAATCACACCCGGTTTCTCTTTCTTTCAGCAGGAGGCGTGTGGGAGTCAGCAAATGACACAAAAGAACATCCAGTGATGGTGAAAGAGGAAATGTATTCAGATGGGAAGGAAAAGGCTGAATATTTTGATGGACTGAAGAAGGAAGAGGGAAAAGATCCGAATGAAGGGGGGAATTCTTCCTGTCTATTAGAGTGGAGTGACTCTATACAGGAAAACCTATACCCAGGCAAGAACAGGAATAAGCTCACTACAAGCAGGGAAAATTTCCCCCAAAAATCAGATATTAATATTCAACGGAGCACATATAACAAAATATTTCAGTGCCTGGAGTGTGGGAAAAGCTTCAGTCGGAGTAGAGATCTTGCTGTTCATCAAAGGATTCACACAGGAGAGAAACCATATAAATGCTTTGAGTGTGGAAAAGGTTTCAGTCAGAGTGGAAAACTTACTATTCACCAAAGACTTCACACAGGAGAGAAACCATATAAATGCCTAGAGTGTGGGAAAAGCTTCCATCAGAGTAGAAATCTTTCTTCCCATCGAAGAGTTCACACTGGGGAGAAACCATATAAGTGCCTAGAGTGTGGGAAAAGTTTCTCTCGGAGTCACAGCCTTAATTTCCATCATAGAATTCACTCAGGGGAGAAACCATATAAATGCTTGACGTGTGGGAAAAGCTTCAGACGGAGTGGAGATCTTTCTTCTCATGAAAGAATTCACACTGGGGAGAAACGATATAAATGCCTGGAGTGTGGGAAAAACTTCAATCAGAGTGGAGAACTTGCTGTCCATCAAAAGATTCACACAGGAGAGAAACCATATGAATGCCTGAAGTGTGGGAAAAGCTTCAGTAAGAGTGGAAATCTTTCTTCCCATCAAAGAGTTCATACTGGGGAGAAACCATATAAATGCCTGGAGTGTGGAAAAGATTTCTCTCGGAGTGACAGCCTTAATTCCCATCATAGAATTCACTCAGGGGAGAAACCATATAAATGCTTGAAGTGTGGGAAAAGCTTCAGTTGGAGTAGAGATCTTACTGTTCATCAAAGGATTCACACAGGAGAGAAACCATATAAATGCCTCGAGTGTGGAAAAGGTTTCATTCAGAGTGGAAAACTTACTATTCACCAAAGAATTCACACTGGGGAGAAACCATATAAGTGCCTAGAGTGTGGAAAGAACTTCAGTCGTAGTGATACTCTTACTTCTCATCAAAGAATTCACTTAGAGGAGAAGCCATATAAATGCCTGGAGTGTGGGAAAAGTTTCAGTTGGAGTTATAACCTTACTTCCCACCAAAGGATTCACACAGGGGAGAAACCCTATAAATGCCTGGATTGTGGGAAAAGTTTCAGTCGGAGTGATATGCTTACTTCCCATCAAAGAGCCCACATAGAAAGAAAACCATAACAAAGCTTGACTAATGGAAGGAAGTCACATCAGGTAACTTGGCTGTCAAAATTAGCAAGCAATGAAATAAAACACTGTAATAATGTGTTTCATAATTCAGTATAATGACATAAAAGCTTTCAGAACTGAAACAAATCTTAGATCCCACCAGCCACGGCATGTTGGCACTCAGCAGGGGAAGGGAAACCAAGTGGTAAAAGTAGTAAGGGTCAAAAAGGCATATATTCTGGTGATGGGAGTTGTTCATTGAAATGTAATAAAAATATAAAAACAGGCAGGCAACAAAAAGAAAAAATTCATGAGACAATACCAAAGGAGAGCACCATCTGTTATTTCCTGCTAATAAAGAGATGCCTCAGTATTTCAATTTATATTTTGTTTTAATATAGTGTTCTATGTGTCCCTACTGGAAAAGAGGGTTTAATTTTGTTTAGCTGTTTACTTTTGTTACTTGTTAATTTATCTCTTGGAAAACTGGCTACAGGAGACCTCTCTGTCCTCTCCAGGCTAAACATGCGCAGCTCCTTCAACTGTTCCTCTTAGGATTTGGTCTCCAGACCCCTCACCATCCCCATTGCCCCCCTCCGGACACGGTCCAGCATGTCAACGTCCTTCTGAAATTGTGCTGCCCCAAACGGAACGCAGAACTCTAGGTGAGGCCTAACCAGTGCAGAGTAGAGCGATACCTTCACGTGGTGTGACCTGGATGCTCTACTTCTGTTGATCAAGCCTAAAATTGCAAATTTAGGTAGAAATAAAACTTCTACCTAAATGCAGAGTATTTATCTCTGTTGAAATTACTTTTGTTAGTTTTAGTCCAGTTTTTCAGCCTGTCAAGATCATCCTGATTCCATTTTCGACTGTATTAGCTACGCCTCCCAAATTTGTATCATCTGCAAATTTAATGAGAGCATCCCCTCTATTCCTTCATCCAAATCATTTATAAAAATGTTGGACAGAACAGGTGCCAAGACCGGTCCCTGAGGCACGCCACATGTCACTCTTCTCCAAGAGGACAAGGAGCCATTTGCAAGCACTCTTTGAGTGTGATCTGTCCGCCCGTTACAATTCTGGCTAACAGCAATAGGATCCAAACCGCATTGTTTCCAACTTGTCAATGGGACTATGTGGAACCTGATCAGAAGGGAGGAGAGGCTTGGCTTACATGTCAGAATGGAACGAGCAGTTCCTGGCCTCGGCATCGCCCAGAAATGTCAGCATTAGTAGCAGAGATGCCAGCGCAGCACCCGGGCATCACGACGCCCGTCCACCTGCTGGCCCAGCTATGCTGAGGCTGCCTGGTGGCAGGTTGGCAACATAGCCCCCGTGCCAGCGTGGAAGCGGACAGGCCGGGAGCTGTGGCGGGAGTTAGCGGACCCCCTGCCCGGCTGCAGCCTGAGAACTTCCTGCCGTCCACTGCACTAAAAAAGACAGCGGAGCCCATAGGTGCAAAGCCCAAATCCAGCTGCTCTCCTCAGCAGCCAATCACAGCCCCACCCCCCCAGCCTGCATAAATCCCAGTCGGGATGCCTTACAAATCCGGAGGTCAGGGGCAGGGCACAGAACTCTGCTTTAGAGGTTCCTGCTGGGCAGAGCTGCAGTGCAGGGTGCTGCACGGCAGTGGCAGGGGAAGCGTGGAGCGGGCCCTTAGCAGGGCGGGGGGAGCTCTTGGCGCCAACACCTGTCCGTCCTTGGCAGGTAGACTCCCCAAGTTCTCCACAGCAAACACACAGGTGATTTGGTTGACGTAACTTTTATTATTAGAGACCCATCCGGTTCAAGGTGCTCAGACAGTAGAGACTGGCAGAAGTGATGCATTAAGGGAAAGTATGGTTAGATATAGGGTAAGGGCCTGCCCCTGGTTAGTAGCCGTTGGCTACAAAAGTGAAAGTGTTGAACTTCAAAGAGGAGATAACACACTGAACTCCCAAATAACAGACGCCAAATGGTACTCAGCACTCTATAGCGTCAGAGGATTAATAAAATCAAAGAGTCCAGTAACACCTTTAAGACTAACCAACTTTATTGTAGCATAAGCTTTCAAGAATCACAGTTCTCTTCGTCAGATGCATGTCAGAGGATTAATAGGTAGCGCATAACATACTCACGGCATGTACTGCAGGCAGGCACACCTGACAGGTTGTAAAGGGCTACGGTTCAATTGCAGCACTTCTCACTCTAAAGCTACTGCCACGTGGCTCTCAATGACTTCACTGCGTGAGCCCAGGGACTGCAGGAGTTAAAGCAATTTTATGGATCCGCTACTAGTATCTTTCCCCATTTCGATTCTTGCCAGGAATGGCGTTTCTCCACAAGCACCGAATGTATGTAGGATTCTAAGCCCCGCCCCCAGAATCCCCACCCACCCGCCCCCTTCCAGAAACAGCTAGCTAAGTCTACTAGATGAGCAGGACAAAGCCAAGGCGGCGCGTGGGGCTTTCCATGAGGCCCAGCTCTCCCAGGCAGAAGAGAAACCGCAGGCCAGAAGAGAGAACATGCCGGAGCAGCTTCTAACCTCTGGGTCACACAGGAACAACCAGAACCCAGAGTTACACAGAACTTTGCAGAGTAAGGCTGGAGACAGCCTGGCACTCACTCATATTTGTAAAAAGAGGCAGCCTGAAGCTCCAGCCCGGGCTGAGGATCGGCGGGAGGCCTTTGAGCACGGAAAGGCCTCCCTCACAACTCCACCCATCTCGGCTGCAGTCATTTGGTCTCTGTCTAAACCCTGCTGAGCTAGGAGGAGCCCTTCTTAGGGGTCAGTCTAGATGTTCTCAGGAGGAGTCGGGCCAAGCTGTTTCCCTGGTCGATGTATTGTCGAAGGCTTTCACGGCCGGAGAACGATGGTTGTTGTGGGTTTTCCAGGCTGTACTGCCGTGGTCTTGGCATTGTAGTTCCTGACGTTTCGCCAGCAGCTGTGGCTGGCATCTTCAGAGGTGTAGCACCAAAAGACAGAGATCTCTCAGTGTCACAGCTTCAGAGGTGTAGCACCAAAAGACAGAGATCTCTCAGTGTCACAGCAACACCTCTGAAGATGCCAGCCACAGCTGCTGGCGAAACGCCAGGAACTACAATGCCAAGACCACAGCGACACAGCCCGGAAAACCCACAACAACCATGTTTCCCTGGTCCTTTTTCAGAGAATCTTCTGGCTTCCCAACAAGGAAAGTCTCCGTTCCGTTCCTCCTTCCCTCCCCGGCCACGAGGCCCCATAGCCACAGGACAGGACTTTTTATGCTGTTGCCCCCCCTCAGAACAGCCCCTCCTACGCTGCCCACTTGTCAGGAATGCTGTTGACCATAAGGGCACACTTTCAGCCAGCCCAAAGCAGTCATTCCACCACTTCTGTGGGGACCTCTCCCTCTTTGTAGGCGGCTCAGGGCAGGGACCCGTTCTGCTTGAAGGCGCCAGAAGGCAAAGTGGTGTGAAGTAATGGAGTTGCCCCTGAGGGTGGCAAGGGCCGCTCTGGACCGGTCCCCCACCAGCCGTCCAGCAGCCCCCTCTCTGCCTTGATCCGGTCAGGGTGGTTCTCACAGCTCAGGGAGCTTTTGACATGGCCTTTGTTTTGTAAAGAAGGGGATATTGTCCACCTTCCAGCAACCTTCCATGCCACAGTTGAGATTCAATCCTGTATCTCCTTCTTCCTAGTCTGACGCTCTAACCACTACCCCACACGGGCTCTGACAGGTCAGGGAAGTGGTCACACCCCTTGCGTTTTTTCACATAGGGGATATTTCCCCCCCTTCCCTGTCTGTGCTGCTGGCCCCTCCCTTGCTTCTACCTGCCACAGTCAATGGTACTGTCCAGTCCAAATTGGGGGAGGTGGATCTGGTGACAATCTGGGCCAGGATTTTCGGATTCCTGTTGCTTTGGGACTCACCAACCCCCTCGGCCTGAAGTTAGAGACCAATGTTGTGGCGCCCAGCTTTCTTTTCTGATGAACGGTGTCTTCCTCTGACAGCCTTATATTGCAGTGCAAAGAACTGGGGAGGAAGTCCCGATTCCCTCTGTGTTTGGCCCGCCATCTCCCGTGATCATCCCTAAGCCAGGGGCAGATTTTGAGACCCCCGGCTTTCTTCTCTGGAGAGTTGTGCCTGCCACAGCCTGACGAAGAGACAGACGGAGGGATGGAGCGCCGGAGCCTTCTGTTGATACAGAATGGTTTACTTCATTTGTGCTCCATCTCCCTTCACAAGGGGGCTCTCCACCGGATTAAACTATTCTCCTCTCTCTTATCCTTGCAATAACTCGGCGGTGTAGGTTCACGCCTTGAAAGCTGGTCAAGGAGGGCATTGTTTTAATTGGAACAGGAATGTGATCTGTTCCAGTATCCCTGGCAGGGATTATCCGGCTCTTACTGCAGGGACTCCCTTCATTCTTTGAAGGGTTTTCTCCTGTATGAGTGTTATGTGCCATCCAGTCTCTTCCGACTCATGGTGAACCTAAGAATTAATGACCTCCAAAACATCTGATCATTGACAACCTTGCTCGGGTCTCACAAACTGGAGGCCAAGGCATCCTTTATTGAATCCATCTCACGTTGGGTCTTCCTCTTTTTCAAGAATTATTGGCCGATATTTCGCGTTTTCCGCACAACAACACGCGACGTTTCGGGATGGGGAGGACCGTCTGGAATCGGCCATTGTCTTTTCCAGTGAGTCTTTTTTTTTCATGATGTGACTAAAGTATGATGGCCTCCTTTTAGGTTCTAGGAAGTATCCAGGCTTGTTTTGAACTGGAACCCATTTATTTGTCCTTTGGGAGGTCCATGGTCTCCATAAAACTCTCCTCTGGCATCACATTTCAAAGGAATCAGTTTTCTTCCTGTCAGCTTTCTTCATTAACCAACTTCACATCCATACATCTTAACTGGGAATACCGTAGTTTGGAGTACCTTGATCTTGGTCCCCCGAGAGACATCTTTATCTTTAAGGATCTTCTCTGGTTCCCTCACAGCTGCTCTTCCAAGCCTCAACCTTCTTCTGATTTCTTCATTGCAGTCTCCCTTTTTGTTGATGATTGAGTCAAGGAATAGAAAATCTTGAACCATTTCAATTTCCTCATAGTCAACTTTAAAATTGTGTAACTCCTCAGTAGTCATTACTTTTGTCTTCTTGATGTTCAGCTATAATCCTGCTTTGGCGCTTTCTCCCTTAACCTTCATCAGCAGTCGTTTCAGGTCTTTGGTATTTTCGGCCAGGAACGGGGTGTCATCTGCATTTTGCTCCCCCTCCTTCTATATCTAAACCACCTACCCTTAAAATATGTTCTGCATGTAAGCTGAATAGATGGGGAGATGATCTGCATCCTTGCCTAAATTCCCCAGGGAAGATGAGTTAACCTGTCCCAGTTTGTCCCTCCGCAAACTCCTGTGGAAGGAGAGCAAGCTGCCTCTAAGTCCATGCAGGAGCCTCTGAGGTGTACTAGTAGGGTGGCCAACCTCCAGGTGGGACGTGGAGATCTCCCAGAATCCCCACTGATCTCCAGACTGCAGTGATCCATTCCCCTGGAGAAAACAGATCCTTTGGAGGGAAGATTCTCCAGGATCAAATCCTGCCTGAGATCCTGCCTGGGGGGAATCACACATCTAATTTCCAATGTCCCCATACATGCTCCGGTTCCCCCCTCCCCAAATCATCAGACCGAATTCTGCTAGGTTCGCTACTACATGCCCCAAATTCCAAGGGTCATCCGTCAAAGGTAAGGTGACCCCAGCAATGTGCCTCCTTGGAACACTGTCCTACACCAGACAGACAGCACAGAGACAGCGAGCACGGAGACGATGCGCACCCACCGAGGAAAATGCCATCGAACAGGTGGGCACCTTCTGCCACACCCCACCCATCGCTCTCCTTCCTGGTTGGAGGGGGGGCAGGCTGTGCAAAGGATGCCTGACAGAAGCCCTCCCTCCCCCTGGTAACAGAAAAAGCGGCCACTATTCCCCCCTCCCAAACAGAGAAGCTCCTGTAACTGCCCCCTTCACTCACTCGATGCCTGTACTGAGGGGGGCAAAGGCCAGGGGAAGTCCGGCCCTGGCAGGCTGCAGCGAGTGGCAGCCCCACCGAGGCAGCAGTCCCCCACGGAGCAGGCCCACAGCCTCACTCACACACTCGCATCCCGCCCACAAAAACCCTTGGGTGCACCAGGTGTGTGAGGACAGGCTGGGAACGCCACCCAGTTTACCCTGCCCCTTTCAGAGGTGCCCCTGTAGCCGGGCACTTGGCCCAAACAACATCCCTCCTTGCCCATCACTTCACCAGCCGGCCCCTTTCTCACTCTCTCCTGTACTTTCTGGGGCAAGCTGCATAAACTGTGAAGTCCACTCCACCCCAAAACTCCAACACCCACTCTTTGCACAAGTCACCATTTTGAAAGTTGCTAAGACACCCACAAACTGAGGCTATCATACTTTGGTCATATTATGAGAAGACAAGATTCTCTGGAACAGTCAATAGTGCTAGGAAAAGTGGAAGGCAGTAGGAAAAGAGGAAGACCTAAAAGGAGAGGGCTGGACTCACTAAAAGAAGCCACGTCCTCCAGTCCGTTAATGAGAGGACGTTTTGGAGGTCTCTCGTTCATTGGGTCGCCACAGGTTAGAGGCAACTTGATGGCGTTAAGCACAAACTGAGCCCCGCACATACACCCACTTGGCTTGCTGTGCCAAACACCTGTTGCGCTTTTATCTCCCGCTCAGCTCCTCTGAGCCCCCCAGCAACCCTCGGCCGTCAAACCATTCATTCATTGGTGCCAATATTTCCACACACCTAGGTTTTCAGTTCTCGTTTCTCTTCCGTTGTTCTTTTAAGTGGAATCCCACCTCCTCCCCTCATGTTGAACAATGCCTCTGCCCGCTTACCGGGACTTAGCGAGGACTTCTATGTCCCTGCCCGAGGGAGGTCCCCTTTTTACCTTTCCATCCCGTGGGTTCACACTCTCTCCTCTGCTTCCGTCTTCAGGACTCCAGCCGGACTTTGCTGCGTTTCCTCGCGACACTGTCTCACCACCAGCCTCCAACTCCTACCAGCTGGCCAAAGCTGAGCCAGAGTGCACTTTTCTGGGAAGACGCTGATGTCCGTCAAGCGACGACGCCCTGGTGGGGGGGGGGCAGATGAGGACGAGCCCTCACTTGTTAAGCACAAACTGGTGCCTTGGGTGTCCCTCTCGCCAATCACAATAAGAGACACACCCCACGGAGTCCTGTAGATTGAAGCAATAAATGATTGTTTATTAAACAATGGATAAACGACTTTTTACATGAAGAGGAAAGGTCTCCTCGTGTTCAGCGCTCATCAGAGCTACAATAGCAGCGCAAAGCAATTAATACCTTTTGGTTAATTATAATATTTGTTATCTTATTGGCTCGCAGAATACGGGGGTCCCGCATTGGCACAGAAGCGGGGGGGGGGGGAACCACCTATCATGACACAAATGCCCAGGGGCATTCTGACTGGAAGAAGGAACTTAGGTCAGCAGCAGAAATGGCAAGATTGCAGTTTCTTATCTGTCCTTGGTGTTAACTCTGGGAGGAACATCCTCCTTCCTTTCTCACACGTCTCCTCTTCTGGGCTTGCTCCTGCCCACTCCTTTTTGCCAATGTAACTTTTAACGGCGGCGCCCTAAAGTCACTTCTTGCAACCTTGGGGTCTTTTCCAGGAGCTCCGTGGGTGGAAAAGCGCTATTGGAATGCGCTTGTGGTTACAGCCCCTGGCCCCAGTCTTGCAGTTTCTCTCAGCCTTGAGAGAGATGTTTCTAATCCTAGCTCGCTTTCATTGCAACATTTTGCATAGACAGTTCTTACAAAAAGCTTCCTGTATTAAAATCATTCAGCAGATGTGTGTGTGACAGGTGCATCTCTACCACATAGCAAGCATTGTACCATTAATTCTGAGTTCTCACAGTGATTAACATGTTTAACATACATTCTTCTTTGGTCTTTTGTTTCAAATTTCATTTTCTTGCAAGTTGCGTTACAAATACTACAATAGCTCCTGATCATAGTAAAAGTGCATAATACTGAAAGTATAATACTGAAAGGCACAGAAATGGTATATAAAATCTCTTTCATTAAATCAATATTCCACAATGGCATATAACACACACACTCTAAGGTGCTACTGAACTCAAACCCTGCTGAATTATTCAGGAGGCCTTTTTATGCAGGCAGGAGGGCTGGACTGTACCAAGATGGTTCAGATTAGATTTGGTAAAGGATAGAGACTGTAGACTATACCACTGAGTACTGACTGTTGCTGTATCCGATGGCCTTGTTTACTGGATGTCCCAGCCTTACTTGATATAGACAGTGCTATGTAATCTGTCTTGAGTTTCAGTGACAAAGGAAGAATATGAATAATGTAAATAATGTTTTTTTAAAAACTCCAGGCTTGGAAATTCCTGGTGATTGAAGGGGTGGAGCAGAAGTGGGAAGTGGAAGGTCTTCAGCATGGATTACTAGCCTAGGCAGCGGCTGAGCTCACAGCCCCTAAAGCGGGAAAGAGCAATACGCCACCCTTGCGCTTCGAGATCTACAGAATTCAGAACTCATCAATGTTCTTTTGTGAAGAAGCAACTGGGAGGATAAAGAACGCTGTGGAAATCGAGCTTCCCTTGGGAGGAAGCGCAGGCAACACACCGTCCCATGACAGACCTAAGCAAGTACCTGCCAATCCCTCCTCTTCATCAGAGAACGGGAGAAACAGCCCTTCCTCTTCCTCCAGCCAGGATATGAGGTCAGGTTTGGCAATCGGGGGTCCTGTTCATCAGAAAAAACACAGAATTGTGACTCTTCAGTGTGCACATAAATCCAGCAATTCCAAGCCAGCTTGGCTGTCCCTCCGGAAATACACAAGAGGCAAGTAAGAGGGGAGGGGCGGAGTGCAGAATGGGACACCCAACCGGCATAACCAAGCTCTGATTCTCTATATGTGCACTAACAGCACAGCCCTGCGTTGCTGCCTTTAGGCTCTGGACCTTCAAATGCCTCCATTGGGAAAGGGAAGAGGAAGGAAGGCTGAAGCACCTGGGCACCTGCTCAAAATATCCGCCATTCAGTGAGTCGACCTTTAAAAGCACTGCGTGCAAACCAACTGTGCTCCATTACCATGCCAAAAGTTACCTGAAAAAGAGGACGCCCCTGAAAATTGGGGAAGGCAAAGAGCCATCTGCATGCTTGATGCAAGAAAGCCTCTGAAGCAGGGACCGCCAAGACCGTGAGGAAGAGGTGTGTGTGTCAAGTGCCATCAAGTCACAATTGAGCGACCCCCTAGAGGGGCTTTCAAAACTGGTATTCTTCCCAGGTCAGCAGCCATCTGCTTCCAGGAACCTGTACTCGTGTGTGGAGAATTAGATGCAAAATCTTTTTAGAAAAGGGGGAACATTCAAAGAAATACCTCAATTGTAAAAAAACCCACCAACACTAAAACAAAAGGCTAATTCTGCAAACAAACAGTTTGTGCGCTAAATCGAAGGACCCCTTCCTTGGGCCTGTGGACATTTCCTGTCTTCGACGGCTTAAGCAGCTCTCCAAGGGTTAAAGGGAGAAACGCGCAGTCCTAGAGAGGGACAGGCAAGGGGGGGGCGCTCAGGGAAAAGCCGTTTCCTGCCCCCCCCCCCCGCCTTACCTAAGAGGCTTTGCTCTGAAGGGCTTGGAGGAATCGGGTGAGCTGAGAGGGGCTTGGGAGGGGGAGAAGGGGGCCTATGGGGAGGGGGCAGCAGTGCAATGCAAGGCCCAAAGCAGAGAGGAAGGGGGGCAGCAGGGGCTGGGGGAGCCCCCCTCCCTCCCCAAAGGCCCGCTCTGCCCCCCCCTCCTGCCCCCCAGAGCCGGGAGGGCCCTGCAGGGGCTCGAGGGGGGGACCCGCAGGCGGCACCTTTGGAGGCGGGACGGGGCTCAAGTGGCTGCAGGTTCCACAGGCGCTGAGGGCGGAGTGAGGGGGAGAGAATTTGGGGACGGGTGGAGTAGGGAGGGAAGAGCGGAGGGCTTGAGGGAGGGGGAGAAGGGGAAGGAGTAGGAATGAAGGGGGGAGGGGATTGGGGGCAGGGGGGCAGGGACTGGCGCTGGACAAAACCCTAAACCAGAACAGGAGGGGCCTCCGAGGAAATCCCCCCCAATAGCAACGCTCTTCCTTTTCCACGGGGGCTCTTTGCCCACCCACCCCCCCACCCCCGGCCCAAGGGTTTCCCTCCCTGCCCTTCCGGGGGCTTCCCGGCCTTTCTCTGACCTTCCCCAGGCCTGCTTTTGGGGGGAAAGCCGTGGGGTGGGGTGGGGTGGGGGGGCTGCCCCGGGACGGCCCTGCCCAGAGTGGCCCCCTCCCTCCCTCCCTCCGTCCCTCCCGCCCAGGCTGCAGCGCCCCTTTCCCAGCCCCTCTGCCCGCTGGCGGCCATTCCCCTCCCTTGGCCGTTTCCTTTGGGTTTTCTTAGCAGCTAAATACTGAATAACTCAGCGAGATTTATTAGCATTTCGCCGGGCCTGTAAGACGGAGCTGTTCCGCCAGGCACATGGTTGATGCCCGCCGGTGCCCCCTGGCCGGGGGAGCGCAGTAGATGCCCTCCCTACCAGTGGCCCCTCCCTCTCCCATACGTCCCTGGCAAAATACTCTGGAGGTGGCTAAATAGGGGGGGGGGGGCGTCTGGATTATGTGCCGCTGTGTTTACATATATGTGTGTGTGAATATGTTTACATGTATTGGGATGTCTTATGATTTTAAATTGTATATGTGGTGAAATGCGTTTTTAATCTTGTGATCCGCCCTAAGCCTGCTGATGTGGGGAGGGCGGAATATAAATTAAATATAAATAAATAAATAAATAAAAATACATCATTTGTGCATGGCTGCTTATAAACATATACACGTGTCAGTCCTTGGCAGGCAGATCCCCCAGACCCTGGCAGCAAGCACACAGGTGCATTGGTTGAAGAAACTTTTATTAGAGAGCCATGCAGTTCGAGGTGTTTTCCCTCAGGTAGCAATCGGCAGAAGCGACTATTCAAAATGGAACAAGGCTAGTTATCGAAAGGCTTCCCGCCCCTTGGGTCCGTTGACATTCTGGCGCAAACACCCGCAAGGGGCTGCGTGGGGACCGAATATTTCAGCTAGACATGGCACACAAGGAAATCAACACCATCTCTGAGAAAAGATACATAGCTTGCTATGCCCAGCCCGTGTCCAAGGACACTTGCCTCCGAAGTGAAAGTACATCGTTTTGGCAGATGACCACCTCACCAGTAGACAGCCCCCCCCCCCCCCCAGCTCAGTACATTTCATTTTAGCAGTTCGGTACAAGATGCAAAACATATTAATAGCAGGCAGGCAGGCATGCCTACACGACAACACACCTGGAGAGTAGAAAAGGGCCCGGCACCGAAGCAACTTTTGACGGGAGAGATTCCCTCCAAGGGTTAAGGGGAAGGACCCCAAAATCCTAGAGAGGCCCATGAGGGTGGAGTCTTGAGGGGAGCCCTTTCCTCCGCCCCCCCCCCAAGAAGCTCCTCTGACTTTCACTGGCTGCTGCTAGTGTGGCTGGGAGGGGTCGGGGGAGCTGAAAGGGGCTTTTGGGGGCAGA
Organism: Eublepharis macularius; assembly: GCF_028583425.1. Lineage (NCBI taxonomy): Eukaryota > Metazoa > Chordata > Lepidosauria > Squamata > Eublepharidae > Eublepharis > Eublepharis macularius. Next base: position 188,151,482 of record NC_072793.1, read on the forward strand.
AGGGGGGGGTAGTATGCAGTGAGAGGGGCTGCAATGCAAGTCCCAAGGGGGAGAAAAGAGAGGGAAATGGGGGGGTGAAAAGGAGCCCCCTCCCCAGTTCCCTCCCTGCCCTCCTGCTCCAGCTTCCTTCAAAGCCAGAGAATGAGAGACAAAATGGAGGCGCAAATAGGCAAAAGGACCAGCTTGCTGTTCTTTGGGATTTGGACCAGGGAGGGGGTCAAGGCTGGGGAACAGCAGGAGGAGCGTGAGAAGGGGGGGCGAGAGGAGCCCCCTCCTCCCCCTCGGCTGCTTTTCAGGGTGGCCCCAGCAGGACTTTCCTCCCCTCCCCCCCACTCCTTCCACCTCAGGCTCCCAAAGACCCTTAGCGGCTTGGTGGGGTGTCTGTTAGAGGAGCCCCCTCCCCTTCTCCCCTTTCTGTTGGGGAATCCTGGCCTGTTTCCTGTAACTTCTGGGCTGTTCCTTTACTCTCCAGCAGGCGTGGGAAGGGGTGGGGGGACTCCAGTCCCCCAGGGATTCTTCACCCCAGGCCCAGGATTCCTTCAGGGTCAGCCGTGCTGGACCCAGAACAAGGAACACCCTCCCTGCCCAGCACTCGTATAGCTCTCAGGCCGGGTTCACACATGCAAGAGGAGGAGGGGGCAGAGACCTGGAGTCGGGGAGGGGGCTCACCCGATTTGCCCTGTTATTTAAGCCCCTTTCCCTGAAGGTGGCCTCAAGGGGCGGCTTCACTCCAGACATCAGTGGAGGAGCACAATGAGGATTTTTCCCCTACAGTGTTAAAAACTCCCTGCTGCAGGAAAGCAGCTCAGCAAGCATTGAAAGAGGGCAGAAACTGCCTCCGTTCAGGGCTAGCTTTCTATGTGCAGGGAACTCTTTTGTAGCTGGAACTTTCCCACCTGCTGCCTCGAGTGGGGCACTCCTTCCTGTCCCTTCTGGGCTCTGCCAGTTGTGTGGAGCAAGCAGGAGGGGGCTGGGCTTCCCTCGAGGGGGGGCCTCAGGCAGGGCCAGGAGCTCATTGCCCCAAAATGGCTTGGGAGGGAGCATTTCTGGGAGGGGAGATAAATAAGGAGGGTGGGACTCCTCCTGAAACATGGCCTGGTTTGGGGGGAGAGATGCTGGGCAAAACCCTCCTCAGCCTTCATATATCAGATCTGGAATTGTGCCCCGAAGCCAGTCCAGAGATGACAGGAGCTGGCACAGAAATATGTGGGTACAGAAAACAGCTTCCCACCCTCCTTCTCTTTCTCACTGCAAGGCAGCAGGGAGAAGACGCTCTTGAGACTTTCTCCTCCATCTCCTCCCTTTGGCGAAGGGAAAGGGGCAGCCATGCAGCCAGCTAAGGTAAGGAGGGGGGGGTCCCAGAGGGGAGCCATTCAGTGGAGAGCAGGAGTGCCTCCTGGTCAGTTGTCAGTCTCAGAGGATCGGGCCCCTTGCCCCTGGTTCTGGCGCTGCTCATGCCAGGGGGAGGGCGGGAGAAGGGTCACCCCCTGCCTAAGATGGCCTGAACAGAGAAGCCCAGGCAGAGACTGTTACTGGGCCATGAATTTCCCTCGCAAAACTTTGTGCTTCTCTGTGTTAGGGACATCTGTTTGCCCTCAAGATGGCCCTCAAGAGGTCTGGGAGGGGGAAGCCAAATGTCCCCTCAGGGCTCTTCCCCCCTCCTCTTTTGGCTAGTTTCCCAGCATTAATCTACTGTCCTTTCCAGTGATGTAAGGAAATGCTTTCCTCTCCTTCCAGGGCTGGGTGTCCTTCGAAGAGGTGGCTGTGCGTTTCACCCGGGGGGAGTGGAGCCTGCTGCACCCGGCCCAGAGAGCCCTGTACAAGGAAGTCATGCTGGAGAACTTTGGCCATGTGGCCTCCTTGGGTAAGGGTCCATTTCTCCTGGGCTGTCTTAAGGGCACGGCCAGGCAGTCTTCCCCGGGCCCAGTGGCTGATCTCTGCCCCCCTCCGTGCTCCTTCCTCGGATGTGGGAGGGCTTCTGGGTCCCCCTTGCAGAGAGGGAGCCTCTGCCTGGCAGTCCTGTCCCTGGAGTGCCTGAGAAGAGGTGCCAAGGGACGCCAGGCCTGGCGGGTGGGATGGTCCCAGCAGGGGCTCCCCTCCTCTCTGGTCTTTGCCCTCCTGCGCTGTGGAAGGAGCTCTGCGGGGCTCTCTGGCATTTCAGTCTCAGGTGGGCAGGGAGGGGCCACAGAACTGCCAGTGCTGGACGGAGGAGTCTTCGCCCCGTGCTGCACTCCGCCCCACTTTGTACTTGCCTCTTGTGTATTTCCGGAGGGACAGCCAAGCTGGCTTGGAATTGCTGGATTTATGTGCACACTGAAGAGTCATAATTTTGTGTTTCTTCTGACAAACAGGACCCCAGATTGCCAAACCTGACCTCATATCCTGGCTGGAGGAAGAGGAAGGGCTATTTCTTCCATTCTCTGATGAAGAGGAGGGATTGGCAGGTACCTTTTTAGATCTGTCATGGGACGGTGTGTTGCCTGCGCTTCCTCCCAAGGGAAGGTCGATTTCCGCAGTGTTCTTTATCCTCCCAGTTGCTTCTTCTCAAAAGAACGTTGATGAGTTATGAAGGCTGTAGATCTCGAAGCGCAAGGGTGGCGTATTGCTCTTTCCCGCTTTAGGGGCTGTGAGCTCAGCCGCTGCCTAGGCTAGTAATCCATGCTGAAGACCTTCCACTCCCCACTTCTGCTCCACCCCTTCAGTCACCAGGAATTTCTAAGCCTGGAGTTTTTAAAAAAACATTATTTACATTATTCATATTCTTCCTTTGTCACTGAAACTCAAGACAGATTACATAGCGCTGTCTATATCAAGTAAGGCTGGGACATCCAGTAAACAAGGCCATCGGATACAGCAACGGTCAGTATTCAGTGGTATAGTCTACAGTCTCTATCCTTTACCAGATCTTTAATATGAACCATTTTGGTACAGTCCAGCCCTCCTGCCTGCATAAAAAGGCCTCCTGAATAATTCAGCAGGGTTTGAGTCCAGTGTCACCTGTGAGATCAACCAGATTTGTAGGGTATGGGCATTTAAGAATCAAAACTCCCTTCTCCAGATGCCTGATCTGTTCCTTACTACATCTCATGAGTATTGTAATTCCCCCAAATGCCTGTTGTTAGGGGTGTGCAAATTTTTCTTCCTCATCTGAACATATACTGGAAAGATACCAATTTGGTATTCTTTGGTTATTTCCAAATGTATCTGGCTTATTCAGGTATATTCCAATATACCAGTACATACATTCCAGAATTATCCACATCTGTTTGGGAATATCTGGAAATTTCATTTGAAAGATTGCAGCAACTCCCCCCCCCCCCACACACACACCATAGACTTTGCAGGAATCAGGAGGGGAGAAGGCAGGATGACTGTGTGTGTGTGTGTGTGACTGTGTCAGTGTTGCTTGCTTGCCGTGTGCCATGGCCTGGTCTGGATGCTGGGATTCTCTGGCTTTGCATTGGGTCGAATGGGTTTTTCATTGGCCCTGGGTTCTGCCCGGCATCTTTTGAGTGACACACCAGTGACCTAAGCTTCAGGTTTTTTACTGCTAAGTTTCTCTGGTTTGATAGTTCTGGTGTGATATTCTCCTATTTGACGTTGGTTCTGTTGGGTTTTGTGGGCTGAGCCTGCCTTGGAGGGTTTTGCTGGTTGCTGTTGTGTGTTGGCTACGGCTTCCTGTGTCTTGGAGAATGCCATGGATTCCCGCCCCCCATGAAACAGTGGAGAACGGCTGGGGGCAGCTTGTTCAGGGGCCGATAGAACTGAGCCCTGTGGTCCAATTCACTTAAAATTTGTTGAGTATTCAGTGGACTGTTTCTTTCAGCACGGGTGAGGTTGTGTTTTGGGAGACGACCTTCCTTCATCACGTCAGTTTGGGCTCAGCTGGAAAACTTCCTCTGCAGGAATCCAGTGTGGCATTGCAACCATTGTGGGTGGGGATCTATGTAGAGTCTTCCTTCCTGTAGCGTTGGGTGGGTGGCAATTGGTGGCCCACGTCTTGCCCATCAGAGGCCTCGAGAGGCATCCCTGGGCGCTGAGCAGGATCTTTGTTTCTTGTGCACAGCAAGGTGCGGGTGCTATCCCTGCTTATTGAGCAGAAACACCTCTTGAAACACAGAGAGATCCCACAATTCATCACAGTTACACTCAGCGCTATGTCATCACAGTGCAGTCCCAGCTAGCAGAAGAGGAATCTCATCTGCAGACTGGGGGGCTTTTCTTCCCAAGTGTTGGCCAATCCGCAGCGGGTCCCTGACAAGATGGTTTCCCGTGAGATCCCTTTCTCTGGAGATGCTGGTCATTGAACCCGGGGCCTTGTGTGCGCGAAGCGTGTGCTTTACCACAGAGATGTGGCCCAAAGAAACTCCAAGTAAACACATTTTACGCAGCTTGCATAGCAGAGGGAGGGGCTTTTCTCCCATTCCCAGCAGCAGTGCCCAGGGGGAGAACAATCCTACCGGCTTGCAAGGGAGATGGAAAGTCTTCTCTCATCCTGGCAGTGGCAGCCCAGGGGGCAGGAGCTAACCAGCTGGCTTGCATAGGGGCAGGGGTTTTCCCCTGCCCCTGGCAGAGGCTGGCGCTCCAAGGATCTCGGCTCCCTGGCTGGCTCATGCAGAGGAGGAAATTGATTTTCTCCCCACCCCACGGTGGAGGGGGGGTACAGGAGGCGATGGCGGACAGGAACTGCAGTTTACCTAGTCATTCAGCACAAGTCCTTGTGGAGTGCCTGCTGCACAAAGAACTTTCTAAAAAACTGCATGGTCATGACGAAGCCCTGCTGTGGAATGGACCCACCCAGTATTGATGAACTCCGTGCAGGTGCCAGGGAAGGAGCTGGTGGGCACCTTTCCTCCCTTGGGCACAGTGGTGGGGGATCCCAATGTAAGTGGTTCTGAACGCTGGCATAAGCGATCCCTGGCACACAAGGGTTACCCCAAAGTAGAACATCCCATGATAAAATCCAGCATCTCGCAGAGGAAATCCTGGCTCTCCCATTGACTTTTATACGGTAGCCAGGAGTCTTCTCCTCCAGAGCTGATTTAGTATCTAAAATGGTGTGCAGAAGGGGTGTGAGCAAGGGGAGGGCTGCAGAAAATGGGGGAGAGAGAAATTGTCAGGCCAGTTGGGAGGGTGGCCACCTTGGCCCGGAACTGAGCTGGATGCATCCCTGGGGGAACAGGGGTCTCTTTGGGGAGCCAGTTGTGCTTCTCCCTTCAGTGGTGATGGAAGATTGACAGCTGCTACTGGTTCTACTACAAGTGGAGCAACCTGAGGTGAATGGAGAGTGAACTTCCACTTTCAAAGCTGGATTCTCTTTTTGAATATAAACATGACCCTAAATTCCACCCCCTCCACTCCTTTCTTCCCATAGTTAATGGCAAAGAGGGAGCGGCTTGCTGGAGCTGAAGCCTTGGAGTGGGGAGAGACCAAACTCCCTTATTGTTCCTGAAGAGGCAGAATGCAGGTTGTGTTCCCAAATGCTGAGGCCCTGTTCTGGGAATGGGAGGATGCGTCACTCCATCTCTGGCAGGGGAAAATTCCGCCACAGGTCACCCTTCAGTGGTCCCAGAAAGCCCAGCTGTAGCCAGCACTCGACAAACTGTCCAATACTAAAGCGGCACACAACTTATAAGCATGGTCAAGCAGTATCCCAAAAAATCCCCCCCCCCCCCGCCTGTCCTCTTCAACGTTTCACAATCTTTCAACTGTGTATTAAAACACCTCTCCATAATCATGGCTAGGAAGGTGAGATTCCTGCCACTGTATTTCAGATCCAGAATATAAAATTATTTCCCACTGTGCTGAAACACTGACAACTGCCCCCAAAGTCAGAAGGGGCGGAGAGACTGTCAAGGTGCCAAATATCCAGAACGCGGGGCCTCTCTGGCACGCTTGGTGGGTCCAACACCGCAGGCAGGAGATCCCCACTGCCTCTTTAGCAGCACCACACAGTTCCACCATCCCTCACTGACCTGGGAAGAGCAAATAAACAGGCAATCTGTGCCCTGTGCCACTGCCTGGAAACAAATAGATTGAATTCTGGAGGCATTTTGTACAGCCTGCTCCGACCTGGAATTTGAGTCAAAGAAGGACCTGTGAGGCAATAAAAGTCCCAGTGAAGTGCTGTACTCCCATTATTATCCACCCATGAGACATTGAATAGCACCAGCTAGAATGTCATGAACTCTAAAGCAAGGGTTATCGTAGTGTTTATGGACACCGAGCTTTTGAATTCTTGCATCCTCCTCAGCAGTTTAGTGCTTTCCCTAAGTCTTTGGTTGAATTTTTCTATTTTGTGATCATGCCAGGTTTCTCTCTCTTTCTGCAGGAGGTGACTGGGAGTCAGCAAAGAAAACAAAAGAACCTGCAATAATGGAAAAAGAAGATGCCTGTCTGTCATGGAAAGAGAACACTGAATACTGTAATGCGCCAAGGAAGGAAGAGGGGAAGTACCCACCGAGGAATAGTTCCAGTCTTTTACAAAGTGAAATCTCACATGAAGTTCCAGTACTTCAACAAATATACAATGAAGGCAATTGGACTGAGAGCACTGCAAATGAGGGAAATTTTGCTGAAAAATCAGACGTTGATACTCATTGGAATATGAATACCAGGACAAAAGTATTTAAAGGGCAGGAGTATGGAAAAGCCTTTGACCAGGCGGACAAGCTGAAGCAATACAAATGCCTGGCATATAGGAAAAACTTCAGTCAGAGTGGAAGCCTTAATTTCCCTCCAAGCATTCACACAGGCGACAAACCATATAAATGCATGGAGTGTGGGAAAAGCTTCAGTCAGAGAGGTTACCTTAATATACATAGTAGAATTCACACAGGGGAAAAACCATATAAATGCCTAGAATGTGGGAAAAGCTTCAAGGAAAGTGGAAACCTTAGTGTCCATCAAAGAATTCACACAGGGGAGAAGCCATATAAATGTCTGGAGTGTGGAAAAAGTTTCAGTCAGAGTGGAAGCCTTTGTTCCCACCAAAGAATTCACACAGGGGAGAAACCATATAAATGCCTGGAGTGTGGGAAAAGCTTCAGGGAAAGTGGAAAACTTACTATCCATCAAAGAATTCATACAGGGGAGGAACCAAACAAATGCTTGGAGAGTGGAAAAAGCTTCAGTGTGCAAGGATACTTTGCTGTTCATCAAAGAATTGACACAGGAGAGAAACCATACAAATGCCTAGAATGTGGAAAAAGCTTCAAGGAAAGTGGAAACCTTATTGTCCATCAAAGAATTCACACAGGGGAGAAGTCCTATAAATGCCTGGAGTGTGGAAAAAGCTTCAATCAAAGTGCACACCTTACTTTCCATCAAAGAATTCACACAAGTGAGAAGCCATATAAATGTGAGGAGTGTGGGAAAAGCTTCACTGGGAAAGGAAGCCTTAATCTCCATCAAAGAATCCACACAGGAGACAAATCATACACATGCTTGGAGTGTGGGAAAAGCTTCAATCGGAGTGGAAACCTTACTTTCCATCAAAGAATTCACACAGGTGAGAAGCCATATAAATGCAAGGAGTGTGGGAAAAGCTTCACTGTGAGAGGAAGCCTCAATCTCCATCAAAGAATCCACACAGGAGACAAACCATACACATGCTTGGAGTGTGGGAAAAGCTTCAATCGGAGTGGAAACCTTACTTTCCATCAAAGAATTCACACTGGTGAGAAGCCATATAAATGCAAGGAGTGTGGAAAAAGCTTCACTGTGAGAGGAAGCCTTAATCTCCATCAAATAATCCACACAGGAGACACACCATACACATGCCTGGAGTGTGGGAAAAGCTTCAATAGGAGTGGAAACCTTACTTTCCATCAAAGAATTCACACAGGTGAGAAGCCATATAAATGCAAGGAATGTGGGAAAAGCTTCAGTCGGAGTGGAGATCTGGCTGTTCATCAAAGGATTCACACAGGTGAGAAGCCATATAAATGCAAGAAGTGTGAAAAAAGCTTCAGTCGGAGTGGAGATTTTGCTGTTCATCAAAGGATTCACACAGGTGAGAAGCCATATAAATGTGAGCAGTGTGAAAAAAGCTTCAGTCGGAGTGGAGATCTTGTTGTTCATCAAATAATTCACACAGGTGAGAAACCATACAAATGCTTGGAGTGTGGAAAAAGCTTCAGTGTAAGTGAAAGCCTTCTTCGCCATCAAAGAATTCACACAGGGGAGAAACCATACAAATGCCTGAAGTGTGGGAAAAGCTTCAGTCAGAGTGCACATCTTAATTTCCATCAAAGAATTCACCCAGGGTTGAAACCTTATAAATGCCTGGAGGATGGAAAGAGCTTCAGGGACAGTGGATTGCTTGCTGTTCATGAAAGAATTCACACAGGGTAGAAACCATACAAATGCCTTGACTGTGGGAAAAGCTTCAATTATAGTTCAAATCTTACTTTCCGTCAAAAAACTTTCAGTCAGAGTGGAAACATTGCTTCTCATCAAAGGACTCACATTGGAGAGAAACCATAGCAATGTTCTGAATGTGGGAAAATGTTACATTAAATCAAACTGACTCCAAAAATTGAAAAGCAATAGTATAAAACAATAAGCTACAAACAATAAATAATATAGGAAAACGAGTTAATGTTCCCCCCGCAGGGATTAAAACTACAACTGTATTTCTTGAGCAGAATTGCATTTATGTGCATTGGGAAGATTTATGTGGCGTTAGCCTTGTATCTTATCTAGGCTGAGCTGGTACTTAGAAGGGGGTTGTCTTTGCCTTGTGTAAAGTAGCAACTTTCCAGGAAAAGACACTGAACACCACAAGACGTAGATTTCATATAGATTTATCCATTAAGACACGTTCATGTTAGCCCTACCTTTTGCATTCACATGAGAAATTCCCTGAGCTTGTTCAGTACAAAGTATTTTCCTGAGTGCAGACAGTCCTGGTTTCACTTACTAGTTCTATGCGAAAGACAACATCAGAGGAAATAGTTCTTACTGAGTGTAATAGGTGATGAAATTTAAAGGATTTGAATGGAAGGTCCTCCAACTGGCTGATGGTTCTTTGACTGGAGACGGTACTTAGAGGGAACAGTTAAGAGGGAGAAAGAATCCGATAGGCCTTTGTTTCTCACCATGATCTGCCTAGGCAGTTCTGTCCCCTGAATTTAGGGTTCCACCTCTCTTATCGACCAATCAAATTCCCAATTCCTCCCCGTGTCCGGGCTGCATGATCGCTCAGTGGTCGTTTGCCAGTTGGAGGGTCCTCGTTTTGCAACCGTATCACGCTATTTGTGGGAGGAGATGCTTTTCAAACGGGGCCTGTTCCAAGGACGCCACTGACCTTTTCCACAGTAACTTATCCCACTTGGAATTCACCCTGCTTAAGTGTCCACTTTTAAAAATCTATTCGTTTGTAATACTAGAATAACATAAGGATATTATGCCTTAACAACCATGAATAGAATTGAGTAGCTATGTTAAAAGCATGATGAAAATATAAGTTATAAACAGTGATATGATCTTGCTAAAGCTATGCTGAAAATGCTTCAAGTTTTTCAGACTACTATAATATCGTCTGCCAGCAGATGGGATCGCATTCAAAAAATAAAATTTTTGAAATCCATCCTGAATGCTCAGAAATTCTTACTTCTGTTACGTTTTAATAATATATTCCCACTCTCTTTATAGCAGCCCTCTCCCTCCCTCCCAGACTCATCTTTCTAAGATCTTTAAATCTTACTAAATAAACTTCAACCTAAGAGTGAACTCCGATAAAAGGGAGTTTGGTCACCTCACTCTCTCAATCTCTTTCTATAATGTTCTGAACATATTCTCCTTCATAGCTAACTCACCCTATCTCTTGATTTTACCAGAATAATTGCCTTTACTTAACATAACGGAGCATTTTCACAGCACAGCGAAGTCTCTCTCCCTTCACACCTGGCTACAATTCAGCAAGCATTCCAGTTGCTCCCAAAAACATATTGCATGAGAAAACCGCTAGGACATGTTTTTCTCTGTCTAAAGGGTCAAACACAGACAGTCGCTCGCTTGCTCTCTTGCTCACTGAACCATGCACAGAGGCCTAGAACATTGGTTTGCTCAGCCTTAAAAATGTATATGCATCATCTCTGCTATAACAGTGGGATAGTGACTAGCAGCATAGCCCAGATGGATGCAGCCAACCGGTGGCACAACAGGAGTCTTACTCAGGTGTTCCCGAAAGGGAGCATGCATAGGGAAGTGACTGGGCAAACACCCCACCTGTGGGACCACACAGGTCACGGTTGAACCTGTCTCCCAAGTGACCGTACGATTACACACAGAAAATGTATCAGGGGCGCCGCAGTGCAGGTAGAGGGGGAACCAAGCAACCCAAAGGTGGCAATGGAGGGGCCCCAGCCCAATCAATACTCAAGCAGAGGTTTGGAGAGGGGCGGAGTCACACACCCATCCTCTTAAAGGCACAGGAGGCCCCACCAAACAAAATGGAAGCAGCAGCACAAAAAAAGAGGGAAAGGGGCCCTCCCCTCCACTCACTGGGAGCAGCCCTAAGCAGGTCCACCCAAACGTCAGCCCCGTGCAAAGCAATGGCACCAACCCCCAAGGAAGGGGCAGAGGGAGAGCGAAAGGAACCGCGGGCTGGCTGCGGGAGCCCAGTGGCCGCCGGTGGGGGAGCCTCCCAACTGCACAGCCACCGTTTCGGGGCTAGGCCTGCGGGCAACACCCTCCCCTGCTGCTGGTGGAGGGGGACAGAGAACTGCAGCGCCGGGGCTGGCGCAAGGCTGCACGATGTCACCGGCGAGCCCCACAAAGAGCCCCTTGGCACGTGATTTAAAAAAAAATTCTATATTAATAAATGATTTGGCAGATACAGGCTTTAAAAGTGTTAAATTGCAAAATAGCAGTACAGTCTAAAACAGTTAAAAATACACAGTTCAGCGAGAGGAAAATCATCAGAAGACTGTGAAATCCCACTGGAAGAAAAACTTCTGCGTGACAGGCACCCCAACGAAAGAATTTCCCAAACTCTGTGCATGGAATTAAGCCATAAGAGATGATGAAACCCGAAGCAACTAACGGAAGGACAGGCCAACGTAGTCTTGCTGGACCTCGCCACAGCACTCAGGACAGTTGATTCTGAGCTTTTGACCCACCGCCTCGCCGATGTGGGGGTTCGTGGGACAGCCTTACAGTGGCTGGTCTCCTTTCTTCATGGCCGAGGATAGAAGGTGGCGCTGGGGGAGCAGTTACTGTCGCGCCACCCATTGGTGTGCGGTGTCCCACAGGGGGTAATATGCTCCCCCTCGCCCAGCTGGTGCAAAGCTTCAGACTTGAGTGTCACCAATATGTGGATGACCCCCAGTTGTATCTGTTGATGGATGGCCGGCCTGGAGATCTGGCCAGGACTCTGGAGGCCATAACTGGATGGCTAAACCAGAGCAGACTGAAGTTGAATCCAACAAAGACGGAAGTCCTGTACCTGGGCCAAGGGTTGTTGGGTTCAGGGATCCAGCTCCCACTTCTCGATGGCGCATTTGCTTACACCTGCTTCTTACGTCGAAGAGCCTGGGTGTGGTCTCGGATGCCTCCTTATCTATGGAGGCCCAGATCACGGCGGTTGCCAGATCGGCATTTTACTATTTTCACCAGATCAGGCAGCTTGCCCCCTACCTCTCACCCCGCGACCTTGTAACAGTGATCCATGCAATGGTCACCTCCAGGCTGGACTACTGTAACTCGCTCTATACTGGGCTGCTCTTGGGCCTGCTCCGGAGACTACAGCTGGTCCAGAATGCAGCGGTGTGTGGCTTTTGACTGTTCCGGGGGGCTTTTGACTGTTCCGGGTGGCTTTTGACTGTTCCAGGTGTCATATAAGCCGTTCCGGGCTTATATGACACCTGTTCTGCGCCAGCTGCACTGGCTCCTGGTGGAATTCCGGATCAGGTTCAAGGTGCTGGTTTTGACGTTTAAGGCCCTTAGCAGACTGGGAACAGCATACCTTGATAAAAATATTGAAAAGTACCAGGCCCAAAACCGAGCCCTGCGGCACCCCACTGGACACCTTCCTCCAATCTGATGAAACGCCGTTGACCACCACTCTTTGAGTGTGGTCCTCCAACCAGTTCCCTATCCACCGAACTGTCCTATAGTCTACTCCACAGTCTTCCAGTTTGCCCATCAGAATGTCATGGGGGACCTTATCAAAAGCTTTACTGAAATCCAGATAAATCACGTCAACAGAGTTCCCCCGATCCAGTCAGCTGGTCACTCGGTCAAAGAAGGAAACCAGGTTGGTCTGGCAAGATCTGTTGGGGACAAAACCATGCTGACTTCCCCGGATCACTGAGTGGTCCTTCAGATGCTTACAGATCGGTCCCTTTAAAATCTGTTCTAGTATCTTCCCGGAGTGGCAGAAAGAGCGGCCCAGAAGCAGGAAGGTGCCAAGTTGGACCCCAGAGATGCTAGATCTCTCTGTTCACGCTGCAGGCAACTGGAGAAGCTTTCAACAGCAGTTTGACTTCTTCTGGGAAGACAGCAGAGGTGAGGAGATCTGCTACTGCAGAGAGTGTAGCAAGACCCCTAATGGAGTATTACGGAGAATTTGGAATTCCACAGGTTATAACTTCTGATAGGGGCGTGGAATTTGTTAATACGTTGATGCAGAAGTTATATGAAATTGCTGGGATTAGGTAGAGTCTAAGTACAGCATACCATGCTCAGTCCCAT